>NC_068370.1:17152359-17474859 GCF_020536995.1 Dreissena polymorpha | reverse complement strand
ATGAAGACAAGTTTTGTACTAGATACAAAGAGAATCACATGGAACTGTGAAATATATAAAGTGAGGTTTAGAGTATAAAAAACCACGACGAAGCTGGGTTTTTTTGCATTCGTGCCGAGCCTAAAATATTACAAAACGATAGGACAGTAACCAGTTCTGTCCATTTATCATACCTCTTCGCCCCGATTTTTAAAGAAATTATAACACCTAATAGCTATAAATTTGCTGCAATTTTGCATTTTTTTATGGGTTGAATATGTTAAATGACGTTTAACATGTCAATAATGACGACAGACTTTGATTATTCAAGACGTTTTCAACTGTGTTTTTTTCCGTTAATGAAGACTATATCGTTGATTCCAAGTAATATGTCGTACCTCAAATCCTCGACTGATATAAACCCCTATCAAGCTGATACAGTTAAAAAAATCGTATGTTGACGTTGATATCGACATGATACAAATGTGGCTGATATTGATGTTATTTATCTTAAGAGATATAGTCATTTTTTTTTTAATTTTGCGTATGTTATCAGAGTCCAATATAAAAAGTATTGAACTAAAGATATCATGAAATGTTAAATAGGAAAAAAAACACGCCTGAACAAGTACATAAACTGAATAGTTAATGGTTGTGACATTTTAATTTTATTTAACAAACATTCTAAGGAAATTAATGCACAAAGGAAACAATTCACAATTCATCGATCCAACAAAAACTAACGAAACAATCTGTACGAAATAATTAACTCAAATTAATACCTAAAGTGTTATAGAATCTATACACAAACTATATATACCCGGTACTAATCCTGTACAGTAACGCGTGGACTACTTATTATCAGTTGCAACTGATTGAAATTTAACAATTTACCTTTAAAAAATAAAGTTTGGATGAGTCACTTTGGAAGCCAGCAGTGTACTTGTAATCAAAAAGTCCATTAGCTTCTTTTTATATACCCGATTTCGTATGTTGATTATTGTGTGTATTTCGCACGACATGCAGTCCTTCCATGTTGCATGTTTGCAAGTCTAACTCATACATGTTCTCACCTGACGACGTCTCATTCATACATCTTCCCTCTTGCCTATGTCTAAGTGCTGTTCTCTCCTGATCAGGTTTTAGTCATACATGTGCTCTACTATCCATGTCTAATTCATATATGTTTCCTTCTCACAAGGTCTCAGCCATTCATGTTCCCGCCTGAACAGATCTCATTCATACTATTCCCTTGTTATCAGGTCAAATTAATACATATTCCCTCATGGCCAGGTCTCAGTCATACATGTTCCCTCCTGATCTGATCTTATTAATACATTCTCCCTTCTGACCTGGTCGCATTCATAAGTATTCCCTCCTGACCAGATCTCAGTCATACATGTTCCCTTCTGACCAGGTCTAATTCATGCATGTTCCCTCCTGATCAGGTCTCATTCATAAGTGTTCCCTCCTGATCAGGTCTCGTTCAAGCATGTTCCCTCCTGATCAGGTCTCGTTCATACATGTTCCCTCCTGACCAGGTCTCGTTTATACATGTTCCCTCCTGATCAGGTCTCATTCATACATGTTCCCACCTGATCAGATCTCATTCATATATATTCCCTCCTGACCAGGTCGCGTTTATACATGTTCCCTCCTGATCAAGTCGCATTCAAACATGTTCCCTCCTGACCAGGTCTCATTCATACATGTTCTCTCCTGATCAGGTCTCATTTATACATGTTCCCTCCTGGCCAGGTCTCGTACATACATGTTCCCTCCTGACCAGGTCTCGTTCATAATGTTCCCTCCTGACCAGGTCTCGTGCATACATGTTCCCTCCTGGCCAGGCCACAATGATACATGTTCCCTCCTAACCAGGTCTAGTTCATACATGTTCCCTCCCGACCAGGTCTCATTCATACATGTTCCCTCCTGATCAGGTCTCGTTCATACATGTTCCCTGTGTAGTTTTGTTGTGATGACCGATCAAAATTTGATATACGATGCTGTGAAACGTTTTGAAACATTGAGTTTTATTGTCTGTCAGTATGGCATGTATTGAAACAAAATTAATTTGTTTTGTTAGAGATTGAACTGAACAGCCGCGTTGATACTGGATACCGCCATGACAAAGCGAATTATAAATCCTTGCAAATGTTAGTCCCTCAAAATAACTGTAGTCAGTTCAGTTAATTAAATGCCATTATGGTGTTACTGTAATCAACTAATTATACCGTTTTTTTTTACAACAAACACAATACACAGTATTCTGTTTATGTATACGTAATGACAAACTCTGCTTTTGAAACGCTAAACAGCACGCATAGGCTGGCAGTGAACAGCTCACATAGGCTGGCAGCAAAATGTATGCTTGTCGTGTCGATGTCTCTTATGTTATCCCACGAGATGTTGTGTTACCATTGTGAAATATTTACGTATGTTCATGTGCATACGGTATCAGAAACCACTCGGCTGTCATAAAATGGCTGTTTGACTCACGAAACAACGTCACATGTACGAGTATTTAGGAGTAATCGACACGGGAAAAAACAGATTAATGCACAAGTGCATTCTTTTTATTATTATGGCATATATTAATTCCGTCATAATAATGTATTCAGTTATGTCGATAATATTTCGGCATGTGCTTCAAAGTTATCAACTAATGTACCGTTACAAACATAATGTAAAAGTTCCCGTTCATGTATACTTAATGAACACCATATGGTTAATCAAGAGGCACTTTATTTGAAACGCCTTTTAGCACGTGCAGAATGGCGTCAGTTAAAGTTTCCACTTCTCGTGTCGTAGTCTCGTGTTTAATCCCATGAGATCTGTGTGTTGCCGTTGTGCAATGTATGAATAGGTTCATCGTGTATTTCCCTGTTTACCCATTTATGCATAATGGACTCTTCCATCCTACTAAATTGGATCAATTTATTTCCAAAATAAGTGATGTCTAGTATATTTATTTCTATATTTAGAATATTTCTTACAGAAATTCTTTTAAGCAAACAACACAGACCCAGATGAGACGGCGTCTCATCTGGGTCTACGCTGTTTGCAAAAGCCTTTTTTCTAGACGCTAGGCATAAATGGTTTAATTATAGTATCGGGAAACATGAAGCACATACATCTCGGCAGTGATCTATGACTTGTGAGCAAACGCATATGCACGAGTATTAATGAGTAATGAACAGGCGGAAAAGCGTTGACCAGTGGTAAGGGAAAAACACGTTGCTTGCTTCCACTAACATCCAAAAACGAATTGAGAAGGTATATTGGCTGAACTGTTAATTCTTTAACCTGTTAATTAATTAAACACGAGTATTTCCCACTCCAATAACATCAATCGAACATAGCAAACATGATCGAAAACTCTAACCGGAATTACAAAGGGAAAAAAGTTTACGATCGGCACAAAGAAATCGGTCGCAATGTCAAAACAAACATATTTTAAGCGATAATCTTTTCGAAATGATGTTTTAACATGCATTCAGTAAGTGTGTGCTGTATGGAAAATAAACGTTTCATGAATTGATGAACGCTTCGTCAACATAATAGATACTTTAAGTGTTGTGTTAAGACCGTGGGTGGATGTTTCGTCAGGATCGTGGTTAGAAGTTGCTTAAATGTAATAGATAGAGCACTTGCTTACATTTTTCACGTAAGTTAAAATAAATCAGGACTAAAACGTGCGCCTGTATCACTATAACGTGTGCTGGTAGGCCTATACCATTTGCACTAACGAGTACAGCGTTTTTTGAAGGCGACATATGCTCTATAACTTAAAGATGTTTAGTAATTTACCTATTTACAAACGTACATCATTAGCATTCACACAGAAAATGTCACATTATAATGTTAATTAAATATACTTTAAGTTAAGAATTCTCTAAGACTTTGTGAATTACAGCCATTGTATATTTTATGTCTATTTCAAGATTCGTATGTACGCATTCATACACATGTTCACGTGTTGTCGAAGTTATTAACCCATTTATGCCTAGTGGACTCTCCCACCCTTCTAAATTGGATCAATGTATTTCCATAATTAGAGATGTCTAGTATATTTATTTCTATATTTAGAATACTTCTTACAGAAATTTCTTAAAGCAAACAGCGCAGACCCTGATGAGACGCCGCATCATGCGGCGTCTCATCTGGGTCTACGCTGTTTGCCAAGGCCTTTTTATCTAGACGCTAGGCATAAATGGATTAAACCGCGTATGTTACTCATGTAAAAAACACACAACGAACGCTTGTCGAACGGATTAATGTTATTACTTGTATATTTGATTAAGAAGACCATAACACAGGATTTTGATAATGTAATCTCGACATGTCTAAGCAGCGTGATTGTATATAACAATTATCTTGAATTATACGCTCATAATTATGTGCTACGCATAAAACGTATGATATGAAATATGCAATAGAACGTAGGCAACTTTAAAACGGAAATAGTGCATAAAAATGTGTCCGCTTCGAACAATTACTAAGTTGGATTTAAGTGCTTGATATGAAAAATATTTTATTATGATAATCTTGCAGAGAAAATAAACGCATATGTTGCAGAGTAAAAGCTCATTCCGATATTGAATAAACTTGAGTATTGTGAACTTCAAGGTAGGAAACATAAAATGATACTAGTGTTATTTTTTAAACATGTTTTAAGTTGATTGTCATGCAAACATAACAACAAATAAGCATACCGAACGTAAACAACACAAAAGAGTGTAAGCAATCTCTGTTGCTATCGATATATATTAGGTTCTTTCAAGACCTTTTCTGATGCATGAGAGTTTCCTCATGCACTGTTCTTTTAACGCAGGTTCAATACTGATCTGTCCTTACACGTACATGTTTTCTACAGATCCGCCATGACACATACAGGTTTAATCATGATATCTTGTGATACAGGTAGCTTCCATCTTACACATGAAGGTAACCTTATCTGTTTCTAAATAAATGCAGGATTTCTCTGATCTGATGGTACATACATGTTCACTCCTTATATGTACTGATACTTACAGGATCCATCCTGATCTCTCATGATATACGCTTATTCACTTTTCATTTTCTTACTGTTCTGTTCTGTAACATATAGGTTCCCTCCACATATAAGTGCTTTTCTGATCTGTCCTGATACAAACGGGCGATTGATATGAAAAGCTAAATAGCACGTACATACCCTCAGCATGTTTACACAATCTTGTAGGCTCGTCGAATCTTCAACTTTATATCTAAGGTAAAAAATATAAATGTCCCGAAATGGTAAAAGATGCGCGCATAGCTATGTTCTCTGAGTTGCCCATCAGATAAAGACAAAGTGCATAATTATGCAATCTTATTTTAACATCTCATGAAAACTAGCTGCATATATATGCATTTCGATTTTCAAACTGGTAAACACCTAGTGCATAGCTATGAAATCTGATTTAGACATCTTATGAAGAGCTTGTAAATGTATATGCATTGTGATTGGATAAAGGTCGCCGTTGCGTAGTTGCTATGGTGGCCGCCTAGCAACCCAGAGGTCTCGGATTCGATCCCCAATGTGTGAGCGTTCTTTAGATATCCCACATAGACACCGAAGTATTGATTCTATTTCCAGGAAACGGACTCGACAGCGTTTTAAATAAGTCCTATGCGTTCGATGCAATCGCGCAAAAATAAATAGGTTTACGCTAGATTGTGATTTTAACATCCGACAAATATATAGCGCATAGCTGATGAATATCAAGCGCATAGCTATGCTTTCTGATTGTTGCATCTGATGAAGAACAAGCGCATAACTATGCATTATGATTGTTACATCTGATGAATATCTAGCGCATAGCTATGCATTCTAATTGTTAAATCAGATGAATATCAAGCGCATAACTATACATATTGATTGTTACATCTGATGAATATCAAGCGCATAGCTATGCATTCTGATTGTTACTTTTGATGAATATCAAGCGCATACCTATTCATTCTGATTGTTACATTTGATGAATATCAAGCGCATAACTATGTATTCTGATTGTTAAATCAGATGAATATCAAGCGCATAACTATGCATCTAATTGTTACATCTGATGAATATCAAGCGCATAACATTGCATTCTGATTGTTACATCTGATGAATATCAAGCGCGTTACTATGCATTCTGATTGTAACATTTGATGAATATCTAGCGCATAACTATGCATTCTGATTGTAACATCTGAGGAATATCTAGCGCATAACTATAACATCTGATGATTATCAAGCGCATAACTATGCATTCTGATTGTAAAATCTCATTAATATCTAGCGCATAACTATGCATTCTGATTGTAACATCTGATGAATATCTAGCGCATATATAAAACATACAATGTAAATATGTGCATAAGCAAGAACAAAAGTGGTATAATATAACAGTAATAATGTCAAACACATATTATACATGATATGCTAGGATATACTGTTTGTTTTGCTTTGGTTGCATGGGGTGTATGCTGTTATTTTTAAATGTAATAATCAATCCTATAGATAAGTTGCGTAGAGTTAGGTAGAAGACACCTGGACTGGGTTATGAAAGTTTATGCGTTTCCATTTTTGTTCAAAAATATGAAGTTTATCGTTGTTGAGGGCTATTTCTTTTTCAATTTGGATCTTTAGTTTTAAATAGTTATGCATTCTGATTGTAACATCTGATGAATATCTAGCGCATAACTATGCATTCTGATTGTTACATCTGATGAATATCAAGCGCATAGCTATGCATTCTGATTGTTACAGCTGATGAATATCAAGCGCATAACTATGCATTCGTATTGTTACATCTGATGAATATCTAGCGCATTACTATGCATTCTGATTGTTACAGCTGATAAATATCAAGCGCATAGCTATGCATTCTGATTGTTACATTTGATGAATATTTAGCGCTAGCTATGCATTCTGATTGTTACATCTGATGAATATCAAGCGCACAACAAAGCATTCTGATTGTTAAATCAGATGAATATCAAGAGCATTACTATGCATTCGTATTGTTACATCTGATGAATATAAAGCGCATTACTATGCATTCTGATTGTTACAGCTGATGAATGATTAGCGCATAGCTTTGCATTCTGATTGTTAAATCGGATGAATATCAAGCGCATTACTATGCATTTTGATTGTTACAGCTGATGAATGTCTAACGCATAACTGTGCATTCTGATTGTTACCTCTGATGAATATAAAGCGCATTACTATGCATTCTGATTGTTACAGCTGATGAATGTCTAGCGCGTTACCGTGCTTTATGAATTGTTTACCATGAAATGCACGTGCCAATATCCATAAACTGCGTATGGATAATTCCTTTGAAAGAACATTATCAATAAAAAAGCGATTTGAACAAACATATCATCGAAAGATGTCCCGTTAATGAATAAAAAAGTATCGGCTTTGAAGTTGTAAACAAATCCGACAAATGTGGAATAGATTACCTGATATTAACATATTTTACGATTATAAGAATAAGGATACGAATATAAACGCATATGTGGTTCAGAACTATATTGGATCAACAAGGAGCAGATATATTTACTAGAAGGTATGAACAATACAATTATGTCATTTTAAGATTGTGAACGTTTTTAATTGTATGCATTCCATTCGAATGGCATACAAGAAAATTTCGCAATACGCATTTTGTGGAATTTAAATATATTGCAAACTGGATACCTGTAATGTGTGAGCGTAAATTGAACTTAATATATAAATGGTGTTTATTTTCGTATACTTATGGACCGAGATTCCGAAGTACATGTATATAAAAATGACTTTTATACTTCGTAATAAGCAGATGGAGTTTTAATTAACTGCATTCTCACTAGTATCGCTTGTTGTTTGTATGGTATTGTCCGTGATGATAGCGAATGTACATACCTAAATGCATATGATGTACATGTCCACACTGGATCTTTTTATGATTAGTATTAAGTTTTTACGTTGTTTCTACAGCCTATAGGACTCTATATGATACATCAGAAATGGCGGCAATATCGACACGTCTGTATCTCATACTTGGCTGTTTGCTGGCATCCGGATTCGCTCAAATGCAATGGTATGAAATAGGAATGAGATCTGCAACTGCATTACCATTACTAATTTAATTATATAATATGATTATATATTATTATTTTATATAATATCACAGATAATAATATCTACGGCAAAATGATATAATAATATTATACACTTTCTATTTTCATCTATTACAGTGAGGATGTTAGTACTTTATAGTATTCTTTCTAAGCTTGATTCTACGCTGATACTCTACGCTTCGCGAATAAAAATCTCAATTGATATATAGTATCACAATAATAGGAAACAGTTAAAGATGAGAACAAGTCTAAACCTTTTACACAATGAATAGCGCCATTTTGTTGCCTAGCATATATGGCTTTTTTAAATTTCCTAACTGTTTGCATGTAATTATGTGAAAACCGGCATACGTTGATTTGCGTTCTGAGAAAACTGGGCATAATGCATGCGCGTAAATCGTCGTCCCGGATTAGCCTGTGCAGTCCGCATAATTTATCAGGGACGACACTTTCCGCCTAAATTTGATTTTTGCTAAGAAGAGCCTTCAGTTAAACGAAAAATGTCATAAAAGCGGAAAGTGTCGTCCCTGATTAGCCTGTGCAGACTGCACAGGATAATCTGGGATGACACTTTACGCACATGCATTAAGCCCAGTTTTCTCAGAACACGACACCGTTATAGTTTTCGTACACAGGTACATGCCGGTGATCTACCCACAGCGTATGACCCCCGGGCTGGATTTCAAGGTCACTTGTGACTTGACGGCGGCTTTCCTGGACGCTCAGCCCCCATTGTCCGGGGTTTACACAGTTCGCCTGGGTCTACAAGACCACCCGGACAACACTTTTGCTATGATCGATCAGATCAGATACTTGCAAAGTGGTAATTCAAAGAGTTGCCATTGTTTGTTGATATGATGGTGGTAATTTACTTTCACTATGATAAGTTGGAGTGCATTTACTTTCATTGTGGTAATTTATTATTTTCTTAGAACGGTAAATAAGTGTATATTTGCTTAAAACATGGTAGCTGAAAGAGTTTCAACTTTTAATGTCGTAAATCCGAATGTTTTGACTTCCGATGTTGTTAATACGAGTGTTCTAAATTTAAAAGTGCGTTAATTTTTGGCGAACAGTATCTGAATGTCGACTCGGAGTATATTAATTTCAGTGTGGTAAAAATAACTAATACAATTTCTATGTGGAACATCAGAATTAATTGCATTTTAATGTGGTTAACTCTTACATATTCAATATTCATTACGTTGTGGTCAATTATTATGCATGAAATTTCATTCAAATGTATCGACTTAAATCGATTTAAATTCGAGTGTTGGAATTTCCATTGGGTTAACTTGGAGTGTTCTCAGTATTGACGTCGGATCGGTAATAACGGGCAATCTAATTTGATGGGTATAATAAAGGCATTATCTAACTAAAATATAGAAAAATGTGTGAATTGACTTCCATCATTCACTTACAATCAAACTCAGGTACACTTACATTTTGGAAAATATATTTATATACACTTTGTATTCATTTGAACCAAACGAACCCCTATATAAACCAATTTCTGAAGTGCTGTTTTCTACGGAGCCTAAAGTGATTCCGTCAATTGTAATTGAGTACGTTAGTTTACAGCGTTCGGAAATTTGCTTAACCCATTTATGTCTAGCGTCTAGAAAAAATGCCTTGGCAAACAGCGCAGACCCAGATGAGACGCCGCATGATGCGGCGTCTCATCAGGGTCTGCGCTGTTTGCTTAAAGGAATTTCTGAAAGAAATATTCTAAATATAGAAATAAATATACATTCCCCTAATTTTAGAAAAAAATTGATCAAATTAACTAGGATGTGAGAGTCCACTAGGCATAAATAGGTTAAGTTATACATTGTTTTCTTTCAGGAGCATCCACCGGAGTGTTCAGTGTCCAAGTAAGTATCGGCAGCAGTGTTTCATGCCAGGGAATCAAACGTTTAGCCTTTGATGTTACAAAATCAGTCAAATAAAAGGACGTACTTAATTAATTATCAAACACAACGCTTACATTTTAATAAAATTGTTAAGATCAATTGCAATTTAATGCAATGGGTTCGTCTTCAGAAATCTCTCGTGTAAAGCTGTTATAAACCACCTGAAAACGATATTAACACGACATTCTTCGCGTGACATCAATTCAATTAAGAAATCATTAAATCTTAACTTCAAACATCATGCTAGTCCAACATTTAGTGCGAATTTCACAGTTCAGTTTGTACATCTAATATTGAATCATTGTATAGTAGCAGTATTTGCTGTAATGGTAACGTCCTGTTGTGTACGAGCTGTTGAGTACCAGCCTAGTTCATATGAGCCGCGTTCTGAGAAAACTGGGCTTAATGCATGCTCGTAAAGTGTCATCCCAGATTAGCCTGTGCAGTCAGCACAGGCTAATCAGGGACGACACTTTCCGCTTTTATGGTATTTTTAGTTGCAAGGAAGTCCCTCCTTACAGAAAATCAAGTTTAGGCGGAAAGTGTCGTCCCTGATTAGCCTGTGCGGACTGCACAGGCTAATCTGGGATGACACTTTACGCACATGCATTAAGCCCAGTTTTCTCAGACTAAGGCTCAATTATAGACGTAAGGTTTCTTTCAGACTCAAAGCAACATGACCGCTGGCGGATATAGGTTCCACCTAGACGTATCTCGAAATGGGGTTGCCATGGGAACGTCATACATTTACACAACGGTAGAGGGAGAGCACGAGAACACCGTGCATATCCTGGTGCAGACGGACAAGGGGATTTATAAAGCTGGACAAAATGGTACTGAAGTTCATCTATATGTAACATTGTGAACATTTTCGTATTGTATAATCAGCAATTTTAGTATCCAATATGTGGTTTCAGTAGACACAATGGCCACGTTAATTTATTTTTAAAAGGTTTAAGCCACAAAACGTGTAAATTTTAATGTCAAACCAAACATTCATTAATGTACATACCTTAACTCCCACTTCTCAAATATTTCTTAACAATCGAACATACATGTTTCCAATAGACATTTACCTACCAAGAGAAAGTGGCACAGCGCAACAAGCAATATTAAAGCGATCGTGTAATCATTTCTCTTACAGATTATTTACAAAATGTTTTCAATGATGCCTCTGAAGAAAATAGTCCGTTCGTATCAAATGTCATGGCTTCCTTGTATTTTTTATCCCTGTATTTGAAATTTGTATTCATCCACATTACATTCGAAATGGTGCGTTTAAAATACCAATTTGAAAATAATAAGATGTTTTTGTTTGCCAGTTCTGTTCCGTGTGATGGGTATAGACGATAACAGGGTGGTTATACCATCTCTGCAATACACCATCGAGATATTTGTAAGTCAGGCTAGTTTTTTTTATCAACTGTCAAACAATTTGACATTTTTAATTCGCATTTATCTTCAAAAATTACTGGCCAATTAAAATGTCGCGTGTTTCAATGAAAACCGTATCCAAAACATCGTTTTATAACCAACAGTTAAAAATGTTTATAGTTAATTAAAAGCGCCCTAAAATGTCTTTATGTTAGCATGAATTTATACATTTTACATGTTCACGATTTCTCTTTGAAATCACATTGATGTATGATAAAAAAACTGGCAAATGTTAATTCATTGTATGATGATGCCAAGTTGTCTTCAAATACTAAATGAGATTGAATGGTTATCCCCATACTGGAAAGTTTTAATTTTCTTTGGGTATGGAATTTTAGTCTGCCCCCCCCCCCTCCCCAACACCCCCACACACTTTAATAAACAAAACTTGTTCAGTAATAACTAAATCTTCAGACTGATTAAAATAAGGCCACCGCCTGTCGGTGACTATACAAGTAAAATGAGCAGAATCGAAACCGGATTGGTACGAACATAAGTATCAACACAGAATTGCTAATGCTTAGAATATTTTAGAATGGGAATGGTACCAGATTGTTTAATGAAATACTTTATGACACAGGATGGCGACAACAACCGCATCCGGAGATGGGTGAATGTGTCAGACAGTACAGGGGTATACACCGGACAAATGGAGATGTCGGAACATCCGGTACTTGGGCAGTGGAGGATCCAAGCGACTGCAGAGGTGCAACATACTTTTGCAGAGTGTTCTTCTTTAAATTGTTAATAGAAATATGTCACTTGTTTTAGTTATATTTATAATTTCTTTGTTAAGACATATATTTTCCTCACTTAAATTGATTCATTCTTTATATTTGAACATTTTCATTTATAATAACATTAATACAATACGTGTGCTTATTTACTTTAAACCTTTTTATTTTAGCTCGAGTGCATAGAAAACTTTAGGCTTATTTGAAACGCTCTCGAGTCCGTTTCCCGGGAATAGAACCAGTACTTGGTGTCTCTAGGGGAGATCTAAATAAGGCTCCCACAGTTGGGATCAAACCCGTGACCTCCCGGTCGCTAGGCGGACACCATGTCCACTACTCCACGGCGACCTTATTTAAGAGGAGGCGTCAGTGATGGGCATCAGAAACATATAAATTAAATAGTATTTGTAATTAGATATAGCCCCTTGGTGCAAAAAGGTACCATGTGACATTGAAATACGAAGGTACATGGTACTTTTTTGCACCAATGCGGTATTATACTGCATTTTTTAAAAGTCTATTAATAGTTTACATATAGGACGTCAAACATTTCAGAAGTACACGAAGTCTGTTATCTTTGACGTGGAGGAATTTGGTTAGTATGTCTATCAAATATTACATGATTAATTTATTTCCAGTGTATTTACAACATTATAATATTATTACAAACATTCTTATAATTGTGTAAAGCTCGTGATCAAAAGCCATAACACGAGTTGTATAAAATCACTCAATAAGTTGTTGAGTAATCTCACCAAAGGCAAGCCACTGACGACATTCATGATCTCGTTTAAACATATGTTATGAAATTACCACTCTTGTCAGTTCCTAAATCAGAGGGGCATGCGTATACGGGAGCTTACCGGATGGCGTCGTTTTTGTGTTTTTCGTGAAGGAGCAGCGGATATTTTCAGCCGGTAAGCCACTTTGTATACATTTATTTTAAATGAATACGCCCTTTCGGCTCTACGGTGTTCCAAAAAGGGGGGGGGGGGTTAAACATTTGTTTGGCAATACATAAGTTATCAGAAATGAAACTGCGTCGGAACAATTAAAAAAATCTTGATTGTTGTAGTATTTTACTGTACACGTGCGTCAATTCTGTGTTTTAGAAGAGAAAATGATATCTGTAAATCCAATGTCTCAAACGTCACGTAAGTAGACAAAAGACATGTGCCGGTTTTCCTTCAATTATCTTTTTTATCCCGACGTCTACGATCTTGAAGCAAAAACCCGAGGGATGCACAAACACTGTAGAGCCGAAAGGGCGTATTCATTCAAGATAAATATAAATACAAAAAGCTTACCGAGTGAAAATATTTGCTACTCTGTTAACCTCACTTAACTCCGCTAAGATACCGTATACGCATGCACACATGTATATATCCTTTATAGCCAAAGAAAGTTGATTGCAATTGCGTGAGGTTATTTTGAAATAAAATGTTACTGTTCGAATCCCGCTCGGGTTAACATGAGAAAAATAATTTATTGCAAATTAATTTTTGATTTATACTTGACCTGTTACATTCCATTAAATCAGTCATGTCTTTGAAATGTTTGTCAAATAAAAAATGTAACACTCTTAATGTTGAAATGTAATGGGTAATATTATTTTACCCAGCAACTATTGCATGTTCAATAAAACCTGTAATTAAAAGATGATCTCTTTTCTTGGTTTTTAGAACTTCCAAAGTTTTATGTTGAACTGGACTTCCCGAAGGTGGTTTCTACAGCACTCAACACGCACTTAAAGGGAACCGTAATATCTTTGTAAATGTTTGTTTAAGTATTTGCCGAATCAAAACTTATAACAGTTGCCAAGCACAACAAGCAACAGTTTCTGAATTTATCTTTTTGCTTTCGTGAGTCTTTTGCGTGTGAAATGTTGAACTATTTTGATATGTTAATCGTTGTCAACAATTTGCATATTACAAACTTGAAACCACAGACTACACTTACAACCAGACTTTGCAAGAATGTTCCTGCGAACTATTTTACAAAAATTTCTTCAACCATGAATGTTACTAAACTCTAGTTGTAATGGCAACCAAATGATAAACAAAGCCAAGAAACAAACCATAGTTATGGCTGGCTGGATTAATAACCAAGTGTCACATACATATAATAATTGATGACACATTATTTTGATTCCTTAATTGCATAAGGCGATTTTATTGTTTATGATTACGTTTATTTATTTAATCTTTAAATAGTATTATCCACAACCATAGACGGGATTTAAAAAAATTTTCAAATGTTATCAGGGCGACAGAGGCTTTTACTTCGTTATTCGACATATGTAAATTCGGTGAAACCTGGTTTTAAATGGTGGGCCAGTTAATTTATTTCGCAATTTCAAAGTTAATTTTGGTGAGTTATAACGTTTATTGAATTATTGAGTGAAACTATATCATTAAGCAATTTAAGTTGTAACATGTTTACATTTTTCTGTATGTATAAAGTACAACTTTTATTAAGGCACACATTCTGTTATTTAGATACACATTCTGTTATCTAGGTACACATTCTGTTATTTAGGTACACATTCTGTTATTAAGGTACACATTCGGCCAAGGCGTTACAGGGACAGTTAGTCTGACACTGAAGCAGAACATCTATAAGCTGGAACGAACATTAAGGGTTAGCAGAGTTCTTAAAATACTAATTACACTTAAACTCGTTATTTCAACTACCCTTCTTTACTGGCATTAATTACGTATTTAAGGTGTATAATGGTGTTCTGATGACGTCAGTATTTATAATGTTTACATGATACACAAATGTGTGTAGACATTTAAATGCATGAACGTTTTATTAGAGTAGATAAGCAAGCATTAATCCATTTTACATTAAATCCATTTTAAGTAACTGAAAATTCATCATTCTCGCAGATGTAATAATACACGCATGAAATACTATAAACTTTCATTCAGTATAGTATCCCTCGGTAAAGGCGTAGTAATATGAAATGGTTGACGTGTGAACTAACGTCATAATCTCTTCTGTGCGCAACGCCTTCAATTTGGAAAAGATTTTCGTCAAACTTTTACTGAATTATTATATCTAAGTGGTTTCGCGATTAAGTTAGAAGTTATTGCCCTATGTTTAAAGTTACACGAAGCTTCTGTGTGTAATTCCACCTATATTTTGCATGACGTATTACGTATACATATTTATTATGTTCATGTGCTGCAGAGCATTTTGTCACGGTTGCATGCAATTTGGTACATATAAAAGATTGCGCCACTTCGCCTACATTTTGCATGTGATGTTTGATACACGTGTCCAGAATAAATATATGCACGTGCTACTGTGTATTTCTTTTAAGTTTCGCGATTGCGTTAGTTTTGCAGGAGTTATTGCCCTTTGTTTCAAATTTAAAGTTTATGTGCGTGATTCCTATACTTTGTATGTAATTTACGTCAAATGTTTACTGAATAATTATCTCACAGTTTTACACCGAATGCGGATTCACGACTGCGTTATTTGTTTAAAAAGAGTTGTCTTAAAAACACTTTACCATGGGGCTTTCTAAAAGCAGTTTTTCTTTTGTTGGTTTTCATTAAACATTTAATATCACAATTCATATTGTATTCTGCCGACAACACTGCAGTCCTGCCGAGGGATACACTGTCTTTAACACCTTCTTGTTCTCGTGTTTTTTACCAAGTAATTCATTTACATTTGCACTAGTCTTTAATCTTGCACTATATTCTTTTACATTAATCATAGAAAAATATAACTTTATTAGGCCGATACACACGTTTTATTTTAAAAATACATACTTGTATAATGGAGTTAAGCACTTCAAAACATTTAAAATTATTAGAATTATTTTATCAAATATCTGCTGTGATTCAAATAACATTTCAGATGGTGGACGGTCGAGTAGATGTCCAGATACCAATGAAAGACATATCGGCCATGTTTCCTGCGGGCCACTATCTACAGAAAATTTTCAGTGGTATCGACCTACACTCCAGCGTGTACGTTTGGTTCCTACACTGTATTTTGATGCGTGCACATTTTTTCGGCGTTAGCTGTATACGCCAGCTTTTCACCTTACCTGACCTTTGTAACTGTCCAATAAAATTCAAATAAAATTTCCCGCGGCTAGTTCAGAATGAATACACTTCAGTTATACCATAGGCTGAAATGAGCATACCATCAGAACATTGGAAACATGTGCGCGTCTTTGTAACACTGGTTTACTGCGTGTTCAGCATGAAACAATTTTATCTCTAATGAAAAGGCTTAATAGATAGAACAATTTTACACACAATCTCGACATCAATACAGTTTGTGCGTCCACCTTTTATTTTCAGAGGCAACAGCGTTTTTAGTTAAAGGCTATGTTCTCATTTTAGTACTGACTTTCATATTCCTATTCCTATCAACATGTTAACATGTATAAGTATAACAAGAAATATCTTTAAAAAAGATATACGGCGTTGATAGTTCAATGAATGAGATCAAGGATAGCGAATGTCTTTTTTCTGTGCAGTTCTTAGCTGCATCACACGCAGTACGGGATGTTACGCTGAGTTTTCGCGGCTTATTTTACATTATTACATATTGCTGGTCATAAACATATAGATACAAAATAGAAAACCAAAAGCAGAATGGAACTGAAATTAAAACATACGAGTCAACCGGCCACACGAGAAGTATCCGTATTTATAGGCGCGTTCTTCGAACAAACCTGTTTACTAAAACAGTCGGTTTGTCGGGCATTGCTATTTGATTCGATTATTAACAGTATCGATAAACATCGCGCTCATGCTTAAAACATTGGTCAATATGGTGGAATAATTATTGTTAAATTAATCAAAAATAATATTTATCATTGTATTGTTGAAAACACATTAATAATCTACATATTTCTGGTCTAAAGAAAATTCCAGGTCACCTAGTTCACGGATAGCGTATTTATTATATAACTATTATTTTACTGGCCGCGAACTCCGGTGATGACCTGTATATAAACTCTGACATTCATACACTGACCGCGAATTGACCCGATACCTCGCGGGTTGAAATGCAATGTATTAAAGTGAGGCCTCGCTTCCACTGCTTTTTATACTTTTACATGTTAACATGTTGACAAGAATATGGAAGTAAGTACTAAATATCTGAAAATAAAAGGTGCACGCAAAAACTGTATTGATGTCGAGAATTGAGTGTAAAACTGTTCTATCTATTAAGTCTTTTCATTAGAAATAAAATTGTTTCATGCAGTAAAACAGTGTTACAAAGACGCGGATATGTTTCCAATGTTCTGGTGGAATACTCAAATCAGCCAATGGAATAAATGAAGTGTATTCATTCGTACCTAGCCGCGGGAACTTTTATTTGAATTTTATTGGACACTTACAAAGGTCAGGAGAGGTGAAAAGCTGGCTTAATACAGCTGACGCCGAAAAAGCAGTGGAAGCGTGGCCTCACTTTAATACATTGCATTTCAACCCGCGAGTTATCAGGGTTTATTTACAGGTCATCGCTGCGTCCGAAGACGCTTATGTGCTGACCTGAGTTCGTGGCCAGTTTGTTATATAATATAGACCCTATCCGTGAACTAGGTGAACGGAGATTATCTTTAGACCACAAAAGATGTTAACTGAAGATATTCAGCGATATAATTATGGTATGTCAATAATAGAGTCTTTATGTGTTTTCAACAATACCATGATAAATATTATTTTTAATTAATTTAACAAGAATTATTCCACCATATTGCCTAATGTATTAAACATGAGCGCGATGATTCTCGATACTGTTAATAATCGAATCAAAAAGCAATGCCCGACAAACCACTAAAACAGGTTTGTTCGAAGAACGCGCGTATAAATATTTAAAAAATGTACGGATACTTCGCGTGTGGCCGGTTGACTCATATGTTTAAATTTCACTTCCATTCTTCATTTGGTTTTCTGTTTTGTATCTATAGATTTATGACCAGCAATATGTAATTATGTAAAATAAGCCGCGAAAACTCCGCGTTACATCCCGTATTGCGTGTGATCCAGCTAAGAACTGCACAGAAAAAGACATTCGCTATCCTTGGTCTCATTTTTTGAACTCTTTACCTTTCACAAACTCAAACCACAATCAACGCCGTATATCTTTTTTAAAGATATTTCTTGTTCCAAAATATGATATATTTTGTTTAAGGTAATATGACTTTCTAAAATAGTTCATTAGTTATTACTTTTTATGTTAGACCTGTATCTAATTGTTGCTAAACAGGTTGTTACATGCATATATCATGTCCCCAAAATCTGATGCATAGCATAAACTTAATCAACAACAACAAAAACCATATGGAAAAAACAACAAACGCAAGCACGAAAGCATGCATGCACGCACACAATATCGCACGACCCCCCCCCCAACAAAAAACAACAACAACAAACAAACAAACAACAACAACACAAACAAACACACACATACACAAAACAACAACAACAAACAAACCAAATCGCTCTCACACACACACAAGCACAAATAACAACAAAAATAACAAATACGTAACAAGAACCTATTATTTTTCGCGAAGCAAAATTGACGTCGCAGCCATATTTACGGAGGATTTGACCGGTCTCACACAGGACGCTTCTGGTGACGTTGCATTCATGGCTTATGACGTCAACTTGCGGGTCACCGGAGATGACTCTAAGATCAAGGTTTATGGGGCGACAAAACAATGTGGATTTCAATTTGATACAAGAAGGATTGCTTTCGTATTTATTATTTGGGCTGAAATGAAATATTTATCTACTGATATGCGTGATATTTGTAAAAGGGATGCAGTTTTTTTTTATAGATAGCTGTAAGTAAACGCTTTTCAATAACATGTAATGAATTAACTGTTTTGACAATATCTTCGACATCATTGTTAATAACCCAATGCTGAATTTTTTGAAGATCGAAATTCTCAACTGGTCATACGGACCGTTGACGGTCAACGCTAGTGGCATATATAGCGTATTTGTGGAGATTCGGTACTCGACCTACACGTCAGGGATTAATATCCTGGTACCTCTACAGGAAATACCCATTGGTCCAAACAATGTGGCTACGCTCGTTATCGGCGGCCATCTTGTATCGGAATATATGAGGAATATTTGGGGAGAGGTAGGTAATATGTATGTCACTGACTCGTGTCATTTAAATTATGTTGTTGCTTTTATAAATTGTAGCCGTTTTAACAAAAAATGTCAGTAATATTATTGTGGAAACTGAACATGCAAATACTTTTATTGGGCAGTTAGCTATGAGTTTGTTCTTAAATTTTTAAGTACTTTAAACTATCAATTCTGAAATAGTTTTTTATGTTTTTATGAACCCACGATATAATTACAAAATATTCCGTTATATGTATTCTTCTTTTCATCTGGTTTTCTTTACATGTTTTCTTAACATTTTCTGATTTTGTTTTTAATTTATATTAACTCTGGCGCGCGTTTGAAATCTGGTCGTATATATGTAACTTATGTCCTTAGAAGTTAGAATAAATCATGCTGATGTTCTTCGTTGACGTCACTTTCGAACGTCGTTAATGCCTACTGAGAGTACAATTTAAATTCAAATCCCAGGTTACATTAAAAGCCCGTTCGGCTTCGAATACTATCCGCAGTACGACAGCCTGGTTGAGTCGTAGTACTTACATGGTGCCGACTGAATCGGCGATCCGGGTGAACCAAACCGGTGGACCAACGTATCTGGTAAGAGCCAGGATGTAAATACCGCTCCCCCCTTACTCCATAGATACATAAGTAGGCGTTGTTAAACCCTCTAATACGTCCATAGGATGTCGATATAGTAGGTCACTTACTAATCGTTACAGATAAAGGTTATATGAGAAAAACATCAGAGGATCTATGAAAATAAAAATACTGGACACATACTTATACGGATGGAATTTGACATCTGAGACTTCCGATTACTTATTTAAGGAGGTTGGTGGAATTAAGGTGGCATTGGTGGAATATCGCTAAATTGTGTAAATGTTGTGACATCTTAAAATCTTTTTGAAAAGCAAATGTTTTCATTAGGTGGCGGCTGAAGTATCAATATACATGTCACGCACATGAATCTTATATATTTATATGCATTTATTTCGTATTCGTCAAATGTTCATTTGAAATCTATATTCTACATTTACACGCTGGCCACTATACCATCATCACGTGATATGTTATGGCGAGAGGGGTATGAAAGAGCTATGCTCGGAACCAGTCAAATGGATATTCCTCAATTAGATTGTGACCTCTATATTCATGTCCCATAGGCGCCTGGTGACGTTGCAAGATACAGCATCGGGTTAAACGAAACTTCGAGTCCGCAGCGCATGGTGTCATATCGGGTAAGAACACGTTCCTTATAATGGACATTACAAACACTCCAAACATCTAGCAACAAACTAAGAAACTTTGTTATTTATATAGCAGATATATTGCAAAATAAATCTATACCAACAAAGATACATTTCTGCGTTCAATCAATTATAATTTTTTAAACTGCTGACCACAATAAAGGCCAGCATTTTGTTAAGAGTTAGATATATGCAAAATTTCTTTCTAAAAACAAATTTGGCAAATTGTAAAGCCATTAAAAAAAGTTTGGTTTTATATTTCGAATATCCACTATTGCAACCCGGTTAGAACTTCGTAAGTAACAGTTGTCCAAAAGCAGAAAACAAACATCGTATTATGTAAGAATTGTATTCTCGTCCCAAATCTGTGTGCACGTATGTGCGTGCGCGTGTTTGTGTGTGCATTTCGATATTTATGATGTCCTTCTGCACCTGATGCTGCATTGTGTGTGGACCCGGATTGCGTCCAAGCACTCCTAACTATTAAACTTACTAGATTCACGAAAGTTGCTACACATTTTTTGAAAATTTCAGCTGTTTAGTTCTTACTGAAAGATTTTCAATGGTTGCGTGGTCTTGTTCTGTTTGGGGAAGCCGGAGTACCCGGAAGAATACCCACCTATCCGGTATGGTTACAACGAACTAAACTCACAAGCTTTCGGTATCGGGGATTGAACCCGGGTCGCCCAAATAAGAAGCGCGTGAACCAAGCAATTCGCCAGCCGGACGATTCGTTTGTGACATAATTTGTGCACTAATTGCTATTAAAACTTCGACTAACAAATTTTGTCCTGGAAAGTAAGGAGCGTTTTATTAATGTATCAAACATGTGACTTAAACAGCCTTAAGAGAAGACAAATCCAAATTAGAAACGATGGTATCTTTAACAGGTTTTGGTTGATAAAAAAGTCATCGACGGTGACGACTGGTTTCCGCTGAATGGAACAAGTGTAAGGGAGGTAACTGTAGTAATCACCGACGACATGGAGTTCTCCGTGGTTGTCGTCGCTTGGCTGTTAATACCAGGAATGCATAACAGTAACAGTAAGTCAATCTCACCCACACTAGCCTGGATCTAACGTATATGCATTAATATTTAAACGCATATATATAATAAAACACAAAAACTAATAGTTACTTTTCCAGTCTCATTTAACTCGTGAAACTTTTTTTCGAACTTACACAGTGTTAACAAAGCTAACAAATAAAGTGAACACGATATGATACAGAATTATTTAATGTCAACAAATTGTAGATGTGGTTGCAAACGCCGTGCAGAGTCCAATTAGGGGGAAAAATAAACCAGTGAGTGTTTGCACATGTTTTTTTTGTTAAATATCTAACATACTCCAGAAAGACACAATTAAGTTGCTCTTGTTAACATCAAATTAAAGTTTTTTTTCCTGTTTGATTTTAATTTTGATGGCCTGAGCTTAAATTTAATTTACGCTTTATTGTTTTGTGATAAAATCTTTTGTGTTATGTTCGATCGCCGAAATTATCATTATGTTTATAATACACTTTTACAAACATACAAGTAAGAACATATTAACCCATTCATGCCTAGTGGACTCTCCCATCGTTCAAAATTGGATCAATTTATTCCCAAAATTAGGGATGTCTAGTATATTTATTTCTGTATTTAGAATATTTCTTACAGAAATTCCTTTAAGCAAACAGCGCAGACATGCGGCGTCTCATCTGGGTCTACGTTGTTTGCCAAGGCCTTTTTTCTAGACGCTATGCATACATGGATTAATATAGATCTTCACGAAATAAATTATACATTTCAGACTGCACCAATTATCAAATTTGATGCCGAAGAGACGCGTCCGGGGAGTGACGTCACCGTCCACCTGTCAGGGGGAGATCACTCAAGGTTCTACATTCTGGCGGTGGACAAAAGCATCCTTATACTGGACGAAGGCAACGATATATCAGGGGTAGGTTAGCAGGTCCCTTCACAACCAATAATCGTTTTTGAGCTTTACATGAGTATTATAACATAAGCTGTTTGGGAAAACAAGCATTACGATTGGCATGGTCACTGGTCAGATGGAAAGAAAAACGTTTATGTTACGTAATATCTCGTTTATCTATATCCGTTAACTAATGGAAAAACGCGGGGACATTATGAAATGCTTACTGCACGAACACTATCCGTGAATTGGGCATTCCTGTGTCAAAGTTAAGCAAAGGTTGTATGGGAAGATTTGGGAATAGTCATAGGTAAAACTATGTATCAAGTTGATAAAATCTTCTCATTCTGTCATGTGTGGCTGGATTGAATTGTGGCATGTTGACTCTCCGATTATTTCTTGTGAGCTCTTACTTTTGACTTGTTCCTGGCAACAAGGAATTCGGCACACGTTACGGGACAGTATTTCCAGATGTCGAATACTTTATATGAAAGTATGGTCTACTGTATATGCATTGATGTTAATACATGTGTCATTCATGTGTTCGTTAACATTCATTTATTTGCCTTCTCCGGCCATTGTTTACAAAATTGTTGTTTACAAAATTCACGGTTACAATCTCGGACTTAATACTAGTACAAGTAGAGATGATGGTTACAATCTCGGACTTAATACTAGTACAAGTAGAGATGATGGTTACAATCTCGGACTTAATACTAGTACAAGTAGAGATGATGGTTAGATTGTACACAAGGTTTTACCGTGAAGAAGTTGAAAGTCAATAGTCGCAAGTTAAAAGCGCTCTCCAGGTCTTTAATCGTTATGTAAGAATCCAAGTTACTAGTAAAACATATTGCTGCTAGATAAAACAGATAAATCTAGATAACCAATAAAATATTATCTCAAAATGTCAAGGTGAAGGTAAAAGTGAGATTGGATGAATTGGTCGATACAGATGGTTATTTATAAAATCTCTGACAAGATTATAGAACTGTATGCGGTTGGCATTAGACACAACACTCAACCCGTCACAAATTAATGATTTAAATTAACTTGTACACAGTAGCTAAATCCCAAGAGGGTTTGCACGATACGCGTGGTTAGGGAGGAAAGCAACACAAGGTCTTTGAATGTATCAAAAAGTTGTTACAATGTGTTGGCGCTATATAAAACGGAAGAATCGATAATGCTTCATGGGACAAAACCAGTCTCGCACCAGACGTCAACATTTTTTCATTAAATATTCTCAGCTTTGACAGCTTGGCCGACATATTCATATGAAGGGGACCACACTTATTCATTGGATGTCATTGTTTTAATTTTGCCTTGAATATTTAGCTTTGATTTTTTCAACGAAGTTTTTTTTAAATACTGACACAAATCCGCTTAAGCGAAAATCATTTATAATATCTGTCAAACATTCGATTTAATTTTGGTTTAAAGCAATGGCGATTGTACATAATATTAGGTCCAATTGTCCTTTACGATTACACGCATTTGCATGAAATACATTTATCTGCTATTCAGAAACTGTTACCAAGCGAATGGATGGACCCGACCCGTCTGGATTTTTCTTCTTGGAGTTTGATACTTCACGTAAGTTACATTGAACTGTGATAATATTTCACACTTAAGGTCGAACATGTTTATTTAAATGATAGTTTCCATAGCTTATACTTATTGCCATTATTATCATTCGACTTTTCTGTTAATGTGTTTTTACTGTGATTCCTAATGATTCTAAATTACAAATGCACTTTACGCATTATATTATGTTATGATGAATAGTTACAATGTAAGGCGTGTATCGCGAAGTAAACCTTTTCTATAGGTCTACATTCGCTGGGCAATATTGCATATATTGTCCGACAAATGTCATTTGCCACCGATAATATTGCCAGAATGGTAGGGTATGCAATGGTAGGGTATGCAATGGTAGGGTATGCAATGGTAGGGTATGCAATGGTAGGGTATGCAATGGTAGAGTATGCAAACTTTTTTGTACTTCACTTGTTTACGATTTTCAATGCAATACGAATATGAAATGACATGGCTGATGCATCAATCTTAAAAACAAGTTTAGGATCTCCACAAAGAATTAAAATGAGGATATGTAGTGTAAGTGGACGCAGATATATATTTTTATTCCCCCATTAGGTGAAGTGAATCGTTCATGTTATTCAATCTTACCCGTTTATGTTTGTTTTTCATTTTTAGTCTGCTGGGTTGCAATATATAAACATGGCATTGCAAGAACCGGTAACAACCACAACACCCGAATTTCCATTCACTGGACGTGAGAATGATTTTTATAGTTTATGTAATGAAGTAATTAAGAATGTTATTTCAATTTGTATTTGACAAAAGCTGTACGTCAACGATTTGTTTAGCTTAGATATACGGTGCTTAAAATATTAAGTATGTATTATACTTACTGAAGAAATTTCTATATTTTGGAAAACCAGGTAATGAGAGGTTAAACCATGAGTACCCATTAACAATCTTTAATAATCGCATGTAAGATGAACTATAACTATCTAATTGACCCAACTATACAACTTTTTAGAGTTGTTTGCACCTGCTAATGAGTTTAGTAGTTCCAATGTTGTGAATATCCGGATATCAGGTTTGAGCCCAAGAACAACCTTATGTTTTGTTAAACCCTAGATTTTACATTTGTTTAGGAACATTACACACACGAACATCTACATTCGCCATGATGACGAATATCCCTAGCACCACCACGCGGCCCTCCTTTGACTCTTCTGCACTCCCATTCTCTACCTCCGCTCGTCCGATTGAAACCGGGAAGCAGGTGACCATCCGAAAGAAGTTTCCGGACACGTGGTTGTTTCTGAACGTTTCCGCAGGGTGAGAGGCTGAGGCCGCGGTGAAACAGATATGTTGTTTGTGATTTATTATGTTGTTTTAAAGGTATTCCTGCAACAAGAAACGTATTGAAACGACATGTTTCTTAAAATAAATATTTATAAACATAAATCGTAATATATTGATCGTTTGTCCGTGTAATTTAACTTCAATCATAATAACAATTTTTATCCTATTACCAGATGAAAATCGATCGTATAACAACGATCGTATAAACTTGATCTATCGCTATAATATTTTTAGATCAGATTTGGGTTTTTCCAAAAATTGGAGAATCTGTTTTTGTCAACTTCGGAAAAACAAAATCGTCAAAAATGCAATATTTGATATGAAAAAGGGAGGAAATAATAGGAAAAATAGAATATTATGTGAGTTTTGGATAAAATTCAAGTTTATCATGCTCGGCTCGAACCATTTTAGCGCTTGGCAAGCCTCACGCTTCCATTGTTCTAAGCCTCAAATGATAAACTTGATCTTTCTCCAAAACTCACATTATATTCTCTCTATATTTAATGTCATATGTTATATATTTTGTGATCTATATGCACATATGTACCCGTAAATCATCTTCTGTGGGGACTTTTGTGTCAATAACACTGTAACAAGCCTCCTTCTAAAAATAAATGTGTATTATAATAGCATACATTAACTGAAGATATAATACGCTTGCATGTATTTCGTAAAGTGTTTAATCGGCAATATTTTCACAGTTGATAAACTTATGTGTCCACAAAAATCAACATAAGTACTGTTTTGTTCGCTTATGGCAGCGCCTCTGGAAAGACGCAATTTTCCCAGAAAGTTCCAGACACGATGACGTCATGGGTGGCCACGTGCTTTGCAATTGACGGACAGTTCAGACTGGCAGTGTCCACTTCGCCTGCAGAGGTAGAACACCTTATTGCTCAACTCACATTTAAGTCATTAGTTACGCTTAAGGATATATTCAATGTTTCTCTGTTAGTCATAAAACGAGTTTGCACATGTGAAGATAAGGTTTGTTGAGAACCAAACACTATACAATATGCATACATAAATTTATGTAGTTTTAATTGTAATTCATGTATTTATCCGCTATAAGCTAACATATTCATCATCCAATATACGTCAAATACACATTTTAACGCAGCGACCTTTGTACATGTCACGTATTAAAACTTAAAAGGTTATACTTCATTGCATACCTACTATTTCAGCTCCGCGTGTTTCAACCTTTCTTTGTGAGCCTCCAACTTCCGGTCTCGGTCGTTCGCAACGAGCAGCTCGTTGTGCAGGCAAATGTCTTCAATTACCACACCGAGGATCTCTACGTAAGCCGTTCTAAATTTATATACGAACTTCTAACTTGACGGACGATTAAATTCTAACGTATTTAATCAGCAGGAGTGGAATGTTTAGCCATACGAAAACTGTCCTATATTTTATTACAATGTCCCACAAGACTGTAATGCCGACAAGGCCTTGAAATCTGTAAACTAACACCTTTCTGCGAACAAGGTTCAACCTTCTGTTGGATATGATGACGTATTCAACTATATTAAGGGCTCTGAATTATTATTAATATTACAAAAAATATGTATAACAAATTTATAACAAAGAACATACCCTTCGCCATCAGTGTCGCACGAATATCATATAGTGCAATATGTCAAGATATAACTGATTGTATGGTACAATTTTAAAATATATAACTTTAAAGACTTTTTTGAATTGATGTGCGCCATCATAAGACTGCGATTTGTGAAATTGAAAAATTTAACAATTTAAATGCACCTGCATTCAGCAAACAATAATGTACGTCCCATATGAATAAGTCATTCAGCAAACAATAATGCACGTCCCATATGAATAAGTCATTCAGCAAACAATAATGCACGTCCCATATGAATAAGCCATTCAGCAAACAATAATGCACGTCCCATATGAATAAGTCATTCAGCAAACAATAATGCACGTCCCATATGAATAAGTCATTCAGCAAACAATAAAGCACGTCCCATATGAATAAGTCATTCAGCAAACAATAATGCACGTCCCATATGAATAAGTCATTCAGCAAACAATAATGCACGTCCCATATGAATAAGTCATTCAGCAAACAATAATGCACGTCCCATATGAATAAGTCATTCAGCTACACTGCACACTCGTATTTGCTGCCTTTTAACAACAGTTGTATTAAAAGCGATATATAGAGAATATATTGTTGGTGACTTTTGATATCATGTGATATCAGACGAGGCTGATGTGGCGTAGGAAAAGGCGAGGCTTGCCGAGCCTTTTCACACGCCATATCGGCCGAGTCTGATATCACATGATATCAAAAGTCACCAACCATATATTCTATTTATTATGCCACATAAAAAGCAAAAAAGCAAATTTCAACGAGGTAACGAAAACATACCACCGCTAATTTTTATTGATTTACGGTAGTTTAATATGTAAATTAGACGCGGCCTTATTACATCCGCTAGCGTCTGCATATTTCCACATTAAAAATAGTTCAAAAGTTAACAATAATCAAGAACATTTTAACGCACACAATTTAACAAAATAAAAAGTAAAATGACTTCAGAAATCAATACTTTAAATTAAAATTTCTGCACTAAATATAAATTTACAATATATTTTATGCGAACATATTTGCCTTGTACATGTAAGTTTTACAAACAAACTAACGGCCATTTTCATGGCGAACGTGTCAACAGTGTTGTGTGAAAGTTTTAAACAAGAAAATGGACAGTAACAATATCGAACGGGATTTTAACATTACTTTTACATTGGATTTTAAATCAGTTACTTATTTTTCGTTTTTGGCATCACCGTAGTAAACATTAAAGTTTGAAATGTTCACTGTTGCCCCAAAAAACAGACCCCAACGTGTCGAGTCAAAGTGGGTGGGGAAAGAGATTGCTTCTGGATTTAAAGTTGCTGTAACTTCTTGAGGAAGCTGTTGTTGTCCAGGATTCAGAAGTGCTGCCAGTTGTGAATGGGACGAAGATGAAATGGCGATGCTTTCGCGCTGCATCATGCTTTGGGACATGCTTGATGCAATGGATTCGTTGCTTTTGGCAATGCTAGTACCTGCCAAAATATTGGAACATTTCTTTTGAGTCTGAATGGAAATGTTGCTATAGTTAATTATGCTTTGAACGTTTTTGTGTCCACTGATTTGCATTATATCCGTGGAGCAGCATCCTGAATCCCGCAGCTTCTGAACCATGTGCTTCCTGGCAGAGTGATTTGTAAGTTTTCTACTGATTCCAGAATTAATGCACATGTGTTTCATAATTTGTGCAATTTTTTTTATGCCCATTTTCATGCTGATGAACCATTGCTCATTTCCAGTAGTCGCAGTGATGTTGGCTTTTGTACTTGTTGACAAGTAAAATGGGTCGCTGGGCTCGGAAAACCGATGGGGCCGTTTTGACGCATATATTCTATAATACAAATTTTAAAGTTTAAAGAAATTTTATGAAATAAATTTAGTTTATATATAACTTTTTTTAACCATTTATTTATCTGCATAGTATAAGAGGGTTTTTTCAATTCTGTATATAAAAATCATGTGGATTAACTTATTTGGACATTTTGGAATATAATATCTGTCTATTTCAATTTTCATTATAGAAACAACGAACCTGTAAGTTGCGACAACACATTTGGATGGGTCTTCATCATTGGCCCACATTCTTGGCGGCACAGTTCTTGCTTCGTCAGTTGCACCCGTTCGAGTCTTTGTCTGCCTCTCGACCAACTCCAGATACTCATCTCCTTCTACGTCTCGGCACAGCTTCACATCACCCCATCTAATTAATTCGGAAAGGTGAATCTTTTTTTTTCTACTTTACTTTTGAGGGTAGTTTTTTATGCTAAATTTTCTTAATGTTTTATATTCAAATGTTATAGATTTCAAGTTAAATTAATTGTTCAACAATAAATTGTTAATTTTTTATTACTCGAGCAGTTCTGTCATTTGCTGTTTAGTTTAGTTTTTTCTAAGGGCTTATTTTTTTTAATTTTCAGGTTGACGACCAGTGAAAACAATGTTATTTTCAGTTAAAGTTGTGGTGACAGAACAGTCTACGAACAAATTTTTAGATACATGTTCATGTACAATCTAAATTGCAGACACTGGAAAGTTGAATTGTTAATGTGTTATAAGACATAGTTCGCCTTTATATTTATAAGACAGAAAAAGTGACAGAAAAATTTGCAATTTTAAGTAATAGTTATAAGTCAAGATGCATCGTATATATTCTGTATTCCAGCAAGTTTGAAATTTTATTTTTTACCGTAAATTGTAATGTTCTTCCACACTCCGCATGCCGAAGTTTGTTGTGAATCGGAACCATAGAGAGTTTATTATGGCCTGTGGACTTCCATTACCGAGTTGCCTTTTATCGTAGAGCTTTTGAATTTCATGCTGCTCTATTGGTTGGGCCGCATTCGCCTTGTTTCCTTTGCCTTCTTTCTTAACTTTTTTCATTTTAGACTGGAAGGTTTGAAAATCAAGTAACCTTCAATCATTTTGAATGTCAAAATTATAGTATTTGTGTGTTAGTAATTAACCCTTTCAGTGCGGGAACCAAATTTTGAAGGCCTTTGCAAACAGTTTGGATCCAGATGAGACGCCACAGAACGTGGCGTCTCATCTGGATCCAAACTGTTTGCTATTCTGATAATATTCTTTGAAAAAAATTCGAAGAAAATGCTAATTTTAGAAATAAAGCAGGCCACATTTTAGCAGACGACAAATTTCCCAGCAGGCAAAGGATTAAGTTGATACATTGTCACACGGCTTTTTCATGATAATGAGTCGAGGACTGTTCAACAAATGAGTCGCACACTTTCTAGATTGTTAAATAAATGAGTCGCACACTTTCTAAAATTGTGATAATTTGAGTCGCAAACTTCTTGAAATTGAGAAAATTTTAGTTGCTTACTTCTTGAAATTGTGAAAATTTAAGTTGCCAATTTTCTAAAAATGAGAAAAATTGCAATTCTCACAGAAGGGAAAAAAGCCCTGTGTCATTGATAGTTTTACGAACATTCAAAAATTAAACAGCATCTAAATAAAGTATTAATGAAGTGCATAATTTGCATTTATTAACTTAATTAAGTTGAAGTTCCTTGTCTATACTTGATACAAAAGAGCTCAGTGAGGTTGTTTCGTACTCGTCATCATTTTCTTTTCTTATAGACAAAATGAACATGCATAAGATGTTATCAAGTTCTTTCATTTCAATTTGTGTTATATCAGTAGGTAATTGTTGTTGTTTTAAAAAAAATGTTTTCAACTTCTTCAAATTTGAGTCATGCTTTCTGACTGTGTTTTTGTTTTTTTGCTGAGCATTGTACTTGTCAATGTCTCCTAGGCTTATGGGCACAAAGCCTTTTATTTCTTTTGATTTATGATCATTTTCTTTTATCTCATTTGAGACTAGAATTTTCTCTTCTGTTGGTGGTTTTTGAATGATTTCGTTAGAGGATGGTTCTTCCATGTCATCATCAAAAAATGAAGGGTCGATATTGAATTCTGACATTATGTTGTGGTCGACTTCGGTCACATTCAAAATTACCTGTTTATTTTCATACTCATTTAACCATTCAAAATCAATGTTGAAATTTGGAAAATCAGACATGTTTATTGATTTAAATCAAACACCTGTTCAGTCTTTTTTTGTTACTTTTAGTTAAACCTTTACATGATTAGTGTTAGTTTTTTAGTTAAAATCTGTTGCGGTAGTCTGCACAAAATGATGGTAGCGGCCCAATTAGTATTTGTGTTATTTTTTCGGCGTCAGCTGAATACGCCAGCTTTTCACCTTAGCCTGACCTTTGTTAGCGTCCAATAGAATTCAAATAAAACTTCCCGCGGCCAAGTACAGATGAATACACTTCATTGACTGCATTGGCTGATTTGATAATACCACTAGAACATTGGAAACATGTCCGCGTCTTTGTACCACTGTTTTACTGCGTGTTCAGCATGAAACAGTTTTATCTCTAATAAAAAGGCTTTATAGATAGAACAGTTTTACACTCAATCTCGACATCAATACAGTTTGTGCGTACATCTTTTATTTTCAGAGGATTTTCAGCGCGAGAACGTTGTGTACTTAAAGGCCATGTTCTCATATTTAGTACTGACTTCCATATTCCTGTCAACATGTTATATGTAAAAGTATAAAGAGCAGTGGAAGCGATGCCTCACTTTAATGTGTTGCATTTCAACCCGCGAGGTATAAGGGGTCAGTTCGCGGTTAGTGTGTTTGAATGTCAGAGTTTATATACAGGTCAGACCTTCTGTGCTGTTCGGAGTTCGCGGTCAGTTATATAATAGTTATATAATAAAGACGCTATAGCGTGAACTAGGTGAACCAGAATTTTCTTTACCACCAGAAAGATGTGAAATGAAGATATCCAGCGATATTATTTTATGGCATGTCAATAATAGATTCTTAATGTGTTTTCAACAATTCCATGATAAATATTATTTTTAATTAATTAACAAGAATTGTTCCATCATATTTACTAATGTATTATTGCAGCATATTGACTAATGTATTAAGTATGAGCGCGATGATTCTCGATACTGTTAATAATCGAATCAAATACACGTAGCAATTCCCGATAAACCACTCAAACAGGTTTGTTCGAAGAACGCGCGTATACATATTTAAAATATGTACGGAGACTTCGCGTGTGGCCGGTTGACTTTGGTTTTCTTTTTTGTATCTATAGGTTTATGCCCAGCAATATGTAATAATGTAAAATAAGCCGCGAAAACTCCGCGTAACATCCCGTACTGCGTTTGATGCAGCTAAAAACTGCACAGAAAAAGATATTAGCTATTCTTGATCTCATTCATTTAAATCTTTACCTTCCATAAACTCCAACCACAATCAACGCCGTATATCTTTTTTAAAGATATTTCTTGTTATTGATTACTGCTTTTTTCATTCATATTTTTCGTTTTTATTTTACTTTCATAACATAATGTGAGTTTTTTTCAATAAATACTACATGTTTATTAATGTTGTGAATAAAATATGAATAGATTGGTTTGTTTACATTTTAATGAAATGAGCGACATTCCACGCCTACATAAAGTAGTTCTCCGAGTGGGCGGGACTTAGTATTATAAACATGGAACGCTAGAAATTAGAATGATGAACTCAAATTCGGGCGGAGTTAAACAATGTCATTAATGGGCGGAGCCTAAAAGTGTTATCGGATGGGTATCCGATAACACTTAAAAATATCACGTCAGCGTCTCCAACGTAAATATGCAGTCGTGGCATAATAAATAGAGAATATATTTTTGGTGACTTTTGATATCATGTGATATCAGACGAGGCTGATGTGGCGTAGGAAAAGGCGAGGCTTGCCGAGCCTTTTCACACGCCATATCGGCCGAGTCTGATATCACATGATATCAAAAGTCACCAACCATATATTCTATTTATTATGCCACATAAAAAGCAAAAAAGCAAATTTCAACGAGGTAACGAAAACATACCACCGCTAATTTTTATTGATTTACGGTAGTTTAATATGTAAATTAGACGCGGCCTTATTACATCCGCTAGCGTCTGCATATTTCCACATTAAAAATAGTTCAAAAGTTAACAATAATCAAGAACATTTTAACGCACACAATTTAACAAAATAAAAAGTAAAATGACTTCAGAAATCAATACTTTAAATTAAAATTTCTGCACTAAATATAAATTTACAATATATTTTATGCGAACATATTTGCCTTGTACATGTAAGTTTTACAAACAAACTAACGGCCATTTTCATGGCGAACGTGTCAACAGTGTTGTGTGAAAGTTTTAAACAAGAAAATGGACAGTAACAATATCGAACGGGATTTTAACATTACTTTTACATTGGATTTTAAATCAGTTACTTATTTTTCATTTTTGGCATCACCGTAGTAAACATTAAAGTTTGAAATGTTCACTGTTGCCCCAAAAAACAGACCCCAACGTGTCGAGTCAAAGTGGGTGGGGAAAGAGATTGCTTCTGGATTTAAAGTTGCTGTAACTTCTTGAGGAAGCTGTTGTTGTCCAGGATTCAGAAGTGCTGCCAGTTGTGAATGGGACGAAGATGAAATGGCGATGCTTTCGCGCTGCATCATGCTTTGGGACATGCTTGATGCAATGGATTCGTTGCTTTTGGCAATGCTAGTACCTGCCAAAATATTGGAACATTTCTTTTGAGTCTGAATGGAAATGTTGCTATAGTTAATTATGCTTTGAACGTTTTTGTGTCCACTGATTTGCATTATATCCGTGGAGCAGCATCCTGAATCCCGCAGCTTCTGAACCATGTGCTTCCTGGCAGAGTGATTTGTAAGTTTTCTACTGATTCCAGAATTAATGCACATGTGTTTCATAATTTGTGCAATTTTTTTTATGCCCATTTTCATGCTGATGAACCATTGCTCATTTCCAGTAGTCGCAGTGATGTTGGCTTTTGTACTTGTTGACAAGTAAAATGGGTCGCTGGGCTCGGAAAACCGATGGGGCCGTTTTGACGCATATATTCTATAATACAAATTTTAAAGTTTAAAGAAATTTTATGAAATAAATTTAGTTTATATATAACTTTTTTTAACCATTTATTTATCTGCATAGTATAAGAGGGTTTTTTCAATTCTGTATATAAAAATCATGTGGATTAACTTATTTGGACATTTTGGAATATAATATCTGTCTATTTCAATTTTCATTATAGAAACAACGAACCTGTAAGTTGCGACAACACATTTGGATGGGTCTTCATCATTGGCCCACATTCTTGGCGGCACAGTTCTTGCTTCGTCAGTTGCACCCGTTCGAGTCTTTGTCTGCCTCTCGACCAACTCCAGATACTCATCTCCTTCTACGTCTCGGCACAGCTTCACATCACCCCATCTAATTAATTCGGAAAGGTGAATCTTTTTTTTTCTACTTTACTTTTGAGGGTAGTTTTTTATGCTAAATTTTCTTAATGTTTTATATTCAAATGTTATAGATTTCAAGTTAAATTAATTGTTCAACAATAAATTGTTAATTTTTTATTACTCGAGCAGTTCTGTCATTTGCTGTTTAGTTTAGTTTTTTCTAAGGGCTTATTTTTTTTAATTTTCAGGTTGACGACCAGTGAAAACAATGTTATTTTCAGTTAAAGTTGTGGTGACAGAACAGTCTACGAACAAATTTTTAGATACATGTTCATGTACAATCTAAATTGCAGACACTGGAAAGTTGAATTGTTAATGTGTTATAAGACATAGTTCGCCTTTATATTTATAAGACAGAAAAAGTGACAGAAAAATTTGCAATTTTAAGTAATAGTTATAAGTCAAGATGCATCGTATATATTCTGTATTCCAGCAAGTTTGAAATTTTATTTTTTACCGTAAATTGTAATGTTCTTCCACACTCCGCATGCCGAAGTTTGTTGTGAATCGGAACCATAGAGAGTTTATTATGGCCTGTGGACTTCCATTACCGAGTTGCCCTTTATCGTAGAGCTTTTGAATTTCATGCTGCTCTATTGGTTGGGCCGCATTCGCCTTGTTTCCTTTGCCTTCTTTCTTAACTTTTTTCATTTTAGACTGGAAGGTTTGAAAATCAAGTAACCTTCAATCATTTTGAATGTCAAAATTATAGTATTTGTGTGTTAGTAATTAACCCTTTCAGTGCGGGAACCAAATTTTGAAGGCCTTTGCAAACAGTTTGGATCCAGATGAGACGCCACAGAACGTGGCGTCTCATCTGGATCCAAACTGTTTGCTATTCTGATAATATTCTTTGAAAAAAATTCGAAGAAAATGCTAATTTTAGAAATAAAGCAGGCCACATTTTAGCAGACGACAAATTTCCCAGCAGGCAAAGGATTAAGTTGATACATTGTCACACGGCTTTTTCATGATAATGAGTCGAGGACTGTTCAACAAATGAGTCGCACACTTTCTAGATTGTTAAATAAATGAGTCGCACACTTTCTAAAATTGTGATAATTTGAGTCGCAAACTTCTTGAAATTGAGAAAATTTTAGTTGCTTACTTCTTGAAATTGTGAAAATTTAAGTTGCCAATTTTCTAAAAATGAGAAAAATTGCAATTCTCACAGAAGGGAAAAAAGCCCTGTGTCATTGATAGTTTTACGAACATTCAAAAATTAAACAGCATCTAAATAAAGTATTAATGAAGTGCATAATTTGCATTTATTAACTTAATTAAGTTGAAGTTCCTTGTCTATACTTGATACAAAAGAGCTCAGTGAGGTTGTTTCGTACTCGTCACCATTTTCTTTTCTTATAGACAAAATGAACATGCATAAGATGTTATCAAGTTCTTTCATTTCAATGTGTGTTATATCAGTAGGTAATTGTTGTTGTTTTAAAAAAAATGTTTTCAACTTCTTCAAATTTGAGTCATGCTTTCTGACTGTGTTTTTGTTTTTTTGCTGAGCATTGTACTTGTCAATGTCTCCTAGGCTTATGGGCACAAAGCCTTTTATTTCTTTTGATTTATGATCATTTTCTTTTATCTCATTTGAGACTAGAATTTTCTCTTCTGTTGGTGGTTTTTGAATGATTTCGTTAGAGGATGGTTCTTCCATGTCATCATCAAAAAATGAAGGGTCGATATTGAATTCTGACATTATGTTGTGGTCGACTTCGGTCACATTCAAAATTACCTGTTTATTTTCATACTCATTTAACCATTCAAAATCAATGTTGAAATTTGGAAAATCAGACATGTTTATTGATTTAAATCAAACACCTGTTCAGTCTTTTTTTGTTACTTTTAGTTAAACCTTTACATGATTAGTGTTAGTTTTTTAGTTAAAATCTGTTGCGGTAGTCTGCACAAAATGATGGTAGCGGCCCAATTAGTATTTGTGTTATTTTTTCGGCGTCAGCTGAATACGCCAGCTTTTCACCTTAGCCTGACCTTTGTTAGCGTCCAATAGAATTCAAATAAAACTTCCCGCGGCCAAGTACAGATGAATACACTTCATTGACTGCATTGGCTGATTTGATAATACCACTAGAACATTGGAAACATGTCCGCGTCTTTGTACCACTGTTTTACTGCGTGTTCAGCATGAAACAGTTTTATCTCTAATAAAAAGGCTTTATAGATAGAACAGTTTTACACTCAATCTCGACATCAATACAGTTTGTGCGTACATCTTTTATTTTCAGAGGATTTTCAGCGCGAGAACGTTGTGTACTTAAAGGCCATGTTCTCATATTTAGTACTGACTTCCATATTCCTGTCAACATGTTATATGTAAAAGTATAAAGAGCAGTGGAAGCGATGCCTCACTTTAATGTGTTGCATTTCAACCCGCGAGGTATAAGGGGTCAGTTCGCGGTTAGTGTGTTTGAATGTCAGAGTTTATATACAGGTCAGACCTTCTGTGCTGTTCGGAGTTCGCGGTCAGTTATATAATAGTTATATAATAAAGACGCTATAGCGTGAACTAGGTGAACCAGAATTTTCTTTACCACCAGAAAGATGTGAAATGAAGATATCCAGCGATATTATTTTATGGCATGTCAATAATAGATTCTTAATGTGTTTTCAACAATACCATGATAAATATTATTTTTAATTAATTAACAAGAATTGTTCCATCATATTTACTAATGTATTATTGCAGCATATTGACTAATGTATTAAGTATGAGCGCGATGATTCTCGATACTGTTAATAATCGAATCAAATACACGTAGCAATTCCCGATAAACCACTCAAACAGGTTTGTTCGAAGAACGCGCGTATACATATTTAAAATATGTACGGAGACTTCGCGTGTGGCCGGTTGACTTTGGTTTTCTTTTTTGTATCTATAGGTTTATGCCCAGCAATATGTAATAATGTAAAATAAGCCGCGAAAACTCCGCGTAACATCCCGTACTGCGTTTGATGCAGCTAAAAACTGCACAGAAAAAGATATTAGCTATCCTTGATCTCATTCATTTAAATCTTTACCTTCCATAAACTCCAACCACAATCAACGCCGTATATCTTTTTTAAAGATATTTCTTGTTATTGATTACTGCTTTTTTCATTCATATTTTTCGTTTTTATTTTACTTTCATAACATTATGTGAGTTTTTTTCAATAAATACTACATGTTTATTAATGTTGTGAATAAAATATGAATAGATTGGTTTGTTTACATTTTAATGAAATGAGCGACATTCCACGCCTACATAAAGTAGTTCTCCGAGTGGGCGGGACTTAGTATTATAAACATGGAACGCTAGAAATTAGAATGATGAACTCAAATTCGGGCGGAGTTAAACAATGTCATTAATGGGCGGAGCCTAAAAGTGTTATCGGATGGGTATCCGATAACACTTAAAAATATCACGTCAGCGTCTCCAACGTAAATATGCAGTCGTGGCATAATAAACGAACTTCCATGCTTTCTTACAGGTCCTTGTGAACTTACGAAAGAGCGATTCATTTCGAGGACTTGCCGTCTCCAAGCGTGGGAAGTCAGTACGGTTCGTCGAGCGATGCGGTAATCTAGTGGACTGCATACTGGTATAAATATAACTTACAAATAATTAACTTAGGCCTCCAATTTAATATTCAATATTTGTCACAATGAATTTTGAAATTTCCTATTAGACATATATTTCTGTAACATTAATATTGCTAAACAAAACACTTCATTGTCTGTGTTAATTTATATTTTCTATTTTTTCTTTAATATACAATTGAAATATAAGAATGATAATAAGATTATAAATTAACTTTCATCCAATCAAAATGTTATTTGTATCGTTTATACAAACGTCATGGTATGTAATGATAGGCTAAAGCAGGGCGAGCCACCCCCGTATTTTTTCCTATCGTCCCGACTGAGATAGGAGAAATCAAGCTGACATTGGAGGCGGATTCGAAACTGTTCAAAGACACAGTCATCAAGCAGTTGATAGTCAAGGTAATAAAATATGCACATAGATAACTAATGATCGATATATATACGTGAACATAATACGCGAATGAATGCTTATCTTTTATCTAAAATTGCATAAATTCAGGAAAAACAACTGTTTATATTACATGGTTCAGAAAAATAACAACAAAACGCCTACACTTTATTTGAGCAAATTTATAATTTTACCTCAGCTTATTACAAATAGCCTATGCACGCTATATACAGGCAAGAGATTAGTTGGAATGTTCATACCCTTTAAAGTTGCTTAGTTTAGAGGTTTTAGATAAATTAATATACAACATAGCACAAAAATTATTTTCTAGACATTATAGCAAAAAAGAAGTTCTTGTTCTTATTCACTACTTTAAGAACTGAATACAGATACTAACAGGAAATCATTTAAACTGGGATCGTCGCATTGGAACAATTAGATACATACAACTAAATACTTGAAAACATTTTGCGAAAACTAATACTCTGCATTTAATAATATATATAATTTCTCATGAAAGCCTGTATATCTAAATACCATTGCACAGTAGAACATACGAACAGTTTGCATTGATATTTTTTATATTTCGAACGTTTGCTTCATGCTATTTACCAATAATAATTTAAAAGCTCTTCTTTTTACCTCCTCAATTAAAGCCACACTTTTTTTATTTCGAGGCTGCACTGTTGAAATTATTCAGTTTCTAATTTGTAAATCCAAGTAATAGACACTTACATGTCTGCCTGATGGTAGGTATGGTAGGTCTAGTTTTATCAAAAATATTGAACACACATTTAACTATATCTTGGTTTGATGGAAAGTACCAGCACAAGAGCGCAGTTTTGTTACTTGATTGTTACAGAGTGTACATATATTATCCGCAAAAAATGTTCATATTTAACGCAAGTGATTTAGTTCCTAGGATTCTATGCACTATATTATATTGGAACCGTCTGATTAATATCCTTAGTTACATTAAACACAAACAAATGTGCATGTTTTCCAGTCATTATCAAAGAATTCTGATCTGTATTTTCTGTGGCCTGATTGAATGTTAATTTTTGTATGAATTTTTCATAAATATTTTTTTACCTTTTTAAGGCTAGCTACTTCGTCTTTGAATTTAATAGTCAGAATTTATAATATTTGTAAAAATGTTTACTATATTCATTACACATGTAAGCTAATCCTTAGTACAATAGAAAGTTAATGTTTGTTCCGACATATAAATCCAACAATTTTTTCTTTCATAACTCTCAAATCAAATACATCTTTTATAAAAACTATTAATATAAATATACCTGTTATGAATTTAAAAATTATTAATATAAAATAAAGGCATATCCAGAATATTACCACTATTGATATTTTAGAGGTTTTCAACACACAATTTATTATTTTTGAAGACATCAAGGAAAATATTGTTTTAATTGTTATCATATTTACTCGGGATACATTTAACAAGTAGTCAATTGTGTTAGTTAATCTTTTGACGATATACCATGGTAATTACAATATCCATAGCTAGTCGCTTATATTTTTAGCCATGTTATTTTCATATATGTTTCACATGAACACTTATATAATATTTAACCCACCTTTTTCTTTTCTTTAACAATAACAGAAGCTGTAAGATTGCTTGGTCCTGTCCAATGAATCCATACACTTGTAGATTAATTCATTTTTGTGTGTCTATTTTTGGTGATGGTTCTGACACAAATAAATGAGTACGTGACGGTTAAAGCTGTGTTTTGGATGTAGAAATGATAGGCGTTCTTTTATAAGACCGTATTCTGTGCATACGGTAGTATGTTTGTCATTCATGTTTAATTTAATAATACATATTGAGAAATAGACTCGTTTTAATTTCATTTGCGGTGATTGATAAATATTGATACGTGTTCGTTGTTTTTAACCAAAATACAGACACCTTTTGAATGTATGGCAAAATCTCAAATAACTTTATCCGTCCCATTTTGAGTATAAATGTATTACTTTACATATCAGAAGTAAAATCTTCAACATAAGTATGTGCTTGATTTGCTGTCACGAACCCAAAAGCATATCTACGTTTTTACTGTTATTAAGACCCGTAAAATTGTATAAGATAAATTGGTAAGATGCGCAATGTGCCGCATCATAGACATTTTTAAAGTCAGAGATATGTTTGCTTACCACTTTTCTATCGCTGCAATTTTGCATGTTATGATTTAAGGATTTCAGCAGAGAAATTATTGTGGTTACAGTAAAACAATGAGTTTTATTTAAATCAAAATACATGATTCACCAATCTATATCGAGAGCTTAAATACTATTTTTTTTCACGATGTGTCACTTAATCAAATCCGACGGTGAACTTGTCATATAATAGTAGAAAAGGAAATCACAAAAAATAAGATCTGCTTACACGTGTATGGTATCTGAAAATTATTGTTGGCAACCATCAGGTGATTTATCTTAGGTTGTTGTTATCGCGTTAACATATGTAAATGATTTATATGGCTCACTTGGCGCACTTGGTTTTTGCTGTGTGCTTGTGAAATAGTGAAATATCAACGAACATAAACTAGCTCCCCTTTGATGTTTTATCGTTGAAAGGCAGAAGGGGCTCCGCGTAGCGTTGCTTATCCTGTCCTCATCGATTTAGCTGAGACCGCCGTATTTGAAAAGACCCTGCAGGTGTCATATCCACCGAATGTCGTTGACGGTTCTCAACGAACACGCATCACCCTTAACGGTAACGCTATAGAGTGAATAGATTAGGTGTGAAAGTTAAAACATAAGGTTACAGAACATTAAGAAAAAAGGCGATATGTTTAAATAATGCCAATTGGTGTTCTTGTACGTTTAACATACTTAAAGTAAAATCCGCATACAAATAATTGAATTGACTGTTGTAACTAAAACCATTACCTTAGAACATAGTTTGATTAGCTGTACATATGGAACTTATTGCGGTTCTTTGACCACAACATCCTTGGAAAATCTAAAGTGATAATTATGATGGGTTTAATTCCTCTTGCTGACAATGTTCTGTTTGTTCGCTTACTGTTACACAATAACCTCAAGAGTAATTTACAGCATTGTTAGGTAAAATACATTTGTGTAATTTAGAACTTATTGTTTTCTGATAATGCTTATGTAGAAAAGTTAGAAATGTACTGAACGCACTTGTTTATCCTCCGGCACACGTCCTGCATTTTAGGCGACATCATGGGCCCCACGTTAGATAACTTGCAGAAACTGGTTGTTCAGCCATACGGTTGTGGCGAGCAAAATATGGTCACAACCTCTCCATCGGTGTTTGTCCTAATGTACCTTACATCTGTAGGAAGACTAGATGATGTCGTTAAACGCAAAGCGGAAAGTTTTATATCAATTGGTAAGCATGATGTTCAAAATATATGAAAATATTATTCATTTATTGTAGCTATTCATGTTATTTTGTGTATTCTAAATGCGTTATAGTGTTTGTTATTTCAAAATGTCATGGTAATTTGTGATATTCCTAGGAATCCAACGTCAGTTGAATTACAGGCATTTTGATTGGTCGTTTAGTGCCTGGGGCGGAGCAGGAACCGGAAGCACGTGGTACGTAAGACTTCGTTTGTGCATCATGTATTAAGTCTAAGTCGAAATTGAAATGCAAAAGGCTGAGATTCAATACAGAAAAAAATCCAAAAATATCGAAAATATAAGTGTTAAATTTAAACTTTAAACATGTGACTGCAAATATTGATTACACTTTTTGAAATGGCAGAGTGTTTTCAACGTATTTAATTTTCTTTAAACTCACTGTTCTCTACTGTTGAATGAAATTTTGTTGTAAACTATTAAAACGGCATGTCAAGCTCTCCATCGAATTTTAATATAATACAATTTGAGATGCGACATTACAGCCAATCTGAATTGTCTTAAATACTATTAATTCTAGGTTTTTTTATTTAAACTTATTGCATATTTATTGGAGAATTGTTCACAAATATGTACCATTTCAGGTTGACGTCATTCGTCTTGAAGGTGTTCTCGGTAGCAACGTTTTACGTGGACGTTGACGACCTTATTGTTATCAATCCGACCAAGTACCTGCTAAGTACCCAGAACAGTGACGGTAGTTTTTTAGAAAAAGGCAATGTCATACACCGTGAAATGCAGGTTAATAAGTTCTTAAGATTTTTCTAATAATCATAATAATCTTTTTCAGGTGGTCAAATATAATTTGTAGGCGATTGCAATATTAAAGTTTATTGGTGAAATTTAATCTTTTAATGTAGAGGCACTATATAATTTAGTACTCTTTTTATGTGCAAATGCATGTTAAACGTGTACATGTCCTCTGGGATTTCAATATGCCAGGGCGGTTCCAGTGGCACGGTTGAGCGAATTACAGCGTTCGTGTTAATTGCTCTATTGGAAGCTAAACGTGCGTCACAGTCCACATTCACAGTAAGTTACACCATTGATGCGGTTGCATGATTCATGTAGACGCTAGCTTCACTAGTCCTTAGCGTGTTGTACATTATCATGCTATTATAATGAACTTTAATACATTTTTATCAAATCGACGAATTAATACTGTTAGTGATCAAATATAAAACCAAATACAAACGCAGCTCGTTGTGTTCTTATTATGATGCCACCCCCGTCCGCAGAAGAGGGGGTATATTTTTTGCAAATGTCGGTCCGTCGGTCGGTTGGTCCGTCCGTCGGTCGGTTCGTCCACCAAATGGTTTCCGGATGATAACTCAAGAACGCTTAGGCCTAGGATCATGAAACTTCATAGGTACATTGATCATGACTGGCAGATGACCCCTATTCATTTTCAGGCCACTAGGTCAAAGGTCAAGGTCACAGTGACTTGAAAAAGTAGAACGGTTTCCGGATGATAACTCAAGAACACTTAGGCCTAGGATCATGAAACTTCATAGGTACATTAATCATGACTGGCAGATAACCCCTATCGATTTTCAGGTCACTAGGTCAAAGGTCAATGTCACAGTGAATCGAAACAGTTAAATGGTTTCCGGATGAAAACTCAACAATGTTTAGGTTTAGGATCATGAAACTTCAAAGGTACATTGATCATGACTGACAGATGACCCATATTGATTTTCAGATCACTGTGTCAAATGTCAAAGTCACAGTGACTCGAAACAGTAAATGGTTTCCGGATGATAACTCAAAAATGCTTAGGCCTAATCATGAAACTTCATAGGTACATTGATCATGACTGGCAGATGACCCCTATTGATTTTCAGGTCACTAGGTCAAAGGTCAAGGTCAGAGTGACTTGAAACAGTAAAATGGTTTGTAACGAATTCACACAATGGCTGCCACTACAACTGACAGCCCATTTTGGGAGCATGCGTGTATTACAAACAACCCTTGTTTTTATTTAAGTTCTTTAACAACATTGTTGATAAGTTGAATTCCATGCATTGGAGTTTATATATTAGGGGCATCCAAAAGAATGGATACATTCCATGTTTTATTGACATTCGTAAAAACGATATGTCCTATCCTTTAGTTTGACACAGCAATACAGACGAAGTTGAACATTGGCATTGATACATCTGTCCGATATCTAGAGAACCAGTTGAATAACCAGACATCATTGTATACTATCGCAATAACAGCGTACGCGTTGGGATTAGCGAAGTCCGATTTTACCGAAGAAGCATTACAAATGCTGAAATCTCGTGCCAAAACAAAAGGAGGTAATATTGTCTTAAAGCATTACTTCTAATGTGTGTTTATATGCACGAAACAATGTATGCAAATCATTCATGTATTATTTATCACAAAGAAACATGTGGTAGTTTGTTTGTAGAATTGACGGACTGTATTGAACAAATCTCTTACAAGCATAGTTTTTACGAAACCTTTTCTCTTTCAATACAAGTATACACCATTTGCACTTAAGAAGACTTTTAAAATAAGATTTAAATTCTCTTTGCTGTTTGTTTTGTTTTTTATACAGCTAATGAATTAAGTGTTGTTATTGTTTTCGATCCCACTATAAAGACACGTTTAAAGATGAACACGTTGTCCCACATTTTCCAAAAACAGATGTGCAATATGTCATTTTGATATTGCCAATCATTAAAGAACTTTAAATTGATATATATTATATTCGTTACAGGGATGATATATTGGGAAGAAGCTGCACCACAACTGTCGCTGTACCATTACGGCCCATCAACTCAGGCCGTTTCCATAGAGATCACGGCGTATGCACTTCTTGCTTATTCCTCTGTCGGCGACAAGCGAACAGGCGCAATGATACAAAAATGGATAGTTACACAACGAAATCCTTACGGAGGATTTATATCTACTCAGGTCAGGTTTCTGATTAATTAAGTTCCGTAACAGAAGTGTGATTACTTGTACAGAGCCATGTTTTTGTCATCAAAATAACATGTAACAAGTTCATATATACATTAAGAATACTTAGTGTTGCCAGAATGAAAGTACGTTAGAAGTTACAAAGTATTTCATCTCTGGTTTTATGTTTACAGCTTCTTTTGCGTAACAGTCCTTTATTTATGATAAATGACAAATTGCCAAATACACAGGTCATATATTGCACAATCAATCGAGAAGTTAACTTGGAACAGCGGGACATTGCAACGATTCATTCAAACAATCAGTGCATGAATTACTCGACACTTTTCAGGATACTGTTATTGCATTGGAATCGCTGGCAAAGTACGGCATGCTGAGCAAAAGACCCTCAACTGACATAAGTATCTGGCTGAACTTCAAAGACTCTGAGATTCTACAGAAAAAACTTCGAATCATACCAAGCAATGCCATGGTCGTTCAGACACTCGACGTATGTCATATTTTCTGTTGTATTATATGGATGACGATTTGTAACTTATATGTCAATCAACCTTTAATATAGAAATTTTGCTTAACTGTTTACAAACAAATTATGTGTTAACTTAACGTCCTGATTTATTGGCTAGACTTTACTGTTGCACAAAACGACCGTTTGTTTAATTGTGCTTTGTCTTGTTTCAGATCGCAACAGACACAAACGAAATACTTATTCGTGCTACCGGGGTGAAGGACTCGGCAGCAATTATAACAGTATGTTTATAGAAAACCAAATATTCTTATATCTGAAAAAGATGTTCATTATTGACTTTGTTAATTCCATTTAGCAAAATGTTGTTTTCTTTAGATTTTGAATGCTTGACTGTTATACAACATATTTCCCTAGCCATAAACTAATCGCACTGGTATTTACAACATGTTTATACTCTTTTTTCAGGTTTCTTTGTTTTACAATGTATTCATGGATCTGGAAAACAAAGACATAATATTGACGGTCAATGTTTCTTCAGAATCTCTTAAAGGTTTCATTGTGCGATCGTGTGTAAGGTATAGTTTTTAAATACCCTTTAAGAATGAAAAGTTATTATACGTTTGAAGAAAGTAGATGATTAGAGAAATTACTTACTAAGAATTTGAATTAGGATTAAACCAAATATATATAAACGATTTTTATCATAACTTTTATATATCTTCAACTACTAACAGTTGAATATAAATGTCACGATACATTAATCTTAATGCGATGGTTGATATCGACCATTGTGTATGAAAACAAGATGTTGAATATTTAAATAAGCATTTAAACACAAAGTTTTGCTGTATGTGTTAAAGGCCAATTGCCGAAGATGAGCAATAACCGAAATACCACTAGTTTTGAATATTTTCGAATCAATATTGTGAAAATTGTCAAGTGTTTCTAACATTTTCATTTACCCGTACACATGAATATAGCAAATTATGACTGCATAATTTTCCCTTGAACTTAAATGCAAAGTCAGCGTTTCTGTTTATACACTTTGTGTTTGATTAACTTATAGATGTTGACGCATTTGCACACCCAATAAAATAAATATTATTAAAATTTGCACGTGTGAAGAATTTGTTAGGATACATCCTTATGTTATCTAGACAAATCACTTAAAGTTCGTCTTCGGTAAATGATCATCCATTTAGAACTTGGAATGTCGTATATTGATGCCTCCATGTTGGACCTCATTAGAATTTCGATTCTGCGTCATAACGTCTGGATAGTTATGACAATCGAAAGAAGGCACACTAAAACGTAGATTCAATTGTAGTTTCAGGTAAATGTGTATTAACAGTATCAACAGAATCAAATAGATGTATGTGATATTTTGCTTCGATATTTGGTCCTTGACTTGTACAAACACTAAACACTATGTAGATTAAGGTATGCGAATGTATTTTATTATGCAATTGTTTAACCATGAGTACTTCCACTGTCAATACAGTTGGACAAGGCATGAGCACAGCGGGATGATTGTTGTCGAGGTTGGTATACCGTCTGGCTTTGTGGTATTGATGTCGAAAATATCCCAGAATAGATTCTTGAAACGAACAGAAATCGAAGACCAGAAAGTGGTCCTGTATTATGACGAGGTACGCACTTTTAAAGATATTGTGTACTTATAAATACGTGCATTCATCGCCAATATAGCATCGTTAAATCTAGTATACACTTCTGGAAGAAGGATATACACCTCATATAAATATGTTCTTAATACTTTCGATAGGATAAATAAATAAATAAATATATATATATATATATATATATATATATATACATGGATTAACTTTAATTACAGCCAGACGCTTATAATGGAGATTTAATCCAAATATCTTGTTTTTAAGGTTACTTATATTGATACCTGTACGGACATTCACATGACCAGAGAGAGCATGGTGGCCAACATGAAGCCTGTACAAGCCAAAGCATATGAATACTACGAGCCAAGTATTGAAATTGTCTATTTTTCTAGAATATAGACAATCCCAGACATCGATTATTCCCGGATTACCGCCCCTGCGCGCCGCCATATTGGTACTGAAGAACAATGCAGGGACCTATATGTTTGCTTAGGCCATTGAACAATAAAACGAAGTGACGCGATTTTAGTAAATGTATTTGAAGATTTTGATGGTTTCTGTTATCGATACAATAATCATATAACAGTTCGTATTAATTTTTTTTTATCAGGTCCATCTGCATTGTTTAAGAGTCATAAAACCATAGACGAAGATCTGAGTCTCTGATAAAACTCAGCATGAGTTAGGCCTTTATTGTCATTTGACATGTTCTTAGAAGGTGACACATGGTATCTTATCTTAATAACAGCATCTACACATGTGGTGATATATGGTGTCACAGACATAACAAATAACACTTGTAATCCACCATTAGGACATCGTCTCCCACTGAGGGAATGCTTTCGTTTCTCAATCGCAGATGGTGTTTCTTTTACCATAAATTAATTAAATTAAATTTTTTTAATTGACAATCCGTAATTACCGCAAGAAAACATCACTGTGTTCGTGTGTAAATAGTTTATTTCAATCTTAACTGTATAGTGAACATTTAAGAAAGAAATGAATACGTTGACGGAATGTAGCGAACATTATTGGAACTATTTAAGTTTACGTATGACTACATATGTGCCCTGTTAAGCATTTTTATCGTAGATTTAGATTGTAAGCAAGCAAACAATTAAGTAAATATTTAAAACAAGACAAACACAGTTCAGGCTATAAACTTTGATTCTAAACATTAGAATGGTATTGAAATGATAAAATCAAAATAAAGTTATAAGCAAAAGCAGATATTCACTTTTCAATTAAAAAACTGCCATGTTCTGACATCTTACACATCTTCTCTAATGAATATCCCCTGGACTAGTTCATTTATAATCACAAACATATTTTCCGGCTAGAGATATTTGTTTGAAAGCGATTTTTAAATAAAATATAGTAATACAAAACAACATAGTTTTAGACTAAACCATATACTTTTTAATAAGAAAAGATTGCCACTACATGAACTTTTACAGAGTTTCGCTTATAATAAATGTCCGGACCAATTTTAGCTGAAATATTTTTTTTTATTGAGGCTAGAGCTTTAACATTACCTTAAATATGATACACAAAAAGAAATATTATTAAAGAATTTATAAATCTTAAGGAAAACAAAAATATGTACTATTCAATAAAAAAAGTCTGTCTCGGTATTGAATCATTCATTTTCTTAATGAGTAAATCTGGAAATAAATACCTTTTTTATAAAGAAATAATAATGTTTTAATCAAAGACAGATATCTGATTTTCAAATAAATTAAATATCTCGGCCATAAATCTTAAAAAATTTCGCTAAATAACATCTGCGGAATTATTAACGCTAAAAAGCAGAAAGTTTACTTCAGAATTTATATGCGGAAATAACCTTTTTAATTATCTTCGAATAATAACATTCAATAAAGAAATAATTGTGTTTTAAGCAATGGCATAACTGGAAGGATTTCTTTTAAAAATACAGCAAATTCGGCCTAAAACATTACGGGAAGAATTTGACAGATAACAGCGTTCTACATGTCACCCATGTAGAGCGCTGTTATCTGTCAAATTCTTCAGTACCATGATGGCGGCGGGGTCACGTGATAGCCAATATGGCGGCGGTCAATTTATAGATTCTGGTATTGTCTATATCTTCTTCCATAAAACCCAACTAGATTTTTATTAAAATACAATCTTGTATTTTATTTTAGTTTTTTTTGCAATATTTGTTTTCAAAATTACAAACATATATACAAAGACCGCCACACGTATATTTTTTATTGGCTAATGCAATACTATTACAACATACTAGTAATACAGAAGTATTTTGCTGTAAGTAATACACACATTGTAAAAGATTAACATGCCGTGAAGACGTTGACACTTATTTATTCAATTTCAGGCAATGAGATGACAGTGTTTTACCTACCATTAAGTGCAAAAAATGCGAGCGTATGTGACCTGTGTGGTGCAGAGTGTGGATGTGAAACAGAGAAAGGAAAACATGACATTCCGATGGTAAGGTTTTTAAATCAGTGACCCGTCTTATTTAGCACATGAGAATCAGTGACCCGTCTGATTAAGCATTTGTGGTTTATAAATCAGTACATGTATTTCGTCTTAGTAACCATATGTTGTTTATGAATCAGTAACCCGTCAAATTAAGCATATGTGGTTTATAAATCAGAGAGCCGTATTATTATGACTACGTAGATTAGGCATAATTTACCCGTTTTTTGTGGCAATATTGGTTTATAGATCAGTGAGTCGTATTGTTCAGCATCTGAGGCTTATAAATCAGTAACCAGACTTGTTAACAATATACGGTTTACCGACCAATGACCCGTATCGTTCAGCCCATTTGGTTCATCTGCCAGTCCTCTTAAGCAGCTGTGGTTTAAGAATCCGTTACGAGTCTTAGTAAATATCGTAGGTTTTATAAATCAGACCTCCTTCTTATTAAGTATCAGTTGGCATATATTTACATCTTTACACAGTTTTCCAAGATGCAGAGCACTGAGATGTAGGACATATCGTGCATGTGAACAAGCCATTACTACAATCTGTATTTCAAAATGGCCTGATATAAGTTGCTGTATGTGTAAATATAAATGATTTGTGTGAACTTGAGGGAATAAATGACAGTCCGACCTGTGGATATTTTTATGCAAAGTAACCCAAAATATGTATGTATTGGACACTGCGAAATATGTGTAGGAAACACGTTGTCGTGATCGGGCATAATCACGTTTTTCTTTTCTTATATATTTCAGCGATGGTGCAAAAAGCAGATAAGTCGAAGATAAAGCGGATGGATAAATATTGATTGTTGTTGACATGGAAATTAAAGCATTTCTTTAATTATTGATTGAATAACGGATCTTAAAAAATGTAGGTGATTACTCTGGAGAGATTTTAGCGAACCTTTTACATATGTTGTCACTATATGTGTTCTTGGGTTAATTGTTTGTCGTCCTAAAGACATAAAATTGCTGTTACGTATATAAATACACTAATGATTGTTTACTTTTATTTAGTTGCACCCGAACCCTTTTATAATGAGTAATAATCGTGTCTGCAATTAAGTATTGTCAAAAATAGGTTTTATTAGAATTTGTTTGCAACAAACAATTTTATAATTATAAAAAAATCCTTTCTGTAATTTAGTATTGTTAAGAATAAGTTTTATTTTCGAATTAAAATTTCCCTAAAAAGTGTTCATAGAAAATTTAATACGATACGTTTTATGTTATTGTTCCCTCCATTAATATATTTTTCAACATTTGGCTACATTGTTTGGGACTCTAAACGTCAAAGCATCAAAACCATAACGTCATTTCACAGTGTATTGTACTGATAACAGAGCGTTTCTTTAACGTTTCTGTATCAAATGGGTTCTATCAGAATTTCATGATGGAGTAACGATTAACTCCAGAAGCATATTTCTAATCGCATGTAATAAGTGTTTGTACCTGCATAAAAATAACGATATATAATTGTATATCACAAGAAACGATCCAATCATGTATTGAATAAAAATTTTAACAGACTATGAATTAAACGGTTGCTGTGTCCCCTTAAATACGTTATTAATAATATTTATGTTTTATCTTGTGATATATAATTTACCTGTTTATTTTAAATGAGCTCAGTGGTAATAAAAAATCCCAATACTATACCGTCGTATATTCTAAACTGTCAAATGACATATATTAGCAACCTTGTCAACCACTAGTAGAAATAACTGTCTATTAACAATTCATATTGGGACTCGTGCGTCTGTAAGGGCAATCAATCGTGATGAACAGGCGTGGCACGTTGTATGCTTTTTTGCTTATTTGCTTAAAAGTTTGGCATTGCGAACTGAGACTCGGTTAGCCCAATTGTTTACCAATACCTAGCTTGATATCATCACAGATATCGATGTTTATGACATTCTTAAGTCTCTTTCCTTTGACGAAGCATCAGGACCTGATGGTATAAGCAGCATTACTTTATTAAAATATTAAGCTGAACTGTTCAATTCTGTGAAATATAAAACGTGCACGAATATTGCCAAACCGACTAAAAATAAGCTTATGTCAGTGCAGTTTGCAAAGTATTGATAGACAATTTCTCTGTTGAACACACTTGGCTTGAATTAAGACAAATAACGGACCTCCAGAGACATCCACTGAAAATAATCTGTATTTAATAATTAAAAAAAAAAACAACAAAACAAAACAAACAAATGAGTATATAAGAGTTCAAGAAGTTTCACCTCCAGATCAGCCCATTGTTAGTAGTTTGGTCTAGTTTTTTTAGGTCAGCTCATATAGGTAATTGCAAGAAGAAGGTTTCGGAGATTCAACATCTTTATCTTTGTTATTGTTTTACCTCATAATAAGTACTAAGGTCATGGTTGGTTATTTAGATCAGTGTATTAAGGTTATTACATTGTTGTATTACCTTTATCCATAAACATTTGATAGAGGAAGCCCTTTCGTCAGCAATAAATTACGTAAGTAGGTCACTAGATCAGAAAATTTGGGTAATTTAAATGTTGCGTCTCTCACTGACCTAGATTCATGAACATCGGATTCAGGCTAACCATGCATAATCGTCCAATGCAAGCACACATGTTCAATAATGTTAAATGTCAATGTCAAACTTTTGCCCGGTCTTGTATGTAAGTCGTGATTTTTTTAATCAATTTCAACGGCACAAGTTAATCTAGAATTCACAGCGAAAACATCACAGTATTTGCGAGACAACGGCCTACAGGCTATTCAGTGGTTACCTCGTAACAGCAGATTCAAGGTTAAGTTGAAGAAAAACTGTCATTAGCGGTGAGAAGAATATTCGTGTCAATTATTATCGAATAAATGGTGGCCACAAATTAAACTGGTCACATAGCAATTTCGCTCACTTTGTAACTTAAAACACGTTGTAGCGCTGCCCAACTTTTTTCTTCAGTGCAAGAGATTGCATTATCTGGACAGATTGTTTTTTACAAAATGCATAGACTTATTACAGTGTTCTATTTGCAACGTCCGATACGTGTGAGACGCAGATATGACAAGACAAATATCAGCTAGCTTAGACAGGTGTCTATTATTCCTGCTTTAGTGATTAAGCCATTTTATAGTTCTTCCACTAATCAACGTGTAAGAGAAATTCAACCCATGGTAAGAACACCAAAATCATTCAACATATTGCGAATTTCTCCAAAAGAGTGATGTTATCCGGTGACCCCACATTCATGCTCAACGACAAACATCTTGATTCTAATTGGTAAAAACCCTGGGACAAAAAATTCAATGTTTAGAGCTCATCTTATATTGGTAATGCAAATAACAAAGAATTGAGGTCTGATAATTGATGTGAACTTCAGTCCAGTTCGGATTAAGGCACATAATTATTACTGCCTGTTTATTGTTAGGGAAATGTTAACACAAGAGTTTCAAACTAATCCGTTTATATTTATTACTGTGTTGTAAATGTTGTTTGTGTCGTTAAAGAACAAAGAGAAGTATTGGCAGCAGCAACACGCTAGGATATTGAAGAGCATTAATTAGGCGGAGCGTCAGCATATTGCCAAAGTTGTTGTTAATTTACTAATGCAGTGTTTCTTTCTTCCTTCTATGTACGCTTATGTATTTTTAAGCCGCCTAATCCATACTAAGATCGTTGTTCCAGAGCAGTGTTGAGCATGAATCTAAAGAGGCGAATAAGTCTGAACGGCAAAGAATACATGTGCACAGCTGAGTTTACCTCGTGCTTTGATCGCATTGCCAACACAATATGACTTTTTTATTGCATGACATTTAGTACATATGTTTTGTATGGTTGTCATTCGTATCAAGGACGCTACACAAACTGTGAATGAGACCAATCGCTCTACATGCGCCGGCTATTATCAACTGGCCGTGAATCTTCTATTCTTAAAACAGAGAATTCCGCATTAAGGTCTTTGTAAACCATTTAGTCTAAGATTGTAAGTTGCAATGTGATTGATTCGTTCATTCGATATGTGTTCAGCTGATCTATCTTTTAGGTGAAACGTGTATTTCTTCTTTTAATGCATCATTACTTTGTGTTGTGACGTATCACTTTGCATACAATGCGATCAAATGAAATAGATTAACACATACTTTTGATTGAATGATATTTAAAACATTATAGAAATGAATATATATTTTAATGTGCAATTTGTTAGATAATTACGAAAATATCTACCTTACGTTACTAAATAAATTATCAGGATTCGCAAGATGTTTTCATATTTCAACATATTGGGTACATAAATCTGTATTTACTACAGTAATATCCAGTCGAAAATCTACTGCATATACTATAATCCATCTTATAGAAGAAACTATTTAAGAAAAAATATCAGACTACACTTAAAATCCAGCAGAGAACTTTGCTTTTTATGAGTTGTTAAAAGTGTGAACATGTATTGACAACCTTAAAATCACATATTAAACCACAAATCATTGCAATTTTTAATACGGACAAGCTTTATCGTAAGATTTCATCCAACTATCTTTCAAAAGAGAAAAGCATTACTAATACGGGCGCTTTATTCACGAGAACAGAAAATATGTCTAGTTACTTTATGATAAAAATGTGTATTTGAGTGCTTTATCTGTTTGAAGATGGACATTCAAGACTCTTTTATAACACAACTAGTCTGCTACCATTATTTGTTTACGCTTTCGGTATAAGTTGTACGATTTGACATTAAAACAAACTTACATGTATTAGTGGTTATCATCTTTCCTTAGTTAACGATTTGTATGAGGAAAAGGCAATGAACATTGTAAGAATATTTGTCAAAGAAAACGCAATCATAATAACAAACAGGACAAGCTTCAAAACGTCAAAAAGCAGAATCACGATAAGCTCTGACATTTGAATGACACAATGTCGAATAGTTCTCACTATTCGTACCATCGCCTTCTTTAGGTACAAGGTTTTCGCAGAAATAGTCGATGGAAGATAACAACTGTCAAGGAGAAATGTTTAATCGCAGAGTTATTCGAATGCTCTGCATTACACCAAACTTTTCGACATTTCTACAGCCCACCTGGGTTCATGGCAGGGTGCGTATCTTCTTTCACAGATGAGAACAGCAATTTATCAATAAAGTTGATATACATTTTAGTTTAAATAGCGAAATTTATCGTCGTTTCCTAATTACCAGAGCTTAACTATATCCAAAATATTCGAAAGACATCTTTCAAATGAATTGAAAAAATTCTTTCGAATAACAAATGTGTTGAATAAACATCAGTCAGGCTTTAGAGAAAATCATTCTTGCCAAACAGCACTGATTCGACTTATTGATGAGTGGCTCAAAGATGTAGGTAACGGTAATTGTATTGGTTCTGTTTTTATTGACATGAAAAAAGCTTTTGATTTAGTAGATTATGAAATTCTCTTATACAAACTAAAACTTCATCACTTTTCGGATGGTACCGTGTCCCTTTTTCATTCTTATCTTAGTCAAAGACAACAATGCGTTAAACTAGGAACTAGTTTTTCTACCCCTCTTACTATTAAGAGTGGTGTCCCTCAAGGTTCTATTCTGGGCCCTCTCTTGTTTCTAATTTATATAAATGATATTGGGTTATTACTAAACCAATCAGACATAGACTTGTATGCTGATGACTCGACACTACATGCTACAGGGGCCAATCCTTCAGAAATTCAAACTAACTTACAAAATGATATTTATTCCATACAATAATGATGCACCCTCAATAACATGATGATAAACCCTAATAAATCAAAATGCATGCTTATTAGATCAAAACAAAAAATTAAGAATATCAACCTTGATCTAAAAATAGATAATAATGCTATTGAAAATGTCACTAGTCATAACATTTTAGGACTTTATATTGACAAACATCTGCAATGGAAAGTACACATTGATAAAACATGCTCTAAAATAAGCAGTAAAATAACTCTACTAAAAAGATATCAAATTATCTCACTTTTGATATGAAGAAATTATTTCATAATTCATACATTCTAACATGTTTCGATTACTGTTGTACGATCTGGGGCAACGCTAATAAAACCAATTTTAAAAAAGTGAATATTTTACAAAAACGCGCAGCGAAAGTCATTCTACAAAAGCCAAATAGAACACCATCCAAAGAATTGTTTTTATAGCTTAATTGGCTCTCGTTTAATAATAGATGTAAATACTACAAGACATATTGATATATAAATGTGTCAACAATCAGACTCCAGAATATTTAAATAATATTATAACTTTTTCTCAAAATCAAAAATATAACTTAAGATCTACCACCCATAGCGATATTGTTAATACCAAAGCAAATACAGGTTATAAGAAACGAGCTTTTTCATACCATAGCATGGATATTTGGAACAGTATACCGATTGGAATAAGAATGTTATGCTCTATCTCTGCTTTTAAAAGGCAATATAAAGCACATTTATTTTCTAATCAATAATATGTCATATGTTGTTGTTGTCTTTTTCGCTAATCAATGATATTTCATGTGTCTCTGTCTAAAAGGCAAAATGTGTGTTATGTATTGGTGTAAGAAAATATTGTTTAAATGTTTTACTTGTTATAGACCTATTTGTGTATGTTAGTTTAAGAAGGCCACATTGTAAAAAAGTATTGATTCATCTGCATAATATGTATAATGCGTCATTGTCTTTATGTGTAATCTTCTGTTAATAAAGCTTTTATTATTATTATTATTATTATAATCAATAATATTTCATGTGTGTCTATCTATGTGTGTTATGTATGGGTGTAAGAAAATATTGTTTGAATGTTATACTTATTATAGACCTATTTGTGTATGTTATTTTAAGAAGGCCACACTGTACAAAAGTATTGATTCATTTGCATAATATGTATAATGTGTCATTGTCTTTATGTGTAACCTTCTGTAAATAAAGCTTTTATTATTTTTATTATTAATGCACTGCTAACTTTTTTTGTAGTTATAACAAATTTGAAAATTTAACACTAAATGGTTTAAAGTAATATCACAACCACCTCATACATGAGGGGAGATGATTGTAATGTTTGTTTGGTAGCACATTTTTTTTGGCTCGCAACTTTGAGTCCATTCATTTTTTATATAACGGAAGTATTGCTATGAGTTTAAAATGAAAATGTATCTGGCAATAAGTGTAGGTTTTGCAAAACAACTTTAGGGGAAAAATAAAAACAATAATTAGGACCCTGAAGAAAGAAATTAACTGCTGCAATTACATCAGTCCACGCTTCCTTATCGTTCATTGGGGCATCGTATGTACGTAAATTGTTAAATCGTGTCTTACAATTTCGTTTCTCATTTCCCAGTAATTTAATTCGTACCTTTTTTTCTTTCATTATAAAAGATCATCGTGAATGAAAACGTCTGCAAGAAGATTGCAAAAATACGTGCACAACTTGCCAGTGTGACGATATGGAGTATTGAAAAAAGAGAGACGTAATTATTACTGAAACGCGATACAAGCGTCATTTGATTCGCTGAATTATTTGAGAAAAACAGAATACGGTATCATTGAGGAACTATTGATGCCTCCAAGTTGCCTTCAAATATTCCGATTAGACAACCGGTACGGGACAAACAATCATCACAAAAACGATAAAAGCACAATAATAGCGACCGAGAAATATATTTTATAATATGATTTTGAAATAAGGGCTGACAATTTACGTTTATTAATAATGAAATTGATACATACGTTTAATGTTTTTCCGTTGTTAGTTACTTATCTACCGAATGAAATGGTTGTTATATAGTGTATTGGATATTTACATGTATTAGTGTTAATTCGTGTTTATACAGTATATAATCTATACATAGTGCACCCATGTTTGCTGGTATTTTAAGAATATAACACATGTATGAAATATCAATTTAGTATTGGTACACGTCGATAAAAATGATACTACATAATATCATTTAATATGTGCCATACCATAGTATATTATATATATCTAACAAAGGTTAGTTTTTAAAGATAGAAAAACTATGGTTGCTAGTATATCATTAAGAGGCAGTTTCGTTCCACACATTCTAATAACGTATTTATATTTCTGTGCGACATATTTTGTTAGAAAGTCCGAATGTATTGCTTAACGCAAACAGGTAAATGTCGGTAGCCTATTTCGGTATTTTAAGGCAAGACGGCCAGAAAGGCTGACCGCGTAATGACTTTCATATCATGCATTCGAGATTGACGTTAATACGTTTTAAGAAATTGCACATGGAATTTAATAAGTTTAAAGAAAGTGCACAATCCGTGCTGGAGCGCTGGATTATGCGAAACCAAAAATATTAAAAAGGTTTGTCTGTCAGTTTTAAACTATATACCTGTTATAGTTCATATAAAAAAGAACAGAACATAATCTATTGATTTGGGGCATTGAGTGTACAACTGTTGTTACAGATAATTATTTCTGTGAAGAATACGATTGCTTTTAGCTCAACATCCGGCTAGCATCGTTGACAAATGCGATTCCGATGTTTGCCAAGGTAGTTCTCTCACTGAATTAATCATGCTTATTAAAACAACAGCGTACTTCAATTATGTGATTTTTATGTGGGAACATTTGGTTAAATTTCTATTTTCACTGTGACACTAAAAATATCAGGTGCCAATAAAACAAATGTTTTTAATAGAAATGACAATACCTGTTTGAACTATGGATAATCTGAATTCGATAACCCATTGAAATTTCTTTTCAGAAAGGTCGTTTGTGTAATGCATACGGCGCTCGGGTTTATAGTCTGTCTTTGGTATGTGACCAACTTTATAATGTATATGATGTTTTCATTTTTGTTTAATTTGCAAATTTATTTTTATATTTTGCTCGACAATGTACATCATGTTCTCTACAATCCTCGTTTGTAATTTACATAGACACGCGTATTACTTTCACACAATGCTAATTAAAATTAGGAACATTGTTTGTAGGTTTTCTAAAGCGAACGCAACAAATCTAGCTGTCGCGGTTGTTTTTTTAATTTCCAAACGTGTCGACATTTCTACAGCCCACATGGGTTCTTTAAAAGGTGTGTATGTATTATTACAGTTTGCACGCGACATTTGTAAACACTGTCTTCATAACTTTAAGTTGAAATAGAATAAGGAACGGTTGTTCAGTAATCACGATAACTTAATTCAACGCTTACTTCGTTTGGAGATATAACAAGATGAAATTTAAGATCTCATTAACAGTAAATGGTTACATAATGATGCTTAGGTTATCACGAAAGTGTCTCACGCACCTCAGAAATTAAGAAAAATGATAATTATAGAAGCTTTCTAAAATGAAATTTATTTGTTTTCGCAATGTTGAGTGGATCCATTGTTTTATATAAGTAATTATAGAAATTACATACAACTAATGAAATTCATAGCATGTATAATGAGTGTGCGTGTGTGTGTATTTATTTGTTTTGTTTATTGCCATTGTCTTTTTGTCGTATATAATTACGTATATAATATCCTATAATGCATGGCCATGTTTGTTTATTTACCGACAATGTCTTAGTTTTACTGTCATATATATGAAAAGTGAGCTACATCGCTAGCATAATCATTTTTTATCGTCATAGCAACTGATGAATATTGTTATTTTGCGTCTACTTAAAGCCAGTTACATTTTGATAGGAATTCCGATTAGATTCGTCCAGACTTGAATTTAGGCTAACCGCTCTTATATTCAATAGTTGGTATAAAATATAAGGCGATTTACTTACAGTCGTGATTCCAGTTTCTGCTTTTTCTCTACGGACAACGAAACGCATCTAAAATTGCGAAGTTGGCTGATGTGTTTGTGTGGTATTTTACACCACTACTATTGATTACGTTTTTTCCATAAAAGTGCCGAAAGTGTTAAAGAAAACAACGGTTATATCCGCTATACGACATAATTCAAATCCAAAATACTGCTTGACCGTCATCAACATCGCCCTACGATAAAGGCCAAGAATCGGACAACACCGACAACTTGATGATTATGACTGGATTTTCTTTCAAAAGCGTTCACTTTATGCAACCAAATAGGTTGAATTAGGTTACGTTCAGAACAGCTGGGGTCGCAATTGCAAAAAAAAATAAATCATTCGGCTTATGATATCTTGATTGGTAACGTTTTCAATGTGTATTTCCCGCATACTTTTTATTTGTTGGATCACCACAAGGCGATTCTATACCTTTCTCAAGCCACCATGCTAATGTTTTTGACTATTAGCTTTATTATGTCTTATGTAAATTATGTCATCAATCCACTCTTATTAGCTTTTTTCTTGCTATTTTTAGGATGAGCTGTAACTAATTGTTAAAATTATGAACAAACGCAAAATTAAAATGAATGAAGATGAAATGTTCTTCCTGACGCGTACTCATTTTGCAAGCGTGTCTGCGACTTTTATCGCTATGCTCAATAAAACGGAAAAAAAGATATGTAGCATATAATCCATAGTAATTATAACATTTGTATTGTCTTTATTACAAGCACGAACTTAATTCATTAAACTGTTATATGGAGAAATAAGTGGATATATTACTGTTAGAAAACCTGAATTCAAGTAATTAAAACAAGCATACTTTAAAAACCACATTTTTGAATGATATGATGTGATTGAATATCTTCAATATAAATTTGAGCGATAGCTTAGTTAGCCAACAAATCGCTTAAAATATGTTTTATTTAGTTATATGGTAGTTTTCTCTTTTTAATCAACATGTTTATGGCATATACAAATACTGATAACTGTTCTAACATGCTTATTGGTACATTAAATGACACATTAAATGGTGCAGAGAAATTATTTCAATGTTAAATATTTGTTTTTGCTAGCTATAAATCGGCATATGCGTGAAGTTTGAGTAGAGGCAAGATTGAGCGACTGGCGCATTTCGATTTCAACCATGAGTTCATCCACAGTTTCACTAAAATTATCTCTACACCTCAACCATCATTTCAGCGGCTGGTTAATCAAAGAAAATGAGGAGCGTATTAAACGGGATACAAAATTGAAAAAGTTGTTATTGAGTAAAACAATACAATTGAGGACTTATTAGGCCCTAAGTTGTAAAGTTCCTGAGTAAAGATCGACGAAAAAAAATAAATCTAGTGCTCATGTGTGAAATTATGCGACCTTCGAATCTTTATTGTTTCATAAGAAAGTTTATCAAATTAGCATAAGGAAGAACGGAAACCTGTCACTATAAAATGTGTTATTGTTAAAGGTGCATAACAGGATATCGAACAGTTCACCTAGTATGTTCCGAGGGTGCTTTGTATAATCGAGATCTTGTATTGTATTCAGCTAAGAATGCACATGATGATTTCGCTTATATTTTTGTTAACTCTGTTGAACAAACCGCTAAGGATCTTTACAACAAGTTTAATATGCCAAGAAAATGATATTCACTTAAAATGATAAAACTGAATACGATGCTGCAACCACATGTCATATATGCAAAGGTGCTTAAGGCGAGTTCAGATAAGATGGCAACGACGATAGTTCGCGATCATTGTCACTTGACTGAAAAGTTTAGATGAGCAGCACATTCAAAATATAATTTAGGGTTTAAACTTCTTTAATTCATTCTAGTATTGCTACACAATATATCTGGACATGACAGTCATCAATTTATTAAAACGTTTAGTAATAGAGGTCATAACTTGGAAAAGAACATTTCGTTCTGTAAGAAGATTGATGTTGTCACCAAAACAGTAAAGGAAAAGCCTATTTATCATGAAATAAGGGTTATCGATAGCTTTAGGTTTATGCATCGTGTTTTGAATCTATAATCAAGAAATCTCACCAATGAATAGCTCCGCGAATAGGTAAAGGTTTATAATGGCGATGAGTTAACACTCTTGAATAGGTAAAGGTTTATAATGGCGATGAGTTAACACTCTTGAACTAGGTAAAGGTTTATAATGGCGGTGAGTTAACACTCTTGACATAGGTAAAGGTTTATAATGGCGATGATTAAACACTCTTGAAATAGGTAAAGGTTTATAATGGCGATGAGTTAACACTCTTGAAACAAAAAGGCATCTTATAATATGATAATGTGAGCTCTGTTGAGAAACTCGCAGAAACATCACTATCGACAAAGGAAGCATTCTACTCACGGTAAAAGCTAAAAGTCATCACAGGTGGTTAGCGTATGTCTATGATATTAATAAGAAAAAAAGATCTTTTTGAATTAAAACAATTAAATTAGAACGAAGTATCAACTTTTCTGATTTATTTCATTATCAAATATATTTATAACTATTTGATAGTGATTTTTTTGCAGAGAAGTTGATTTAAAAAAAATTTATTTGATTATTTTTAATTCAAAATAATGTTTTTACTCATTAATACCATTGTCACACGCTTACCACCTGTTATATCCATGCGCCTGTATGCGCGACGAAATAAAGTCTTTAAACTTTAAGATGTTTTCGATTGCGTTTTATTTAACGTTTTTTTTGTATCACAAGGAAATGCGGACCAACGCTTTATATTTATGTCCCAGATATAACACAAATTGTATTGAAATCGGTGTTAATATCCTCAAAATTATCTTGCTGTCGACAATCATTTTCCTAAAATAGATAATGTCAATTTTGTTTGCTCATTTAGACTGATGCTTATTTGGTGTTCGGAAAATGTGCTGAAATAATACATCTTCCGGTAACTGACATATTTCCATTATAGAAATTGCATTGATTTCATTGTGAATTCTCGCGTTTATTCCCAACCGCCTATTTCCCGAATCGTACATCTTAAATATTTCCGCAAGAAACTACAAAAGCATATATTTAACTCAACGACATGGTCTTAAAATCGCCTTTTATCGTTGTGTTTGAAACGTAAATTATTGCTCTCGTTACATACGAGTATTTCTTATCAATTTAGATAAAACATTCTGTGTTGTTTATTTGGTAAATCGGTGAGTCTAGCTCTCACAAATCACATATTTTTATGCTGAAATGTATTTGATAACCAGAAGGTAGTCGGTCAATATAATAGTTGTACTTAAGGAGCAACTAGGAATACATTTTTTTTAATAATAAAGTGAAACTATTATTAATAACAGATACAGGAAACTTCAGTACTGTACAAGATAAACGTTTTGTTTGATTGATTCATGTACACCTTTCTTATGATGGGGATAAAATACTAATTTTGAATGCGTGTCAAAAACCTTCAACATAACATTCACATATATTCTTTATTCTCCATGGACTATCTGGTTATGATCTATAGATTTGTTAAGTGAAAACTAAATAGGTTTCCCCAGTCAATGTCAGTGTGCATGCAAATGTGTTGCATGGCTGGCATTATTTATTTGTTACTTGCGCTCTTTCCAATAATATAGTTCAACCGATGACTTGGGTGCGCTTTCATCAGATCAAGTGAAGACAAAAGCATGTTTTGATAAAACGTATGCCCTTTTTTATATAAATAAATAGATATTATATGTTTAACAATACAAAAAACTACATAATATAAAATAAAAATAATACTATACATCAACTTATCTGGATTTATAATATTTATTTTAAGACACTGATTGTGTTTTAATGAGTAAAACTCTTTGATTTATGAGTATTTCTGAGACATCATACATTACTTTTTTGTTTCAAAAACAATTATAAACTTTTAACATTCAAACACTGCATTATTACCAATATTCAAGACCGCTTATCGCAAACAGGTTTTGTTATTTATTACCTAAAAGCAGCTGTTAATGTATAACAATTTACACACCATGTGCGAAAAAGGTATAGTCAAGTCATTGATAATATTGTACACGAATAAAGTGAATATGTTTTTTTTCAGGCAGATAATGTTTATGACTAAGCAGTAAAATAAAAGTCTGCCCTAACACAACGTGGATTGCTTCGGCTTAGACGAAACTTTGGCATGAATAACTAACCTCTTTAGCTGTTGTAAATAATCGTGTGTATGAATAAACTTAAAGACGCCTCATAAATCAGCCATTTCTGAATATGTCTTACATAAAATAAGTTGATATATATATTAAAATAATTTGATTTATTTTGTAATTTGGTGCTTATGTTCGAAGGCATGGCATTACTGACTTTATACAATCATTGCTCAGTTAATGGGACTGGCATTGTATATGGCGTTATATTTTGATGGTTAAGTCAAGCATATACGGTGTAATAATAAGCTTGATCTTACTTTTAAATGAGATCAAAATTATATTAAACTATACGTTTCCAATTTATCTCAATTTATAATTATATAATATAGTTATAAACAATCCAATTTTACCGAATTAAAATATTTAATCGAATTGTTTCACAATATTATTATTTATATATTTTTTCTTATCAGTTAAATACCTGTTCTTGATAAGTGTCGTTTAAATGAAATTATTATTAAATTTCAACAAATTACAGCATAAACGAAATCAACTTACTTGTTGTTATTTGATTTAGTGACACACATGTTTATAAATATGTATAAATTCGAAATCTACAAGGCACTGTCTTACTAGTTTAATGGGCCTTTTCGGACAATATTATAATGTTGTTAACATTGTGTACCGACGGATTTGTGTTTTTTTCATTAACAATTTATTTCCTATAAGGTTATCTATATTTGAAAATGATAGGTCACAGTTTAGTATTCAAGTAAAAGAACAAAATATTCAAAGTATTATTTGGTGTCATATAATTACATACGGTTACATTAAAAAGTACGTAAATACCATACACTGCACTGAACAGGGACGACCCACCTAGATTGGATTTTTGTTTAGTGGAGACATCCATTGAACGACCCAAAAGCAAAAGTGTCGTCACTTATAAGCCTTTGCGGACGGCACAGGCAAAGCGTCGAAGATGCTTTACGCACATGCATAATGTCCGGTTTTCCCTGGGAACAAATAAATTTCTTTGTTACTAACAATCCATCGTAAGAAGCTCTCGACCCTTGCATGGATTCCTTATTAAGTTTGTTCTCTGTTTTCGGATACTTTTTAATAATTTAGAGTATTTTGGATAGCTAACATGAATACACCATGTAAGTATATTACCGAAATACTTTAATATCAATGTGTTGTCTTTAACAAAAATTAATCGAATAACTACCTACCCTTTCGTTTCGTTGTCAGTCCTGAAGTAATCATATGTTTGACATAATTGTAACACAGGCTTGAGCATTATGCTAGCTTGGCACAATACCTGCGAGACTATAACATCGCATTGTGTTGATATGTATTGACACATGTAGTTAAGATGTATGTAATCCCGATTGTGTAATTGTCTGAGAACATGGTCACTTGGTAATTAAACAGTTTACGTGCAAATTCAAGACAATGGCCAGTTATGTAAGTATAACTTTATCATCCTAGCATATTTTTTTTTATTTCCCGTGTATAAAGGTTTTGATTCCCTCATCGATCATTACGCATATGTTCTTTTTCCTGGTAAAGTTTTATTACACCCGTGTGGTTTCAACGTTGAATATGTAATAAACCCACTTCATAAGTATGTAGTAGTACATGATATATTATATAGTATGTATCGTTATCATTTTATGATAAATGCAATGTGTGTTGTATTGTATCAATTAAGGGCGATTTCCCCCATTACAGTAACAGAATAAGTTCTTTTGTTTTGTGTTCATGAGACAATCACATGCAATAACTTTGACATAATATGTGAATATTTGTAATTAAATTTGCTGTGTCTTTCAAAAGGGTGCAAGTCTGCGGATAGTTACGATTTTATTTAAAAATGTAGTATGCTTAAACGCCTCTTTGAAATATGTGTTAACATAATCATGTTCCATCTTTGCTAATATATAGCAAATATAGCTAATATATATATATATATTTATAAGAAATCGATTGAGCATTAACAAATAAAAATAAAACATTACTGTCATGTAATTAGCCCTGTCATCGAGTTTACAGTATCTGTTACATCTGTTTAACTAGGCCAAACCATTCAATGGCCTACTGTAATTAATGGTTGGAATTTGACGATCTGCCTATAAAAATGTTATCATACCCGGAATAATATATTTCACAATTACTTAAAAGTTACTTCGTATGCAATAACGTCAAATATGTTGGAATTTGCATGAAGAACACTTGCAATTTGTATTTTTGAAACATTCCCACCGCGTACGTTGAATGTTTGGATACATAGCTTTACCTATCACAAACGACCATTGTCATGGCTTCGCTTCATATTTTACTTGCATAGTCTATAAAATCTATCTTTATTACACTATTTGTGTTCTGAGTATCCGGCGAAATCAATAATCTATTTAATATCACACTGACAGAAGGTTGCTGTAACATTAACGTTCTGGTTAGTCTAAATCTATTGCAAAAAATATTAACGTATGGATTTATTTTTAAATAAACGGAATCAATATAAAAAATAGTATGTTTTCATGGTAACCGTTTTAATTTGGTGAACCCGGATGTAATTATTTTTTATGGGAATGTCAAGTATGGAGATGTTCTGTCATTATTAAATGCATAAAGCCGAATGGTGAGTTTAGTTCACTGCAAAATAAGACTAAACCCACTTACTTTGACCATTACATTTCCGTTGCTTCCACATTTATTCATTTGTGTGTGTGTTCGCACAGTGCGTGTGTGCGGATTTGAGTCATTTCGATTTTAATCTTATTGTATGCATATTTTTGCGCCGCCTTACATGATAACTGTCTTTTGCATTGTTTTATAACTGTATACAACTTTTCAATAAGAAAATCATCATATAAGACGTTAAAATAGTGGCAACACACTTATCTTAAATTTTGTTTTAAGAAAATTGTATAGATTGTAATAGTGTTACAACAATACAAAAAATAAATACAATATCAGTTCAAGTACTTGTAAAAGAAATTAAAACGCGTCTTCGCTTATTCGTTTACCACCGTTAAAGTCTTTAATTAAGTGCATGATTGCTCTGGCGTAATAGTTATGGTGTCCGCCTAGCGACCGGGAGGTAACGTGTTTGATCCCAACTGTGGGAGCATTCTTCCCTATATACATCAAGTACTGGTTCTAGTTCAAGCAAACGGACTCGAGAGCGTTTCAAATAAGCCTTAGGCTTTCTATGCAATCGAGCTTAAATAAATAGGTTTGAATTAAGTGCATGATTAAAAGAAGTGCTACTCAAAATAAAAAAAAAACAAACATTTAAAACTGATCTTAATAGATTTATTACTGCTAAAGAATCTTCATATAAAATATTTTCACGAGATAAATGTGTTTTTGAAATTCAGTTGTTTACCAATAACATTCATCATGGTTGCAGTAGTAATTTACAACATATCTTTACAACCTTATGAATTGACGGGCAAAAGTCACTGTCGTAGTTTGTGTACAAAGGTGCCTTTTTAGAAAATACTTATCTTATTACGGATCTAGAATTATTAAAACCACGAGTGCAGTATTTAAACGTCACAAACAAATCTTTTCATCTGCGTCAAAGGCTTGCGTGAAGGTAGTGACAGAATTTCATATTATATTACGTACTTTAAAGCCCTGTACTGTTTTTCTAACTTTCTGAAAATCTTAATTGAAGATTCTACGTGACATTACAGCTGAGGCGCATTTATGTATTAAAGATGAGACTGCTTAATGGAGAAGAGTGTTTTTTATTTGTGATGGTTTGCAAACAATTCATTGTAGTTAATTAGACTATTTGTCACATATTGGAAATCAAATGTACCTCTATATACTGGGTTCCATCATCGCAAGCTTTCATACTTAATTAACCTTATCGAATTTCAATAAACAGAACAGAACAGAACAGACAGTTTATTCAGACTTATACATATGTACATCGTCTTTAATGCATATATTTATAAATTAAACAATGTCACTTGTCAAAATATAATGATTTTGACAAAATCAATGATACAATATTATATATATATTTATTAATTCAATGTGTAAATTCAGTGAAATTTCAAAACAAAATATGAACAGAGAAAAAACAACGATTTTAAAAAGAAGAAACAGACTTATTTTAAAGGCAGTAAGGATAAACTATTACGTTTAATTTGGGTATGGTATATATGGTATAATTTTTGCAGAAAGTACAACAACAGAAGAACAATTGAACAATTCGCATAAAATCAATGCACAAAGGTGACAGCTATTTATGGGAACTTAATGAGAAAAAACTATTAAGTCAATTAGTGGTATTTATAATAGAATTTCGTATAGTTAAGGCTTCTTTAACATATTTACATACATTAATAATTTTAAATTTACATGTTGATGTCAATAAATTATGAAACTTTGCAACAGATGGGTTCATGTAATAAATACGTTTAATGTATTTTTGCCGTAGTAAACGAAAACATGCACAAACACAAATAAAATGGAATTCATCCTCTATGTCCCGTCGATTACAACAAAGACAATACCGTTCCTCACGAGGGATATTGTTGCGTGAGTACCTTCCGGTCTGAATTCTCAACGGGTGGGCCGAAGCCCTTAATTTAACAAAGATTTTTAGGCAATAAATCCAAGTAGTTCTCATATTCAAGAGAGGTTTTAAAAATTCTATACCTATCTAGAACATAACTTCTATTCATATTTCCAAACCATTCCTGCCTAGCGGTGTCAATAAGTCTGCATTTAAATTCACATACAAAAGAACTACTATTAGTTATTCTTGCAGTGTCAAACACAAACAATAAAACTAAGTACCGATATATTTACATTACGATGACGTCTGTTTGAAGCTGATTGTATAATCGATTTAACAGTCAGAGAATAAGCTGACAATGTCGTAGTGAAAATGCACTCGATAAACCGTCTTTTACTTAAAAGCTTCAAACAATGAAATATATAAGCACGCACAAGTGGCATCAAATTTAAGAAAGGAAAATGGTAGTCTTAGCTAAACAATAATTAGTTTGGTAAACTTAAATTTAATAGCGTTTATTTTCAAAAGCGCTTGGTGCGAATCTGTTAATTCACCATGCTGTACTCTTGGCTTTTTCCACCTTCTTTACTTATTCCCCAAGTACATATTTTGCTACGTCCCCGCTTCTTCTTTTTTCTAACAAAATATACAAATAAAGTTTTACAATTGACGATTACTTTTCCAAAATATCAGCTTTTATGCACAGGTGGTTAGCGTGTGGCTATGATATCAATTAGTGTAAACATCATTTTGAATGATAAATAATCATATTATAACGAAAAATTAACTTTTCTGAAAAAAAAATCACTATCAAATATATATATAACAAGGTATGCAACTCAAAATCACACCAAAACGGGGTGCATCGCTTTGAACAGCCATATCTTCATCAATTGTGCAGCGATTTTCACGATCTTGGTCTTATTCAACGCAGATATATTTAAACATAACGTTGTGTTGTGCTTTGTTTTAAATAATTGTTTTCAAAACAATTTTCTTTACCATTTAAACTAGTTCATTAAAGACATTGATTATGCTGTTTATGGCAATATGAAATTGATCAGAATTGCTTTATTTAATAAGCTTGTTATATTGGCAGCATTCATGGTAACGGTGAAGCTGTACGTAACGTGAAATTTTTGCACCGGTTTCAAACGTATTAGAAGACTTATTTTGAAATCTTTAGGTATCGGTACGCACTGCAAGAAAAAACAAAATGAAATATTTGCAAAAATAATGTTCTCAAGGGTGTGTTTAATTTTTGTTCAGCCCATGTAAACCATTGTGAACCCCGTTGATTCTACACCTTGATATAGCAATAACCAGAAACAGTTCTATGTTAAACGTACATATAAAACATACCATGTTTTGCAAAATTCATACATATTCATAATATTTTTCTGAAAATGAAGCGACAGGCTATCCTTTATGAGAATCGCCAGAAAATGGACACACAATTAACAGGCAACTGCAACTGTTTTACTGAGAAAAATGAACTACAATACATTTCTGGGGTATATCAGCATGTCTTATTTTGACGATTGAAGCGCAGCCATTTACTATATTATCCCCGTAATAGGAGAATGAAACATGACAACCTGCACCCATTCTGCTATCCCAGTCAAAACTCTCTGGACGCATAATACACTATATCGTCGTTAGAAAAAGTAGAGTTTAGCGGCTGTGTCCTCTTGTGTCGAATAGGTCTTTTTATTCACGGTATGAATTGAATGCTTCCAACGTTAAAGGGACTTTTTCACGAATTGGTAAATTGATAAATTATAAGTTTTTGTTACAGAATCGCAAAGTTCGTTGTGTTTATGACAGTCATACTGAACATTTGAGATTGCTTATATAAAGTATAAAATACATCACTCATTGTATGAGCACGGATATCCGAGTAGTCAAAGCGTTATACTTATACTTCAGGGGTCAGTGGTTCGAGCCCATTTGTGGGTTACTTATTTTCTTTCTTTCTTTTTTTTTTACTGGAGCTTTTTAAATCAAATGTTAACATTTATCAATATAAAGCATTTAATGACAGACTTCAATACATGCCAAAATATGCGAAAAGGTCCCTTTAAATGGCAATTCACTTCCAATTCGTGGGTTGCCTTCTTTTAACACCAATAACTAGTGTTATGGTAATACTGTTAAGGTAAATAAATACCCGATGCAACGAACATGGCTAGAATAGTTACAATCCGAAATTTCTTCGATATATTATATCATGTTACGAATAACTGGAATGTTCTGCCCGTGGTGCCTTGTTGATTTTGCCTTGTGTTGATTTTTCTGATTGTTAAGGTAGGTGAAGTAACAATTTACCAACATCTTCATGACGTTAAGCTCTTACGGATACATGAAACTTCTGTTCCCAAAAGGCAAAGCCATAATTTTTGGTTGCTTTAGGGTCAAGGTCATATATTAAGTTCAAGTGCTTAACATAAAACACTTTCGGACTGGTCAAACCGATAAGTGCAACATGTATTAAGTGATTTGAAATCAATCAAGGTCATCTTTGAAGGACACAATTAGGACAAAATCATGTTCAGGATAAACTAAGGCTTGTTTAAGATATATTTTCCTGATATTATTTAACGACTCCATAATGACTTATCAGAAATATTAATCTATTTCGACTAAAGTGTTAAACAGAAAATCCAGACATATTTTTTCTTGGTCAAGATATTTCAAAGTCAAAGGTCGAGAATTATAATTGATACGCTTACATTCGGCTTTTTCGAGCTTTTTTCTTTACTTATAAACATCGTGGTTCAATTTATGTATTTAGATCGAGATTATACTTCAAGGTCAAAGGTTTAAATAAAATTTTAAAGTTAAAAAATGGAATGATTTTGATAATAGTACACCGAAATTGCTCAGACCTATGTGAGACGGTGACTTTCCCAGAAAATAAACAACAGAAAGGTGTCTCGAAGGTCAAGGAAAATTTTATTGTGTAATAGGGTGCCCGTTCTTTTATATACATCGCAACGAGACGCTATCTTTTAATGTAAGATTAAACTAATGACCTAATATATAATACATTTAGTAGTCGTTTCTTGTCAATATGACAATTTCTTACTCTGTCAATAAACCATTTCATCCTTGCAAAAATGTTATAATATCTCTGAGTTTAGTTTGAATATGTACGTTATAGTTTAAGAAGAAGCCTTTGCAAAGTCTTTGTTTATAATTATGCTTGTTATGATGTTTGCATTTAATTTGTAAAATATATCAAAAATAATCAATGAAAGAGCAAAATGAAACCTTTCCATGTTCAAAGGTAACACATCAGGTAGTATATGATGCATACAGATTCACGCTATACTCTGAACGATATGTAATTCACCGTCCTCACCGATTATTTGAATGGCTGCTGATTCTTACCAGACATTGACATTTCAGGGTCCAAGAATTCTATTCCGTCGATTGCTTTGACAGAAGTACAATTCTTGGGTAATACTGACTTAAATGCTATGTGTGCATACTATTGCATAGTTACACGGTAATACATTTGACAAGAGTTATTTTATAGCCATTTAATTTAAATCGTGACACTTGTGTTTGCATTGATACGCTTTCAGGAAGGTATTGGTCGAGTGTGAATTTTGGTGCATCTTAAAAATGTATTAATGTTTGTTTGTATGATGTGTACTCGTGTTTCAAGTACGTTTGTTCTGTTGCTCTTTATGTGCCATAATTATTCAATAAAAACAATTGTTACCATACACAACACATAAAGAAGCTAATAGGTAATTACTTTCGTCAAGGCAATTAAGTAATTCTATAAGTAAAGTAAGTCTATAATCGGTTTATTGTATATGGTAAATAGGCCTCACCCAGGTTTGCGCGAAACATCAATCAGGCCAAAGTTGGTTTAATTAAAGTGAATGACGCTCGAGACAGTCACACGTACAAACAATTATCATTTGGGATGTAAAGAATTCTTATCAAATAAAGCTTACACAAAAAGAACATTGAATTAAATTATTGGTATCAAGATATCATTAGAAAATCTTTCTTAAATGCACACCAACATCATGTAAATCAGCGATACTTGACCAAGATGTTTGAATATTATAACTAATAAAACAGGTTTTAATTTACGAATTATTTGTATATTGCCAAACAGTATATTTTTTGTTTTTCAGCTTATATAACAAAGTTTGTTTATCAATGCAAAACAAAGCGTTCGTTAAATTCATTATAAATACATAATTACGTGGTAGTTATATGCATTTGTGTGAATTTTAAATACGTTTTTGGATATCTATGTTCAATCTAATGAATTATTTGTATACTGCCTAACACTATTTTGTTTTTCAATCAATATCAAAAAAGAAGTTGTTTTTATTGATGCAAAAAACAATAAAGCGGCTTAAAAGTAATATTTGTAAGATATGTAATAAGATGTTCAAGTAGAACAGTTTAATATGAATGTACTTCTAACAATTAGAATGATAAATCACATGCATGCATTTTTGTATTATATAGCATGTGGTCCGAATGTGATTAATCTAATCAATTTTTTCGCTTTTTCGCTCCATTAGATTGGCTGATAATAGGATATTTATGCTACAGGACACATGTTAAACGTGTCAATTAGGATAGCAATCAAACAAACTTTTGATATGGTTATTGTGTCCAAAATAAGGCTAATCTAATGTGTTTTTCGCCTTTTCAGCGTCATAAGATTAACCGATTATTGGATAATATTGTGACAAGTAAACGTTCCATAAAGCAATTATTGATACATACTTGTAGTGATGCTAAATACATTTTGTATCTTTGATTAACTCTTTTTTTTAAGGTAACCACTAACATGTGGAAAAACGATCTTATCTTGGATGTAGTTGAATCCATTCTAGATCAGTCTCGATGTTTTAATTTTTTAAGTGGTGATAATGATTTTGATCATAATGTTTTTTTTCTTAGTTTTAATGTACTGTATACGAATATGTATGTAACTAGTTTTTTAAGATAAGCAAATTAACTTGCACAAGTGCAAACACATGTACGTACGCACGAACGCAGGCACGCAAGCACGCACGCACACACACACACACGCACGCACGCATACACGCACGCACGCACGCACGCACGCACGCACACACACACTCCGATAGATTAACTGATTGCAAGATATTTATGCTACAGGAAACGTGTTTAACTTGTCAATTAGTATGCATTTACTATTGATCTAATACAGATTTATACCAAGTTGTAAAAAATGTAAACAGGTAAATGCTAAGATAGCAATCGATACAAACTTTTGATATGCTTTTTGTACCCAAAATAAGACTAGGCCAATGTGTTTTTTGCCTTTTTAGTTTCATTAGGTTAACCGATTATTGGATAACATTGTTTTTTAGCCATTTTAGCTTCATTAGGTTAACCGATTAGCGGATACTATTGTAAACGTTCTATAAATCAATTATAGATAATAACTAGTATCGTTACATACATTTACGCGAATTAAACCACGATTTGTTGATATCTTTGATTAACTTTTTAAGTAACAACCAACATGTGGCAAAACGATATCATCTTGGATGTAGTTGCATGAAGACACAATTATATTGTTCAGCGGTGCATAATGTATTGGTACATACGGTCCTGGCGTGGAGAACTTTTACCAAATTGTCAAATATCAAAACTGCAAAAGAATGTATTCTAGATCATCCTCGATCTTACAGTTTTTCTTAGTGGTGATAATGATTTTGATCATAGTGTTGTTGTTTTTCTTGGTGCTATTGTACTGTATACGAATATGTATGTAATTATTCTTTTTTAGAGAAAAACAAATTGGCTCGCACAAGTGCAAACACATGCACGCACACAAAATCAAACACACACACACAAACAAGCACGCACACAAACATGCACGCGCACACGCCCCCCACACACACACCCGCACACGCGCGCACACACATACACGCACGAGCATGCATGCACGTGCACACACACTGGCACGCACGCGCACACACACACCAAACACACACACATTCACACACAATACCGAGTACGCACATGCACGATCGAATGCACGTACGCTTTTTTGGGCATTTTTGTACGTTTGCATGTTTAGATAGACATCCATATAAGTTGATCTTAATGACTATTATAAAGTAAAAAAATGACGCAAGAAACAAAACCACGCAAAAGAAATAATAAACGCACATTAAACATAAAGTAATATGTATATATACACTCATGTACTAACTATCTTAATTTTTTTATATAAATATTTCATTTATACAGAAACTACCGACCACGCACTTTTTTCCATTCATGTTATTCATGTCTTTAAACACAACTCGTTCATCTTAATAGGCAAGATCCATTATACAATAAAATAATAAAGCCATTTGAAAACATTAAAAATATGTGAAACAATATGCTCTCTCAATGTCAGAGGTTTAAACAACAGTGAAAAAAGAAAAAGTCTGTTTAAATGGTTTGATGAAAATAATTACACAGTGTGTTTACTACAGGAGACACATACCAGCGAACTATCAAAAACTCAACGGCAATATGAATGGAATGAAACAAGCTTCTTCAGTGGGAAAAAGTCAAATATTGAGGGCTTGGGTATTTTAATAAAAAATAGGGACAATGTAAACATAGATGATTTTATTGAATTAATACCTGGCAGACTATGTACAATAGATAGTAAAATAAATAACCAAGAATTAACCTAAATAAATGTTTATGGCCCAAATAATGATGACATTAGTTTTTTTGAACAACTTGAAAAGCATCTTCTTCAAAATTTTTACAAAAATTATATAATAGGAAGAGACTTCAACACAATCCTAAACCCACAACTAGATAAGAAAAACGGTAAACAAGACACACAAACAAAATGAAGAAACAAAATAAACAACATAATAAATCATGTAACTTAATTGACATATGGCGAGCATCTCATCCGGAGCAAACACGTTACACATGGCACTCAAATGGAAAACCAGCAATATTTTGTAGACTCGATTACTTTTTAATTTCAGAAAATCTATGTAACATGAAACATAGAGCCAAAATAAAACCGGGCTACAAAACAGATCATTCAATAATAGAAATAAATATCGATAACAAAATACAAGACAAAGGACCTGGATACTTTAAATTAAATAATACTATACTGCTAAAAGAAGAGTATCAAACACAAATCAAACATGAAATAAAATCAGTAGTAGAACTTAACAATAATAGTAATCCAAATACATTATGGGAGCTGATAAAGGGACTGTGAGAAACGTAAGTATAAAATTTTCATCTGTGACAAACAAAAAGAAATATGGAGAAAGATCATCAAATTATTGAAAAATTAGACACATTAGAAAAACAATTAAACAATAACACTGCTGATGATGAACACATTATAAAATCAATTAAAGAAACAAAATTAGAATATGAAAATATTATAGAAGAGAAAATAAATGGCATGTTAATTCGAGCAAGGGCTATACACATTGATCAAAATGAAAAAAGTTCTAAGTACTTTGCAAATTTAGAAAAACGACATTATGATAGTAAAACCATACATAAACTGAAAATAAACAACAAAGAAATCAGAGACACAAAAACTATAAGACGAACAGAGTAAATTTTACTCAAACCTTTACAGTAAAAAAAACACATTTAAAGTACAACAATAGTAATACATCAACTTTTTTTGAAACACACATACAACAACTCACAGAAGCTGAAAAACAATCATGTGAAGGCCTAATACATGAATACGAGTGTCTTACTGCTTTAAAAGAAATGGGTAATAACAAAAGCAGAATTCTACAATGTTTTTTTGGGATGACATAAAAACATATTATCTGAATTCTATTAACCACTCATATGTAACTGGAAACTAAACCCAACTTCAAAAACAAAGCATCCTCACACTCATTCCAAAGCCAGGTAAAGATTTAGAGTCACTAAACAATTTGAGACCTTTAAGCTTATTAAATATGATAATAAAATAGCAACAAAAGCAATAGCTAACAGAATCTCAAAAGTTATATCGTCAATAATAGCGCCAAGACAAACTGGATTTATGAAAGGTCGTTATATAGGTGAAAACATAAGGACCATTTTTAAAACAATCCACTACTTAAATAATAAAAAAAAACCAGGCTTGCTCCTTTTTGCAGACTATGAAAAAGCCTTTGACAGTTTAGACCACGACTTTATGATTCAATGTCTTGTCAACGACATGAATACTATCATAATCAATAATGGTCACTTTTCTGAGCCAATAGCCATCCAACAAGGTGCAAAACAAGGTTGTCCCTTGTCAACCGCTCTTTTTATTCTCAGTATCGAAATACTGTCAAATTATATCGAGAAAAATGAAAATATTAAAGGAATAAAAGTAAACGACCTTGACATACAACAAACCCTTATTGCAGATGACACAACATACTCACTGATGGAACAATTAACTCATTCACTGCATTAATAAACGCAATACAAGACTTAAGTGAAATATCCGGCTTAAAACTAAATACCCAAAAATCAACAGTAATGCGTGTTGGTTCACTAAAACATTCACTAATTAAATTTAAGGAGTACAAAAACTTTATCTGGACCTCTGATGGAGCTAAAACGCTGGTTTCTCTTTCACAAATGACGAAAATCTCGACATGGCAAAAAACATTAAACCAAAATTACAAGAATTTACAAAATGCTTAAAACGATGGGAACATAGAAAATTAACATTAATGGGAAAAGTCACTGTTGTCAAAACATTTTCGCTGCCCAAAATAATGTACTATCTGGCCATGCTTCCCACCCCCAAAACTGATACAATACAAACAATTATTTAACATATTTTCCAATTTATGTGGAAAGGCAAACCTGAAAATATCAAAAGAACAACATTTGTAAAACCTATAGAACAGGGCGGACTCAATTTAACAGATATACATGCTTTTATACATTCCAATAAGGCTAGTTGGGTCAAAAGATTGACAGACACAAATAATAAAGGCCAATGGACAATCTTTTACTAGAAAGAATTAAATAAATAAGGTGGCGATCTGGTGTTTGAGTGTCCTTTAAAAGAAAAACATATTATCACCAATTTTAAAAACGAATTTTAGAAATATTCTCTTATCATGGAACAAAGTTAAATCATATGATAAAGCAGGACACATCAATAAAACAATATTATGGACACTTTCAACAATAGAACAGAATAATCAACATACATTTTTCTACAGTAACTGGTATAACAGAAGCATTAAATTCTTAGAACACATATTTGACTTCAGGTCGAAAACCTTTTACAATTTTGACACATTTAAAAATTTGTACGGTATTTCTACAAATGATTACCTCAAATATTACACACTCATCAAAAGTATTCCAAAAAGCTACACACAAAAACTAAGTGAAGAAGATATTTTAAACTACAACCATGACACATTACTTGAAAAGGTGCTAAGTACAAAAAAAGCATGCAAATATTTATATAACCTACAACAAACTTTTGATGAAAATAAAACTAAACAGCAGCAAACATGGGAAAATATGACTTCGTATACCTATAATATTGAGTGGAAGATATCATATCAAATACCATTAAAAGCCACAATTGACAATAACTTGCGCAACTTTCAATATAAAATTCTCCAACGTACATTACCTACTAATGCATACATGTATAAATGAAAATTAACACCTTCAAATCTATGCTCATTCTGTTCTAGTTATAAAGAAAGTTAAATAAATATTTTATATGAATGTAATAGTGTACAACCAATATGGAGAGATCTTGAATACTATTAAGAAAGTAAAGATATATACATCGACCTTAACGTGCTTGACATAGTTTTTGGGACAAAAAAAATGTGGTGCAAATAATATGGTAATAAACTACATACTCATTTTTCTGAAATCATATATATTCAGTGTTAAAAATAGACACGAATCTCTAAATATTGAGATTTTCAAAAAAGCTTTCACAATGAAAATAAAATTGGAAGAAACAATAGCGTTTGAAAGAAATAAAATAGATTTACACAAAAACAAATGGCAGAAATTTGTCGCACTCTAACATGATCTTGCCTATATCGTAGTATTCCTTTCTTTCTTACCTTTTCCATATTTTTCCCTAATTAAACTCCTTAAGGAATTTTCTATCGTCCTCTTTTTTTCATTTTTTTATATAATATATTAGCATCATCTCTAAAATTGACTTCAACTTTAATGCATAAATAGTACATAATATGAACATATCTTAATAACAATAAATGATATGTTGATGCTGTCAATGTATAACCATGTTTTTCATATGCATATGAGATGTATGTTTAAATTGAATAAAAAAACAACAAAAAAATAGGTTTTCTAATTTTGGTTTTTATCCCTCCGGTTAATGATTGTTATTTGTGTTCTATTTGTTTCGAATTGGTAAAGATTTCTTTGATAAATAGTGTTTTATATCCTCACCGGTAATTGCATATATGTATGGCTTTTTCCAAGATGACATTATTAAATGAGTTTCTAAAAAATGTGAACACAAGTAAGACAGAGCCTTTACTTTTATCAGATTGACCAGTTTCTGGAGCCACATGTAATTTCTGGACTGTTTGCCTGCGTTTCAGAATCTCAGAACTACACCATGGCTGTATGTTTAACTATAGAATTTGAATGAATTGTAATCGATTCAGTGAAAATACAATGCATAAAATGAATTAATTGAATATTACGTCATTTGCTTAAAAACGCAACAGTTAAAACGCTGAGCATGTTTAAAAACAAGTGCAAATGAAACCCGAAAGTGCACAAGATTTTAATGCAGAGATAACAATATGCATATATGAGACAGGATTCCCCATAAATAAGGACAAGTATTAAAACAATTCTTATTTACACTGTACGCAGGTGTGTTTATCTAGATTTAACATAAAAACACTTGTACTAAACGATTTCGTTAAAAAGATTCATACCAGGAGCAGGGTTTTTACAGCATATTATACTTGAAATTCAATGGTTACTGCCTCGTGATTTTTACTGATTACAAAGTGACTAAGTAACATACTAGAGACTAAACCTTGCTTGACGGACACCATATCTGCGTTGATTTATTTATCTCAGAATAAGAGAACTTCACCATTTGCAATTGTAATTACATGTTAAAGCTCCGTGGCCTTTATCAAGAAGCTATCTATGGCTATTATTCTAGTAACGGTTCTTTAAAGTCACGTATTCAGTGTTTTTCAATAACCTCATAACATACGTACTTGACGAGGCATCGTGAACGATACCTTAGTAATATATAAGGATTATTAAAAATTATATCCTCTTTCTTATCCTAACAATCATAATTAAATCACTACTACCAACGCTTCCGTGATAACTATCATCGTCATCGTAAAACGATCTTTACAATTATCATCAATTACCACCACAACCGTTATAATCTTCGACAACAACATCGTAGATATCATAAAATAGTCATGATCAGTGTAATCTCATTACCCTCCCCCCCCTAAAAAAAAACAACAACAAACAAAAAAAACACACAAAAAAAAAACAACAACGCAAAGCCAAACTGCAAACTAAGTCAACTACACAAACCGTTATGAGTTTGAACATTCAATGCAATCATAAATACTCTGAAAGTCAATGAACAGTGTTAACAAATTCACATGTAATTGACATGCTTTGAAACAAGAGCGGTTTCTGCGAATTGTTGATATCATTAAGATGCACCACATAATTACGAGCATACATTTATATCGGGAATCTCTTGTGATCTTTGCATTCCTTAGGTGTAAAGTTTAATCGTCATTTATTTTTATCAATTAATCAGTACGTTTATTTTCTGAATCTTGTTGTAATACTTTATTGATATCGTAAAAAAAAGATTTTACAACGCATTTTCAATCAAAGATTAGAAGACGAATTTATGCATAATATACATGTATTTGGAAAATACACACATCTAGACAAATACTGCGACACATTAAATAAAATTTGGGATATCAAAATATGACAGTTGCACGACGAAATGAAAACGCTTCGAAAAGGCACTAACATTAGTAAACATTGAACATTTAAAAATAGAATACAAGTCAAGAAAGATTCATTTAGCACAGGCTTTGTCCTCCATATTTCTCGCTCTATTTGTTGTGGTCTTTTGTTTTTGTCAATTGATCAGTTTATGTTTTCTGTTTTGGTTTTAATTTATTATGTTTATAATAAATATTTTATTGTCAGAATTCAATTACCATAAACGCGTGTTCGTCACAGGAAATAAGTGGAAAATATGTGACTATATTTATGGTCCCGACTTTTTTAAATTGCACAATGCAATATAATCTTTATTTGAGTCTTCTACAAGTATGAACCAAAATTTAAAAATTAATTATATCAGTCTATATTGCCACACGCCACACGAAATTATTCTGTCTGATTGGCGGTCGCCTTTATTATTTCCTTCCTGTATGTGGGTCAAAGAATTACATAACTGTGAATGTGAAACTGTATAAAGAAAACTAGTTGTGCATTGCTATCTAATTATCCGACTTTTTCTAATTTGAAGCACAAACATATGCACAAAGTCGTCGAATACTTTGATACATTTAGCGATACAAATATACGCGTAGGAAAGAACAATTAAATAACATATACTGAATATGCAAACAAAATATTTATAACTTTAAATGGTCAAACATAATATCGCTGCAACACAGTAGCCCTTATGTATTTAATAAAGCAATATATTTATTGCGAAGACATTTTGTATCAAATATAGACACGTATTTTAACATTCAATACTCCCACGTGTGATACATGGGTGTATCTAAACGCAATAGTACATTAATTGGTTCCCAAACTGTTACATGACTCACGTGCGGTCATGGCTCGTATCAAAGGATGTACAAACATGAATTTGAACATACACTTGTGTAAAACGATGCACACAAGGCCAACTGATATACTTGTACGAGTCATTTAAACAAATTATAGAACAAAGACTGTCTTTATCGCAGTCATATCATACACAGATAATCGCATAATCTTCCGTGCAGACACAACTACAAAAGCCACAGATACATAAATGTCGTTCTCGATGATTGCTTTGAAACATGTTACGAATGTTTTCAGACGTTTAAATTGTAATGAGTGTTTTGCTTGAATTGCCTGTTTCTACTAGCAGTGTGCTTCTAAAACATCTGTGCGTTGTTAAGAAGTACATATGCAAGTACACATGCAAGTATGTTGCGTCACACAAATTTATAATATCAATTACATGCAACATGTATATACTGTTATATATTAGTGCACATATCCGTTTGTACATTATAAATGTGTGAGTTGCAGGGTTCAGCCAGAGTCTTGTGATGTCTCGCAAGGTTTAAAAAAATGTTTTATATAAGCAAACAAAGCCAGGGATTTCAAATCCATAGGCGAACACACTATCTAATATACCTGCGCAACATTTGAATAGAAGACGATTGCATTTGTTAATTTTAATTACAAACTTAAGGTTTGCTGTTTATTCATTGATATTTATTTTAAGTTTGACGTGATTTGTTTAAAGATTTTCATCATTTGCTTTCTATGTATAGGTTTAGTTTAACATATCTACGTTGAGTAGAACGAAACAGTTTGAAATTAAGTTTGACGTGAAGTAAGTTTTTCACAGTGACACAGACCGAAGTTATTAAATCTTTTCTTAGATTTGATGTGCATATGAACTAGTTCACAAATACAAACGTGTATATCATTGTCAATGTATGTTAATGTTTGAATAGAATATAGAACCGTCCATAATGTCAAAAAGATATTGAATTGATGAGAACTTTTCTTTGTTGCCTCGTCCAGGAAATTCGTTAGTAAGCTCGCCAAAGGCTCGCTTACTAACAAAATTCATGAACTCGCTTAATAAAATATGGTATGATATGACAACTCGTGCCAGATCCTATATCTATTAGCTTCTTTAAAACCCTATTCTGTTTTTCTAATATTTGTTAATCTTAATTAGAAATTCTAAATGACAGAACAGCTGGGGCTCATTTACGAATTTACGATGAGACTGCTTTATTGATCAAATTATTTTATATTTGAGACAGTTCTCAAACAATTTATTGTAGTTAATTAGAATATTCATCACATATTGGAGAGTTGAATCAAATGCACCTCTATGTACTTGGTTCAATCGTCGCAAGCTCTCATACATTATTAGCCTTATCGAATTTCAATAAAACTGTGTACCAAAATTTGTACATAACGATTATGTCTTCCTGGAGCTGATTGTATCGTCGATTTAATAATATAAGGGATTAAGTTAAAGCATTTGTAGTGCAAATGCATTCGATAAACCGTCTTTTACTTAAAAGATTCAAACAACAAAATAAATAAACAAGCACAAGTCGCAGTATATCTTATAAAAGAAATTGGCAGATGAACAATAATTCGTTTGGTATAATTTAAATGTTGTTTAATTTCGAAAGTGCTCGGTGCGAATCCAGTTGGCTTTTCAACCTTCTTAACTTATTCCCCGCGCACATCTTTTGTTTCGACTCGACCTATATCGTTTGCTAACGACGGAACATGCTACTAAAGATTTACAGTTTAAGAGTACTTTTCCAAACAATCAGTTTTCATGAAGAACAATGAAACAAATGATACCATCAAAGTAAGCATGCTGTTGACGTTGATCCTTTTCGCATGTTTCATCTTCGACATCAAGGAATCAGTTTGAAAAACAAAATTGTTAGCAAATATTCTTAAATCTTAAAAAGTTTACAACTTAAATATGTTTACACTCTTTGAATAATTCTGATCGGGTTTAACAAATAAAAATGACAGAAAACTTTCACTTACACGGAGATTATACATGATGGATTAAACTGACTAATCTTCTGTGGAATTGTCAAGCAAAATGCTAGCCAATTTACCAATAACCAGAACAGCGTAACGTTTAACGTACATGTCAATACATATCTTACTTTGCAAAATGTATGCATATTCAAAATAGTGGAGTGAAAATGGAGCGACATACTGTCATTGGTGAGTATTGCCAGAAAATACACACATTATTAACAGCAACTGGTTTACTTATAAATATGACCCACAAGACATCCCTAGTCTATATAAGCATGTCTTATCTTGCCGGCGTATCGCAATCATTTGCTATATTATTCTCGTAAGAAGATAATGAAACAAGACAACCTGCACATATTCTGCTAGTCTATGGTCGCATGATACACTGTATCGTCGGTGGCAAAAGGAGTGTTAAGGTGCCTGTATGCTCTTTTGTGGAATATGACTATTGGTTTACTGTATAAATTAAATGCTACCAACGTTTAATGGCTATGTAATTGAACTTTGAGAGTTATCTTCTTTAAACACCAATATCTAGTGTTATGGTTATTATGTTATTGTCAATAAATATATGATGAAACGAACATGGCTGACAATGGTGACAATGCGAAATTGCTTCCATATATTATTTCATATTACAAATAACTCGAATGTTCAGCCCGTGGTGCCTGATTTTATTTGCCTTGTATATATTCTTTCTGATGGTTAATGTATGTTAAAGATGATCAATACCTTCACGACGTTGAGATCTTACGATTACATACAGCTTGTGTGCGCCAATGTATGAAACAATTACTATTTGTTGCGTTAAGGTCAAAGTCATATATTGAGTTCAAGTGCATTACATAAAACACTTTCGGACAGGTCCAATCGATAATTCGGACCGGTCCAACCTACATGCATTAACGGATTTAATATAAACCAATGGTCATACCTTAAGGTCAATGTTCGGACAATTGCAGTTTAATACTTAACTTAGGCTTGTTTGAGCTATATTTTCCTGATGTTATTAAACGATTTCACATTGGGCCTTTTGGAGCTACTTTCCCCCATTTAAGAAACACCGTGGTTCAACTTTGACCGTTTATCAATCAGTGTCTCATGCACATAACAACAACACACGCAAACTTAAAGAACAAGATTATACTTCAAGGTCAAAGGTCTAAATTAAAATTTTAACGTTAAAAATATGGAATGTTTGTTTTATATTTTCTTCATGTATTAAAACACTTACACATTTCTCAGAACAAATGTGGACCTACATGTATATGAGACGGTGTGTTTCCAACGAAAAAAAGCTTTATCAAAGTTTAGGTCTTTATTATAGTTAAATAGGGCGCCTGTTTAAATATATAAATCGCTAAGAGATGCTACGTTTTGATGTAATATGAAACTAATATTTGCTACATTTAGTAGTCGTTTTTTTATCAATATGTCATAATTTCCGACTCTGTAGAAAAGCCATTTCATCCTTTCAAAAATATTGTTATATCTCTACGTTTATTTGGATTATATTTTTTTTTTAGTTTTAGAAGTGGCTGTTTGATAGTAGAATCAATTGTTGTTAACCTTTCATAAGTCTGTATTCTTTTGACATGTGGACCTGACAGGGAACGTTATTAAGTTGAAATTACTTGACCTGGCTTTGTTAAATAAATTGTATTGCTATTAAGAAGCTTTTCTTTTTCTAAACGACTGAAATGATTATATGTCGTTGCAGCAGTTGAACGGAACGTCGAAAGCCGTATAAAGCAAAGTGTTGTGAGACATTTACTTAGTATTAACTATAGAGCGGCATCAGGGTGAAATGTAATTTAATTAAAATTACCGCGTTCGTATTTTTACCTCTTTCCATGAATACTTCGTTTTTTGAGGCTATTCTTGATATTGCAATTATGGTTAAATATTAAGTTTGCAATATTTTTGGTAGTATCGTTTTGAATTCTTGAAATTAATTTAGTTACAAACCGGTTTTTCACAATGCGTAATTCTTCACTGCAATCAGTTAAACGCTAAATTTCAAGTGCTTAAACGGATATTATTACAAAACCTACCATATAATTTTAGCTCTACGTGTTTTTCAATAGGTTGTAGTTTCATGATAGTTTACTTCCCATTATTCGAAAAAGATTAGCAGGGTATAGCTTAATATTTATGTGGATGTTATATTTTATTTTCTTCACTTATACTGTAACGGTATAGTACCATCGATACAGTCTTTCAAAATAACGAATTACAAAGCGTTGTGTGCAGCAAGTGCGTGTCCGGGAAAGACGATTATATACATACACTTGTGACGTTACGGCGAAACCTGTGTGAAGGCTTCGCATGCGCAAACTAGAATAAAGTGATATAACGGTTACATGCTGTCAGTTCGATAACTAGCATCCACTGTTGAGTGAATGATGCAATGAAGGTTTGATCTTTTGTTCAAATTATGTGTCCAGTAGCAATCCAAATGTATGCATATTTTTTTCTACTGTCAATGGGTCACAACAAGATGTAATGAATGTCACAAAGACGTTATAAGTTAGACGGATTATAAAATGTTAAGACCGAGCAATCAGATTTTGTTATCTATGAGTTTTACCTTAAACAAGATTATGCATGATATATCATGTTTTTTTTCTTTTTGTAGATCGCATCGGAACGAACTTGCATTCGATGCTACCAAATTTTCTAGCCCCATGGCGTATCGATAAATGTTAATGACTCCGTGTATTGCAGCTTCAAAAACTGTTCATTACCAGGTTCCCTCAAAGTCATAATACATTTTAAAATAAAAACGGTTGTTTTGGAGCCTGTACCTAATTCCAATACAATTCATTATAATACATGTAGGAATAATAAAACTACAAAGAAATCACACAGAAAAAAATGTTTAATTTTCTAAATTTAGTTTAAAGCAGTTACAAAATAACATAATGTACATCCAACAATCTACTTTAACTATAATCCTGGTTGTTTCTTTTGAGTCATTACTTGTATCAAACAACTTGACAGAAATTTATTACACAAACACTATTAATAAACCATTGTCACATTTAGTAGCAAACTTGTTTCATTTATGCATACCAACAAATTTTAGCATATTTTTTAGACTTTCTCTTCTGATACACTCGATGTGTTGTCTGAAATACACAGATGTAGTGTATTAAAATTAATTATTTATTGATGACAAGATCTAAAGATTATTAATATACATTCCCGTTGACAGTTTTAAAGCATAATTGTTAACATAAATCTATACTCGGTTTATCGTATTTGGTTATCAGGCCTCACATAGGTTTGTGTGGAGCATAAATAAGGCCAATGTTGGTTTAGTTAAAGTAAATGACGCCTGAGAGAGTCACACATACTTACAATTACAATTGAAAATGTAAATAATTCTTATCAAATTAAGCTTACACTCTACAAGAACATTGAATTAATCAATTGGTATCAAGATATAATTAGAAAATGTATCTCAAAGAGCACATCAGCATCATGTAAATCAGCGATACTAGATCGAGCTCTTTGAATACAATTACAGGTTTTCTAACCTTGGCTTTTGGCCCTCCGGTAATTATTTAATTGATGTTTGTGTGTTCTATTGTTACGAATTGGTAAAGCTTAATTTGATAAACAGTGTTTCATGTCATCAACGGAAATTGCATATATGTGTGGCTTTTCGAAGATAACATAAATAAATGAGTCTCTGAAAAATTGTGAACTAAAGTGAGACAAAGCGATTACATCTATCTGGTTGGCTAGTTCCACGAGCCACATGACATTTCTGGATTGTTGTCCTGCGTCTCAGAACTATAGCATATCTGTTTGTTTTACTTTAGAGCAATTGAAAAAGCAATACTATATTAAAAGTTATGTTCTTATTGCAAAACTTTGCGTATTATTTTTTTATGTTTCGACAAAGCTATTTGAATGAATTATGATCGATTCGTTGAAAATAAATACAAAATGGAAATATAATTATGTCATTTGCTTTAAAACGCACCAAATATAACACTGAAAACGTAGAAAAACATATGACAATGAAGCCCGAATGTTTGCTAGATATCAATGCAGTTAAAGCAATATCCATATATATGAGACAACCTTTTCCATAAATCTGGAAAAGTATTAAAATTATTATTATTTTCACTGTTTGCAAATATGTTTATGTAAATATTAATTAAAACATTTTTATAAAACGATTTATTCAAAAAGATTCACATCACGAGCAGGGGTTAAACAACCCATTATACTTGAGATTCCATTTATATTGGCAAGTGATTTTACTGATTACACAATAACGCGCGTCTGTATGTCGGTCACATGAAACAAATGCAAGCGTCTGTATGTCGGTCACATGAAACAAATGCAAAAAGTGAATTATATTCCTTGCTTATGGCGATTGCTTTCCGGTAAGCGCAATGGTTGCTATACGAGCTGCTCGCCTATGCTTCTCGGGTTCAGTCCAGCTCCCGGCGCATGTGAGCTTGGATAATAGTCAAAATACCGGCAGGTAGGCTCTGTGTACTCCGCCCCACCGCCCCTGAACAGCAATATAAATACAAATCTTAATGTAAAATGTGAATAGCTTGATATTGCAGCTATATCAGAAAACACGTCCCAACTTTATTGAATTTAATAGTTAATTACCGTGTAAAAAAGTCACAGAGACATCATTACCGACCATATTGATTGTATAAATGGCTCCACATGTTTTAAGGTTAGGCTCATTTAGATGGCATTCCTTGATCTCATTGTCAGTGTGACTTATAGAAAGCCTTCGGGGACCACACTGAAATCAATACAATTATAGAGTAACTAGATCCAATTTACGCGAGTGTAGTAAGTTAATTAGGAAAAGTACAGTGACACATTCCGGGTCCACACATAATGCAGCCTCAGACGCCTTTGTAAACCTCGGAATATGTACGAGTACACGCAAACAACAAATCCACAGAGACATTACTGTCGGCCCCATTTCAAGTTTTGACAATTATTTCCAGACACAAACACGTTTACCGTATTTCCTTAATTGCTTCGGACTTCTTACGATACGAGTGTTTTGTGTGCGTTTCTTTGTTCTCAGTATAAGTATGACCACAACTAGCAATTGAGTTTGACACAATTAGTTTTCCATTGGGTAATGAAAAACCTGGTATTAGATCCGTAGGAAATGAGTATTGTTAATAAAAAATGCGAGGGGATATATATTGAATTATATTTACGCAGGATATGTTTTACGAGTATAGAATGTTAATTTTACAGTTTTAATATGACCAGATGATTTAGCAACAACAACAAATAAAAAGAAACACTATATTGAATATTGTAACGTAATGAACATTATTAATGAATATTAAAACTATAAATAAGTTTAAATATATAAATTGGAAATTATTAATAAATCTTTCATTGAACATTATTAATAATAGAATACTTGAATTTTAGAAATTATTGATATATATTTAATTATAAAGAATATAATAGTATACATAAAACAAAATAATTTTTATCAACATTTCTCGAAAAAAACAGGCATACTTTTACATACATTGTTAAAGTGTTCAAGACCAGTAACTGAAAGGGTCAATGTGTTCCTAAACGCTGTTTACTTAACGAGATGTCCAAACAGATAAAGTATGTAATAGAAGTCGAAATTGCAGTTTAATAACCTCGAGAAATATAATCGAGTCCGACAATGTATAACGTCCGTCGAACTAGACGAACGTTGTAATTGTAAGTGCAACCTGATTACCTCTGGGATTTTAAACATCCGCTTAAAGGGTTGAGTGCGAATGATTTTGTCACGTCACTACTTATTAGTGTAATTTTATCAGTACATTCAGCGATTCAGCTAATCAACAATTAGCACATGCGGAGACGAATACTTCTGACCAATCAATAATTGAAATAAAGGTAACTTACTTTTATGCACATTAACCTGTAAGTTCAAAATGTAGATGTTTTGTCAGAATAATGACACTCTCATAGATTGAGATGTGAACGGATCAAGAAAGGTCCAGTCATGTAGCTATCATTTTGTATTTATATATTTGGAAAAGAGATGTTAAATTATATATTCAATTTGACTGGGATTCATATATGGCGTTGTTGTTTTATATTTCATTACACGTTTTTATACGGATAAATTGACATTAAGGAAAAGGGACGGGCTGCCCTATTTGCCATGTAACAAAATGCAGTTAATGCGAGTCACGTCACTACGGCAATTTGCGGATGACGTGTAATCGAACGATTACATGACAGTATTCACAACAATATTATCTCGAAATGCCGTACTTAAGTGATGTATATCATCAAGTATAACTAAGCAATCAGCGACAGTTACTGGCCGATTTATCTGTCGGCTTAGTCCTAATCATGGCTAATGTCTTTGCAGTAAGATGTTTTAGCATAATCATTTAAATGATTGGTGTCATGTATCTAGGGTATATTTATTTTATTAGCCTTGTTTCAATGTAACTTAATTTAAGCTTGAGTAAAAGCCTTATTAGACTGATCGACACAATTGCAAATAATTGTTCTGGAAGAACCAGTCATCAATGTTATAATAATAATTGTGGTTTATCTAAAAAACGCTTACTTACAAGAGATGAAACCCAGGATCCTATGTTTGCTTGACGAACACCATATCTGCCTTGATATAGTTTACCATAATAAGAGAACTTCACAATTTGCAACTGTAAGAGCATGTTTAAGCTCCATGGCCTTTATCAAGAAGCTTTATTATGACTTTTATTCTCGTAACGGTCCTTTCGAGTCACTTCTGTAGTTTTTTGCAATAGCCTCATAACGTACGTACTCGAAGAGACCTTGTAAACGATACCTACATTATATTAAAGGATTATGTTGAAGATTATATCCTCCTCCTTATCATAACAATCATCATCATATCACCATCACCAACGCTACCATCATAAGTATCATCGTCATTGTAGAACGATCTCTACAATTGTCATCAATTACCACCACAATCGTCATCAGCTACAATAACATCATCGCTATCATAAAATCGTTATCATCAGTGTCATCTCATTACCACCCCCAAAATGCAAACTGCAAACTAAGTCAAATAAACTAACCGTTATATGCTTGACTCCTAAATTCAATCATAAATAATCGTACATATAAGTTTAATAGCAATGCGCTTACATTCACATGTAATTTACTTTACTTTGGAATGCAACACAAGATCGGTTTTATTACCAAATAATTATGAGAATACATTTGTATAGGAGATCCCTCGTAATCTATAAAATTCTAGGTGAAAAGATTAATCGTCAAATATTTGTATAGTTCATTTATTGTCACAACCTTATATGATCAATACTTTATTGATATCGTATAATATAATAAACGACTCGACAACGCATTTACAATCAAAGATAAGAAAGCGAGGTTTATGCAGAATATATTAGAAAACATACACTCATTCAGACAAATAATGCTAGACAGTTGCACGACGGAAGGAAGACACTTGGCACAAACATGTGTAAACCATATAGAGAGTTGGAAAACACAACATTGACCCTACAATATACATTTAAAGTTAGAATAAAATCAACGAATATTCATTTAGCATAGGTTTTGACCTCAATATCTCTCTTTATATGAGTTCTCTTTTGATTGAGTTAATTGATTTATGAAATTGTGTCTGTTTTCGGTTTTAAGTTGATCATGTTTAAATGAATATATTCTCGTCAGAATAACATGTCCATAAACGTGCGGTCGTCAAAGGAAATTAATGGGAAACATGTGCCTTTATTCATGGTCCCGAATCATCTTTCTTTGAGTCTCCTAAAATTGTGAACACAAATTAGAAAAAGAAATAACATATACATATATCAGGCCATTTGGCTTTAACCACAAGCAACACGCCAGACGTAATTACTTCTGTCATATTGGCTTGCCGCCTTAATGATTAACATCCTGTATGTGGGTCAAACATTACAAATCTGTGAATGTGAAACTGTATTAAGACAAATGGGCATCATTTAATTCTCATGAATTGCCTTCCTTAAGCTTTGGAGTACTGACACAATGAGACTAGACGGATTCATCCAGAAGTCGGGTTATCTTTACAATTTACAGAATGTATTTCAGTCATATGATACATACAGAATCGCATCATCTTTCCAGCAAACACAACTACAAAAGCCACAGATACATGTTTGACAAATGTTATGAATGTTTTCAGACGTTTTAATAGTATAAAGTGTTTTGCTTGCAATTTCTGTGTTTAGTATTAGTGTGACTTTTAAAACACAAATTGTAACTGTGTACACTATTTTACTATTCAATTGTTTAATAGAAAACATTTTGTTACAATAATTGTTAGAAATGTGTTTTGTTACGAAGTAAATATGCAAGTAGATTGCGTAAAGTTGGGTCATTTTTTGTAAATGACGGCACAAAACGTTTGCAATTTTCCAAGCAGCTTGGGTGATTTTACATTGAGTGAGAAAACGCTGAATAATATAGCAAATTGTTTCTTACTAATGAATCGTTCCACGCAAGATTTTGTTGCTCAAACGGGTCAAAATATTTATTCTGGTTGGGTTGGCGGGTAAAAACGAAAAAATAAACCTATTTTTAGATAGTTCTGTATGATATATGATTTATTTATAATATTCATTTTGATTTATGAAACAATTTTACTCCATTCATTAATAATAGCCACAAATAAACCTGGTTCTTCGCTTTCGTGAATTAGTGACCCTACATGGTATCTTTAGCAATGCTCGGATCCGCGGGTATTTGGTCGAACGCAATCCATTCTTGAGATGGATTAAAACCTAACCAAAGCATACACTCGGATGTAAAAAATATACATGACTTCTATTGGATATGGATTTACATATAAATGCAAAATATATTTGAAAGTAAAGATTTCTAGTAATATATCATTGAAATAAATGCGCATTAGTCTATAAAATAATAATAACCACGAGTAACAAATGACATATGGCTATAAAAAGGATGCTTTTAGATAAATATCGACGCACTTACCGACGTTTACCATTAGTTTCTTTATGCAAATGTGTTTAAATGCAGTGTTATTTATTTACTTAAAAACTAGACACAATATAAAAATATACAATAGACCAGTTTACAATATTGCCACTGTTGCTATTTTTAGATATCACGTGACGCGTCGAATTTCATAACGAGGCTGAACGAGTAACTTTCTTTTGCGGATAATTAAAATATCGATGATTTTATACCAGCTGATTGTTATTTTTTCTATTCGAGATTTTCATGAGCATTGACACTAGTTACACTACCGTCAAACATATGAATACAGGCATGTGTTTAGTCAATGAAGTTATTCAGTTTAGTAATTATAATATAAACATTAAACATGATAACACTTAAACAATAATTCAACAACATAAAAGTTTAAGTGCCAGTAGTGTATATTTATATAGTTTATTTCATCTTTATCATCTAATACAAGTTACTCATGGCCATTAGAGTAAAGGTGGTCTGAAGAGAAAGCATCGTGTATTAAACAAAGCAAAACTATACATAAACTGTATAATACAAAACACAGCAGTATATGTATATAATACTCAAAGGTATGGGTGTGTTTGTGTGAGAGTGATTTTTTTCAAGAACGACTGAACGTGTAAGAGGTGTGTTGAAAAATCATAAGACAGCGTTAATGTGTTTGTAATTGAATTAATTTTCATTTACAGTAAGGCCAGAATTTTTTAATAAAATGATTTTCGGACCCGCCGACTCCAATTTTTGACGAAACCAAAAAAAAAAATTTAAATCTTTTTTTTTCGGATGCCAAAATGCCAAAAGGTGGCTTTTAAACATGAAACGCTTGCCGGGTTTAAGAAAAAGTTCAAATGAGTTATAAATCATCATAATAAACCCAGTTTTAATTACCCACATTAATACGCGAACCTCCTTCATCGTGTACATGTGCTGGAATTTACCAACAGCTACGCCATCATTGTTTGTGCAAGAAGTTGATGAACGCTACAACGCTTTCATCAGCAAAGTCTTCTAATTTCCCAAAAATAATGCAACCGTCAAATAAAATCCTGAATGGAATCGATTTGTAAGTAAATATTTTATTATTTCTTTACAATTTTATACAATTGATAGTATTACAATGACTAAAAAATATTATGAAAGCAATAAGAAAAGAACGATTTTAATTTAACAGTTGTTCGAAATGCGAAACCCATTTACGCCTATCAACTTTAAACATTCCATATTTTACGCACAAATACGGTCATATTTTAGAGAATAAAATTTAATGTGTTGTTTAATGTAGTTGTAGTGACGAATTTGTGCATATGATATGTGTTTTTTTCGTTATTTTCAATGGGTACGAAACTTTGGTTTTGTTCCGAACTGGTTCGTACCAAAAGTTCAAAAATCGCAAAATCAACAGTTTCTAAAACGATTTCAAACCATGAATGTCCAAATAAAATAGTCAAGTTTATGGGGATTATTATCGGATTAACAGCACCTTTATGACATTAAACTATCAATTATGTTATCCTGGGATAAACTGTCACGAAGATCAATAATTATAACGATTATTAGGGACGCTATTTCTTTAATCAATACCATGACAAAAACATATGTTAACTTGTTTCAACAGGCATTTGTGTTTAACAGTTCCATTATTAAAATGTTCTGGGAACGATATATTTTAATAAAGATACCAACTATTTCTGAAATCAAAAGTAGGTCCTTCACTCGATGTACTATATTTCGGATATGTTAAAATTCGGACATAATAAAGATAGTGACATTTATGTGTTGATTTGTTGTATATAGTTTGTACAAATATGTTTTGTGTTATTTCAGACAACAAGAATGGATGATGGCAATTATCCTGAGTCTTTCTGTCAAGAAATGGATATGAAAAAATATTCATTCAATTGAACCTGGAAATCAACCACCACAACTAACAGAAAACCTTTTAACAAAAGGTGTTGTTTGAGAATTTGTGAAATTTGATAATACACAGAAGTTGATGTATATCATGTCCAAATGACCAAATGTATAAACTGTTTAACAATTTGAATTGAGATGCTTTATTTTCTGATGTTTGATTTATTTTTCCTTTCAGATGATATATATTTGTGTGATTCTAGGTTTTAATAAATAATTCTGAAACATTTATGCAGCATACTGTTACATTATTGTTAACGTTATTATATTATGTTGGTTATCCGGTTTATCAAGTGGAAAAATTGTTATTTATATAAAAATAAAGCTGTTAATATTAAACTTATGAAGGTACTTATTGTTATTTATGTATAAACATACTTCTCAGAGTAATAAAAATATAGTAAATGCCATTATTCATTAATGTAGTAAGGTTCCTTTAATGATTGTCCTTATTGATTAAGTTTGAATTACGGGCGGTTTTTACACCGCGATAAAGTGGCGACAACTTTTTTTGGGCCAGTGAAACCCCTAAAAAGCGTTTTATTATGCTATTTGTATTTGTCTGCGGTATTGATTTTTACTGCACAATAAACTATTAATGTTTCTTTTAAACCTCAATAGCTTATTGGTTGTTTGTGGAGATAAAGTATTTTTAATGCAACATATAAATTCCTTGTGAAAAAAAAACATCAAAAAATCACCAAAAAGTTTATTATAGACAAGTGAAAAGATTGCATAACTTTTGAACTTATTTATATATATGTAGTTAAGATATTTTTTAAAATCAAACTAATTTAAAAACTGCACATCAAGACCTACAGTCTGATTATGATCATTTTGCACATCAACATGTTTAAAAAAAATCACTGTGGTTGCTTAGTAAAAAGAACTTCATACCATAACATTTTTTAAAATGAGTGCATATTAGGTCACCCATCTTTTATTTTCCGTCCTCCTACCCGACACTTTTAGAAAAAAAAATCCGAAAATCATTTTAATAAAAAATGTTGGCCTAAATGACACTATTGAAAGAATTATATAGTTCTATAGACAAGTGCAATAAAACGTACGTGGTGCAAAGTGAACTGTTTATTAATTAATATTGATAACTCTTTGCACGTGATTATACGTGACAAATATATATATTTAATCCCTTATGTTTTTGTTTCGGAAACATTATTAAACCCAGATGTGGTGAACGAAAATGCTTGTTTTCATTACGTTGTTCCGTACACTAACGTACACTGTTTAGAGGACTAGGCCTTACTTAATGACGGAGGTTTCTTTTACTGGTACCCGCTAAATACATTAAATGTGCAGCATTATATTTGTTTTAATATTTAAACCATATAGGTATTAAACGCTTTAATAGTTATCCGGGCTTTCGTTCAAACGGACAATCGCTCCTACGTTTATTTTGACGAAGAGGGTATTCGTTCTAACGTTGTTTTGACTAGCCGATCATTCGTTTCAACGTTATTTTACAAACCGGACAATCGTACCAACATTATTTTGACAGTCCGGATATTCCTTCCTATATAATTTACACGCCCCGGACATTCGCTCCTAAATAATTTTTACATTCGGACATTGGTTCCTAGAATTATAGACAACCTATACCTATACCTAAAATGTCCATGTGCACGTGCAAAAAGACGAAACTATAATACCATACGGGCTAAAGCGACGAATCGTCACGGATGAATGCTTTTTTTATCATCATCTTGCTCAGAATGTAGTCAAATGATCAATTGAAATGTTTTAATCAAAATCTTAGCTCATTACAGAGATATTCAAGTTTTAAAAGTGTTGCGTAAGAACAGTCTCCAAGTGTAGAGTATTTAGTTGTTGACAATAAGTAAGAACAAATTACTTTCAAGTTGAGTATTTGGCATTAAATTAGTCATAGACTACGCAATACTCATTAAAGGAGAAGACCTGTAAATTGTGTTTAATGACCATACATCAGCTACCTGTGGTTTGTGACAACTTGTTATTATTGAGTACTTGTCGGCACAAATTTTGATCTCAACAAAATAATGGGTTTGTGCCGAACACATGGGCAAACAAAGTACTGAAAGTACTGATGGGGCGATTTCGCTCAAACACTATACACCGTGATGCCAACATAATATATGATTTAGCTATTGGGGTTAAAAGTAAATGCTGCTTTTGAAAACAAGATATTGTCGTACGTGCCAACTCATAACTGCGAAACGTTTGTGAATACAATGTTGATTATTATCACTTGAACTGGTGACCTGGGTTTTTAATCTGACTTAGTGTTATGTATCTGAGATTTCGTGAAGACAAACGTTGTCATAAGGTTTCTATACATCATGTAGATTCAATTATTATTATTATATATATTCAATTAATTTATTTGCTGGATTTTAAGTCACACGGACACAGTGTAGGTCGTATAGCGACTTTATGGGAACAAAAAATAAATGTTGATAATGTTCTACTGTAAGGACGGACATATACGAGATTGTGTTGATTACTTGGAAAACATTAACGCAAATTATTTAGCTGCTGTGAAAGTGACAACCACAACATGTATTTCGTGTGTTAGGAAAAAGTTCATTACTGGAATGAAAAGCAAGGGCGACTTGTCATATAAAAACTTTGTAGCGCACAGAAAATTGTGATGTTTACTTTGACAGTAAAAAATGTAGCGCGAGGAAATTTAGTCGCCCATATCGCGAACGCAGTTGATTTCTTAAAACGAAAGAACATCAATGCGCTGTATCGTTTAAGTGTAGATAGTTCAGTATTGAACTGATATTTTGTCGCTGTATACACCTTCCATGAGGATTGCGTGTTAATCGGGTGCTAATGCCACAGTGAAAGACGTTGCCATGGATGGAAGGCGCTAATCGGAGCTATTGTGTTTGCGAATGCAGAATCTGGATGCAAAGTGGTTAAATGCAGTAACGGATTACATTCTTCGGTGTACGTATATTATGTTACCTATGGGGCGAATTGTAGAAGGCAATCGCCCCAATAAAACCAAAACAAGATTATTGATCGATCGTTGATTAAACACCGCGACAAAATGCTCAAACGAAGAGTGTCAAAATGTGTGCAAACAATTCAATAAAACAAGTATCTAAGTCAAGAACATTTATTTAATGCAGTAACACTTGAAATGTGAAGTATATATTGCTGCTGATTCTGAAATCCTGTGTTGACAATATCATTACTTCTCCTAATGTTCAAAAGAGTGAATGGTTGAAATCAGATGCGGCGCTGATTAGAACTATTAGAAAGGGATACACGTTCAGCCTCGTTCTGGAAATCTGCGAGTCACATGACTTTGCCCTCTTATCAATTTTGTCTCATTGTGAATAGGGTTTATTGACAAATTTTGAATCTTTTGCGTTTGTATGTATTCATTGCTGATTACGGCTTGTGCCAAAATTAATCCGCCAGCCTCTGACCATTTTAGAATTTTAGGTTTTTAGCTATAAACATCGATATTACACGTTATATTGGTATAGATTGTCTCAAAGATGTTAATTAACTAATGAAGCTAACTATTTATTCACTTCTTAGTGTAACAATGTTTAGTTTTTTTTCGTACACCGTCAAATGTTTTTGTGCAAATCTTAACATGTTTGTTGTGATGAATCACAGCAATAGAAACTGACTGTAGGTAAAGATACAAATATAATATATAACATAACATTTTAGCCGTGAAAAGGTTTACGCTTATGTTCAAAATAAAATAAGAATATGAAAACACCCCGCAAAATATGCGTGCTGAACCTTTGTTTCCGCAATGTTGGAATTGCGTAAGGGTTTTCGAACGTCGTCAGGATTGTCAGGGCACATACCATATACCTGTGAATTCATTTCAACTACACATACTTAAAAAGGTAGTTAAAACAAAACAAAAGGGTAGTGGTTATTTTTATTTTAATAACTTAATTACTAACAATTTACTTTGGCAGGTTTAACAGAAAATGTCAAATAATATTCAGAAATTATCACAAAAGCCAATACTTATTTTCAAAAGTGTTTCCACGTGTCATGTATAAGTCTGACTCGGAACAGATTAATTGAATACACTTTACACTGACGTTCCTAACCAACAAAGAGGATTAATAATTGTGGGTTATGCATTACATTTGTGTTTGCATTCTTCAAGTGAATGGAAATTGTTTTCGTTGGCCTCGCATCCACCGTAGACGAACTCCTGGCACATCAGGGTGACAACATTGTAGTAGTACCGAATGAAGTAGCCATCGCACATACCTGTCAGCTTGGGTTGAAGGCAAGCTATTGTAAAGTAAAGTAAAGTATTCCATCAATCATTGGAATACTTTACGATTATAATATGTGCAACAAGATATTGGGGCACCGTATTGGATATGTCAATGTAAAGAATTGAGGGCTTAACTAGATTTGCATATCCTATTTATCCCAAGATTAATAAGAAAACATGTTTGTTGTCGTTCATATTTAAGCAGCTATTTATCGTCCAAAATGCAATATTGCATATCTTGGTTGTGTATGTGGAATATTTTCAAACACTTTTTGTAAGTTATTGGTATAATAACAGTTAAACAGTCGCAATAACATTATTTATTGTTATTATTGCAAAAAGTTAATAAACATGCATTCAAAACATTGGGTGTAAAATAAAACATAAGCAATAAATAACATAAAAGAATATTACTTAATTTAGAGTGATTTTTATATTTGCACCCTATATAAGGCTCAAAACAAGTTGAACCAGGGAGAGCCTTTATGAAATGTTATTTCACGTGAATTATTTACACTACCTAGTTGACTATAGTGGTAGGTATATTACCTTCATTTAAGAAATAATTGTAGAAATATGTTTTATGGTATAGTTAAATAACCTTTAAGTCTGGAAAAACATATTTTGTAATTATTATAGATAAATAGTGTGGCTCATAATCGTTATACCCAGAGGTGTTGCTTTTATCTATTTGCTACATGTGATATTAGTCACAGCTACTGCTGCAATGATCACACAGACAAACAAATTCATCATCAGTGCTGGCCTGAAAAAGAACAATACCAATAGTATTTTTCCTCCAAAAGATAGCTCATAACTTTTCAATTAAAATATAAAATACATGTGCGTAGTTTCACTTTAAAACAAAAATCCTATCAACAAAACAATTAAATGAAATATATAAAGTTTACTTTGAATACAAGCAAAGACCACAACTTTGCTAAAAATAAAAAAATAAAATAATACAAGGGTGATGTTGCTCCGAAGATCATGATTTGTGTTTTTACTGCTTCATCACATAAAAATGCACTACATGCTTCAGTCAACTATTTCCCATGTAGACAGTTAAAACAATTTAAGCGTTTTAGAGAACTTAACATCAATAAATACGCTTTTTTGGACGTTGGTGACAGCTTAAATTGTTTTTTAGACATACAATTTGATAATTTTTGGTATTTTGCTGGATCCTCTTTTGCTGACATGCAAATAAAACAAAAAAATACAGTGTCACCAGTGTTGTTAATTTGTAAAAAAAACAACTGAGGAAAATATAGTTTATCTCTGTAAATATTTATAACTATGATAAACACTTGATTGCATATCATGAAACTAAAATAAAAATCATATACGTTTTGTGGTTAATTAAAGATATATATATAAGTTCTGAATTTTACAATCAAACATTCATATACAACATTGTTTTATTTGTTACTTTCTAGCAAATAGATTTTACCAGAAAGTACTCAACTGGTTTATGGGTTATTAGAATATAAGTAGAAAAACAAACTAGGTCACTAGGGTCGTTTTAGCACCACTACAGGAAAAATATACGTATGTCCTAATATTAAGAATATTCTTTTTTATTGATTGCAATATATTGACTTAAATATATTATTTCCATTGTTAATGTTTTTTTTGTACTGCATATGTTCACTAAAGCACATGACTAAAGAGGATTGTATTTAATACATGTTTAAAAATCATACATCCAAAGCTGTGTTATCACTTAATATACCGATATTGCAGACGCATAAATGAAATATGCAGCATTTAGTTTAAGGTCATTTTATAGTTCGTATATTAACGAGACTTTAATGATATATTTTTTAACAGAAAAAAATATACACATTATTAAATTAATCTAATATTAATTAAGCATATAAAATATATTCTTACTTATGTTCACGTTGATTATAATTTACGCTGATATAAAGACTGTACGTTCTGTGGGTCGTTTTCATCACGTCTTTATCTTTTTTTCAGATAACAGATCGTGATTGTAACTGTCCAAAAATGGAACACATGTGGGAATATATAACGTCATTGTAGTTATCGGTGTGTATACTAGTTTCTTTATTTGTAAATATCACTTATATTACAAATTTTATAAGTAAAAAAACATGTGTATGGATCTATATTATGGATGAATGTCTCTATCTTGGTTAAGGCATTGTATGTGTTATTCTTCAATGACATGACAGAAATTAATGCAAGCACGATTTTGTTGATCTAAGTTCTGATGGAGAGTGTTGATATTTTAATCTCCTGAGTGTTTAAACTTGATTTATTAAGCCATTTCACCACCATTTCACTAGAACATGTGAACTAAAATTGGGATCACATAGAATGTTGGTACTAAATATTCATAAATATATATTGAACATGAGCATGAACTCAGTTATGTTTTCTTTCATTATCGATAAAGCCGGACAAAGTCACTGTGTTTCATTTTGTTGTTGTGTTCCACTTTTTGAAAATCAAGGCGGTTTACTTTATCAACTGAAACGACAAAAGGTACATTTAAGCAGCTGAAATATGAATACAAATATCAATCATTCACAGGTACATGTTAGAAGCAAGAACAAAAATACATTATGTCATGCACGACATGAACGAATATGCCCACATTAGATAATTGATCTTTACGTCCATTAAGCCAATAACAAGTTTCGATAATGGCTGCGTTTTTATGTAGATTTTATATATCGCTCGCTCTTACAATATCATTCAAGTCATATTGAAACAATAAACTACTGTAGGTTGAACAATTTCATTTTAATACTCCAAATATGGCTTGGCATAGTTTTGACTAATTTAAAATGAAATTTTTTCCACCTCGGCCAAATGTTTGCATTCTTTTCTCGAGTTACAATTTCTAAAACATCACGATAAATAGTTCGAATAATGTTGTGTTGTTAATATTGATCTCTTTCACATGCGTCTTAACGGAAACTCCAATAAATCAGAGTACAAACAATTAACTGTTATACATGGTCAAGGACGTAATTTGCCTTTTTCTGTTTCATAAAATTACGGACATAGCATTTTTGCGGGCTAAACGGTTTTAAGATGAGAATGCCGAATACATTATGGTAATAGTTGTTTTCATTTCTAATGTAAAAGCGTTTTCTTCTGTATCCGAGACATGTACAGCGATTAAAGAATGTACATAAAACATAGAATAAGCAACATGTCATTTTAAAGAGGCACTTCTGACTATTACAGTTTTGGACAACATAATCAGCGGCTTAAGCATGGAAAGCAGTTAAAAGATCAGTTGCTAATTTGTTCTTTATGAACTTTCTGCAAGAGAACATATCCCACTTACATGACCTCGATTGTGAAAGCTTTACATTGTGTTAATAAATATTTTTGTTCAAGTGTTCCATTCCACGCCATAGAAATTGAGTAAATTGTCTGTAATTGTGCGATGCGCTACCAAAGGTCTCCGTAAAAAATGGCCAAAATACTGACCTTGAAGTAGGCGCTGGATTGGTCGACAGTCTAATAATAGAGGTATGAAAGGAATTCATTGATGGTCAGCAAAGTACACAAACTTTGGTATACGGACTAAATAGTTTGGCAGTTTGGCGTGTCTGATTTAATCACAACATTTCCAGTTTTTTTACGGCGTAGTCTTACAGGTATGTGGCTAATCACTGCACCAAGTGTTTTCTCAACATGATCGAATGCTTTCTCCCCACCTTAAGCCGAAATTATGGTACTGCCCTTGTTAATTATCTTAGTCTATTGATAGTATTTGAACCAGGAGACCGAACGCATGTAATAAAACACATACAAATTTGGCATAGCTTAAAACACTGTTTAATAATTCAAACTGACAACATTGACATAAACTATATATTTGTTAAGAGAAATAGCGTTATCGATACCATAGCACGGGGGTAATGATTTCCTTGATGCACCTTTGGGAACTGTTTGAATTTTACAAATATGGCTTATGTCAAAACAAAGTATAAACATGCGCATCGATAGGTCAATTGCGAAATATGCGGCCGTATTTCTACGCAATTTGTACTTCATGACATAGTAGGAAAACCTGAGAAATACCATAAGATAACAATGTAAATGTTTGTTGCCATCGCAGATACATTCAAAGTAGTAAAAAAGCGATTGAATATGTTCAAATATCAGACCTTAAACCTTAAATTCACGAGCTAAGGAAACAATAAACCCTTTTCACCAAACCGTTTGAAGAAGTTAGTCAAATACTTGTTAAATAATTATATACATACACATAAATAAGTCGGTGAAAAGTCGATAAGGGTTTGATGTCATAGACAACATATTTGCTTATACCAGGACACACTTAACATCGATGCATTAACAAATCGTCATTATATACATTTATGTTTGCTAATAAAAAGTTTTATAACAAGAAAGGTCTTTGAAATATGTCAACTGTTTCATGAAAGGAAATCGGCTTATAATTATGTTGCGTTATCAATCGCATACTAATATGCTGAGAATATTTAATTTTTTAAACCCAGACCTTTTTTGTAGCAATGCATATACAACACAAAGATATCCAAAAAAACAGAGTTAATGTAAATTGTGCTCAATGAATGACATTGAACACTAGTGCCTTTTTCTTGTCCGTTATATGACAATTTGAGGGAAAAAACGTATACACCTTACATTAACAAAAGAATACCATGTTTGTTTAACATTTATTATTGAATACATGTATGAAGACGTCGAAATAGATTTGTAAAACATGCATACACGTAATTGCATGTTTGTAATATCTCTTTATTGGTCATTGGATTCATGAGTATTTATCTTTGTTGTGTTGAGTGTATGTATTAGAAAATAAGATTTTCTTAAGTCAAATAAATAGTTGTTATGATAACATTTTAAGACACGGGTTGGAAAAGTATTGCCGCATATATAAACTCAAATGTCATAATTTTCGTCAACACACATATAAAATATCTAATAAATTCTCAAGAAAAACGACATGCCAAATAACAGAATCAGCATAAATTAACGCCTTGCTTTTGTTTGTTTCAATCACGATCATATACATATATGAGTACTTCATAATAAAAAGTACGCTTAAATGTAAAAATAATATATATAAGGGACAACATGTAACTGTTGTGGTTATTGTCATGGCGGAACTTTATTTTATAGGTAAAAATACACCTTTATTTTTAAGGTCGAGCATCACATATTACAGAAGACGGAAGAGTTACACAGTTAAAATATCATGTATTTGACATCACAAACTCATTGATATACATTCGATCGACATTAAACTCTTTAAGAAGGCATTAAAAAATAAGGATCTTAAAATTAAAACAAAGGAAATTATTTCCCTGCGATAAATACAAGTAATAACTTTACCTAAAGAAAGTATTGAGGATGAAATATATTTATTGCGCGAGACCAATTTTCTACAATTTCTAACCCGCAGTTATAAACACTTCGTCGTAATCCGCCCAATCAGATATGCTTTAAATGTGGGTACGAAAACTGCAGATGGTAGAAATTGCTTTGTATTTAATAGAAAACACGGTGTAGATGCATATCGGTGGCCTGTCTGTCAAAATGCTGCCTCTCTGTTCATTCTTCGCTGCCTCTCTGTCATAAACAAGAAAAATGGATGATCGTTATTCACAAAACAGGTAAGACAATCTAAAATTAAAACCTGTAAACACATTTGTGCATAAAAAGAGGTGGTCCATGAGTTGAAGCATATATCCAGCTACAGGTTCACAGTATTCCGCAGGTCCAAACACTTATCAAAAACTCTATCGAAGATGGAATGAGGACGAGGGTGGTGGAACAATCGTGCATACATGCCACTTTGATGATTTTTTAACACAGCTTTTCCGTAATATGTCAAATATCTGATGTCATTGATATCATCTTTATGATCAAATCTTTACGTTTAATGTAAACTTTATAGTAATTTTCATCAATTTTACTTTTAAAAATGCCTACTTTCGCTTTCGTTGGGGCGCGGAATGCCTCTCGATCGGCTCACTTTTCTGGCACGGGTTTAAACCCCCAATGCTTTGCATTGACCGTTCCAAGGCGGTGACCCCAGCTTTATTCATATTTTGTGTTTATGTTGGTTTGTATTGTGCTGTATTGTGCTGTTTTGTACTGTTTTGGCAATCGGTCACTTGCCTTAAATAAAGGACCAACTAATTGTTTTTAATGAAAATTCAATACTGCTCCAGCAGCTGGAGTTTCACTTCTTTATAATGAATTATGCACTGTATTGTATTGAATAATTCAGTTAAATTGTTATATATAGTATTGCTATATGTTACAATTCTAAATATTGTAATTAAAATAGAGGTTGTGATATATTGAATGAAAGAACTATGTTTATTATTCGTTTGTCACGTATAATCCACTAAATTCTTAATTAATAAGTTACTCCAATATCTTTCCGAAATATTTATGCAAATATAAAAATAACGTTTACCATTTCAGTACTTTAAGGCACTATAAAGGTGACAAATCCAATTTTATGCATATAAACTGGTCTAATTTTTACCGGATCTCAGTTACTCTTGCATAAAAAATGCTTATAACACAGCTTAGGTGCAATGTTGTCAAGAATTATGGAAGAGATACCCGTTTCATAATTGGAAGAAATGTTTACAACTTTGCAACCAACGTGATGTGTAGCCTAAAAGCGCTGACGTATGCTAAAAGTAGCCGAAATAAAATGCAATTTTAATTCTATTTTAAACAACTTTTTATCAGCAGAAAGTAATTTATTCGATCACTACAAACGTTAAAACCATTTTAAAGAGACCTACTTTGTGAGTGACAACGGAAAACGTTGAAAATCAACGATATATTTTTGGTGACCTGAGCACTTTTACTTTCACTTTCCCCAGTAAACAGCGATATAAATAAACTGATTGTTTGTAAACACACTTGACTTGGAGGACACTGTACTTTGAGCTCAAACCAAGTTGTATTGCTCATTATTTTATGGTAATGTCCAATAGCATTTATATATTGTTTTTGATAATTTTTTTAAATAAAATATGAAGAAAAATATTTAAAAATCGGTAAATAATTACGGATCGTCACCTTTATAGAGCCTTTAAGAATTCTAATTAAGTAGATATGGGGACAATAAGTTACTTATGAAATAATGACGAGCACATTCTGCTTTGTGTGCAATAAATTTGTATTTAATTTATTTCAGTTTATTTTTAGAATTATATATTTTAACATAACACTGTAATTAAAATGGAATAAAATCACAATAAATATTTAGCAATATAAATCTATTAGTAAACATTACAGCAAACACATTAAAATTCTCACATTGCATACAACAGGAAAATTGCTTCAGGATGCAGGAAGCGTACAAACAAGGTGACACATACAAATATGCAATACTTTAATGATAGTTAAATGAGCCGCGTTCTTAATGCATGTGCGTAAAATGTCATCCCAGATTAGCCTTTGCAGTCCGCACAGGCTAGTCAGGGACGACACTTTCCGCCTATACTTGATTTTTGGCAAGGAGGGACTTCCTTGAAACTAAAAATACCATGAAAGCGGAAAGTGTCGTACCTGATTAGCCTGTGCGGACTGCACAGGCTAATCTGGGACGACATTTTACGCACATCCATTAAGCCCAATTTTCTCAGAACAAGACACAAATTATCTTCATAATACAAATACTCAGTGTAGTTAAACCCATAATACTAAATTAAGGAAACCATAATGTTGTTCACAGGTTCATAACATTCTATACACGAGATATATTGTTCAAGACCTTATCTTAATTCATGATGAATCAGCAAAAATAAAGTGAAGTGCACATGACTTCATGTATACCCTAAACAATAATCTATAGTAATGAACGACTCAGGCTTAACCGCGAGCGGGATACGCAACCCTACTGCCATTGTTCTGTTTCTTTCTTTTTTCTTTTTAAATGGCAGGGGGACGTGTGATGACCCATGGCTCAAGACCGGTGCCTAGTTGCCTTCATCACCTCATGAAACCTCTAATATTAAAGAAATCTGCATATAATCAGCTATAACTTTATCGTAAACATTAAGCTATTCTTTTATAACACCATGTACACAAAACTGAGAAAAATAGTAAAACATGTATACTCGTTAATGTCCGGAACGTATGTCCCTTTCTATCTTAAGTCATCCGTCTGCTCCAATAAAACTCACTGAAACACATAAAACATAATATTAACCTTTAAACAAACAAAGAATAAAAATGTCAGAAGACAGCGCGCTCGACTTTTCGAGTGCTTGACAGTATAACGTAAGCCATCATGGGGAAATTGTTCATATTCAATAAGGTCAAGGTAATATATTGAAACATTTGTATTCTAACTGGAAGAGGACCATAATTGAAACATATTGGTCGCTTATGTTTTAAAGACGTGGTACATTATACATGTAGGCGAATCTGAGTTCAGGTATATTTTCCACAATCTATTGAACATTTGTAAAGACATAAACATAACGAATAAGATTATTGGACTGTCTTTTAAAAATAAAATAATAAAAATAATTATTTGTGTTTTTCTTAACATGTTTAAAAAAAAAATTTCTTTGTGTGTGTGTCGGGGTGGGGTGGAGAGGGGGAATAATGCGCGAGTGTTGTCATTTATTAGATATTATTTCAAAAATAAGAAACAAAGGAAAACATTTTTTTTCGGGGGGGGAGGATTCTGGGGTGGGGCATGGGAGATGGTTTGGGTGGAGTCCATTGTGGTATTTATTTATTTGACCTTGAGACTCAATGTCATTCAAAGGTCAAGGTCAAATTCAACTTGACAGGTACAGTACCCTCACGATAGTAAGAAAGTATTTGAAGTTTGAAAGCAATAGCCTTGATACTTTAGAAGTAAAGTGCATCTAAACACAAAATTTAACAAAATATTCAAAGTTACTATGTCAAAAAAGGGCCATTATTCCATCAAAATGCCAACCAGAGTTATGCAATTTGTCCTGTACAGTCCCCTTATGATAGTTAGAGAGCAATCGAAGTCTGAAAGCAATAGCTATGATAATTTAGGAGTAAAAAGGACCAAAACAAAAAACTTAACCAAATTTTCAATTTTTAAGTATAAAAGGGGCCATAATTCTGTCAAAATGCCATTCAGAGTTACATAACTTTGCTTGCTCAGTCCCCTAATGATAGTTAGTAAGTGTTGCAAGTATGAAAGCAATAGCTTTGATACTATAGAAATAAAGTGGACATAAACACAAACCTAAACAAAATTTTCAATTTTCTAAGTATAAAAAGGGGCATAACTCTAAAAATAATGCTGACGAAGTTATGCACCTTGACATACACAATTGACTTGTTGCCATAAAGAAGTATTCCAAGTTTGAGTTATTTATCTTTGATAGTGTTAAAGTTATTTGTCTTTATAGAACACTTTAACCAACGGCGACGGCGGCGTATATTTACGCAACTTTAGGTTTACACACAGAATTTACGCCGAACGTAAATTAATGCGTACGCCGTTTCACTTAAATGTGCGCAAAATTTACGCTGCGTGTAAGTGTTGTTTAGCCTGTCAGGCGAACAAGGACGCGTAAGAAAGTAATCGTCTGCAACAGTATCTACTGTAAAGCGAGATTATACGATTTTTTACATGTGTTAAATTGTAATATATTGATAAAATATGTTACAATAACACAAAATAGGCAAACAAATTTATACATTGAAGACGAATTTCATAACATGCAGCAACGACAAATTAGCGCCCCGTGCCGATTATGACGAATGTATTTCGTACATATTTTCCTACAATAACCTAAGCATTCGTCTTTTTAGTTAGTGTTCGTGTGTCGTATGGATAGATATCGTTGCAGGAACTTAAAATAAACCGTTAAACTAAATTTAGATTCACATCGTACATGCATGATTTACATGCTGGCGAATTCAACTGCACAGCCTTTTCGAGTTCAGAATTAAATATCTGGTTTATTTAGCATTTTTCGACACATGTTCTTCTTAACTTTTATTTTAATTTATATAAAAATATATGTTTAATAAGTTTTTTTACACATTTTATATAAATTAATAAATATTTGACAAGATCGTATATACTCGCTGTAACAATCGTTACAATGGACGTGAAAACGAAGAAAAAGAAGACGACTTGGTCAAAAAACGAGTTTGAAATGCTCGTTTCCGGGTATGAAAACAAGTTTGACGTGCTCGAGGGTGATCTGTCCGTTTCCCTCACTGGTTCGGACAAACGAAAAGCCTGGGAAAGCGTTATGGAATGGACGCGTAAGTGGTTGAACATGCAAAGCCCCATATTAATCATATCAACACAAAAATTCAAGAAAAAAGAAAATTCAGACAATAATTTAGATAGAAACTTTTTAGTAACTGGTGATCGATCATTTTTTCTGAAGCCCCTTTTTGTAGTGTCATTGCTAAATTTAAGTTACAGTGTTTAATCTGAAAACATGTATTTATTCTTTATCGTTTGTATTTTTTTCATTTTTGGAGCTTATAGCTGGTGCTGGTGGTAAAAGTATAACATGTGATGAATTTTTGCTAGACTGGAATTGCATTTTTTAGTGAACATATATTTGCAACTCATAAATCTGCGTATCAATACAATTCTGTATACTTCAGTTTTGAAACATCATCATGAAAACAAGCAATCACGTTTGATCATATACGGAATATAAAAATACTTGCGTAAAATAAATTAAATGTATAGATTTATGGTATCATAAAATGCTAGATTTTTATTGATCAGTATCACTAGTAAAGAGTTTACAATATTCATGTACATGCAAAGACAGTTAAATTTGCAAAATATGCAGGTCCCGGATGCACGCTGTTTTTTTATTTGAATGTTGAAATTTATTAATATTTTCATTCAATGTAATCGTTTACTTTCATTCAATGTAAAATAAAATTAAAAATAAATTTGAATATTGTAATGTTTTGCGATTTTTTAGGGCTTGTTTTATAACTGATTCAATGCACCTTTGACACTAAATTTCGATCGCTGATAAAAAATAACACTATCGCATCCACACCACTTATAATTATAATCAAAATGTTTGATACTTTTTGAAATATCATTTATAAAAGTCTTACTTTTAGGAAGAAAACGGGTATTTATAGTTTTGTTTTGTGAAATTGTCAGTATTTAGTCTACCGACGACCTTTACTCTGATAATATGTAAATGGCCGCGAACGAGAGGTGTGACGGCCAATCTATTTTTAGTAACGGAAAACCCCCTCTTGTGACGTCACGCCAAAACCTCCTCTATAATACCCTCCGGCGACAGACGATGCCTTTCAACGATTTCCTTTTCGCTTATACCTCAGTTACAAACAAGACACCGATCACCGTCCGATCAGCGATTTCCGCTCATCCAGCTGGCGACCGGCCGATGATCGCACGGAAACCGGGCAAAGGTTAATATTATAATGTAAGTCTCACTTAAAATTTTACCCGACGTCGGGCCCGGGAAGGAATCGAGTTGAAATCGAAACAAGATCGAACGATCAATGCACGGGTATTGCCCGGAGATCGCCCGACATCGGATTCATTGAACGTGTATCGGCAACAGTAAAGGTATTTCTCAGAGGCATATTCATCGGCCGGCGACCGTCTGATTTCCGGAGGGCCTCCGCACGATGCCCGAGGGACGCCGGACGGTGCTAGTTATGATACACGTACAATGAATCCGATATCGGGCGCACGCAGGGCGATAACCGTTCGTTGACCGTCCGATCTTTTTTCGATCTCAACTCGATTCCTTCCCGGGCCCGATGTCGGGTAAAACAAACTGTCATCCAAGACAGATCGGCGTTAAGCTAATTTTTCTGATTTACGCGAAGTACATATCTGGCGTAAATTTACGACAGAATTTACGCACTGCGTAAATTTACGCTGTTTAGTGAAACGCATTTTTGAGAACAAGATTTGCGTACGCAAATATTTACGGAAATTATTTGCGTACGCAGCTTAGTGAAACGCACTCCAAACCTACAAATCTATGCACGTGGAAATCTTGATTTCCGCACCATTGAAAAGGTATCTCCTTTAACAACCAGTATAGCCAGTTTTTTCAATCACACAACGATAAGAAAAAAACATTTAAATTGATGTCTTAAATATAAATCTGGACGAGTGCTTAGTGTATTTACAAGTCGTTTTTTCATTAGAAAAATGTGAATATAGTCTTTAAACAAACGTGTTTAAGTAAAAAATAGATTGTGACAACTGTTAATTGTCTTGTAAGTCTTAGGTGCTTCTGATGATACGAAACACATATTGGGATTGAAGCATAAAATGGTTAAAAACAGTTGTAGTTTATGTAAACGATACGTTCCTGCTCTCTATTACGTCTCTACATATGAAAGGTTTTTCATATTGTTTATATATGCTCACTCATTATGGAATTATGGAAACCAGAATGAATACACTTATTTAATCAAACGTTGAGGACCGTCGATTCGATTTCTTTAATTATAACTGATCGCCACTATCATACCGGGAATCAAAATCTTTCAGACAATCTCTTGCTGTTTCTATGAAATGCTCAATCATTATAGCGTCAACTGAAAATAGCAAACATAAATGATGCCAAAACTTGTGGATATTAGTTTAAAAACGACAAACGCATTTATAGTGTTTACGAAAAAAGCAGTGTTGCGTCAATCAAAAGAGAAAATCTACAGTATAGAAACGGTCCCCACAGAGTCAGCAAAACCCCAGGAAGTGTATGCTTGACAGATCGCTTAAGATGCCATACGCAGTTGACACAAGAATACGAATGGGTCGTTCATCGGTGTATCCCAGATCACAATTAAGGCAACCAGACCCGTTATTTATCTTTTGAAAATGTCGTGGAAAAGGTATTTATCGCCATCAATGACGCACTGAAATGAATCTCATGAACTCGTCTAAAGAAACCTATCTAAGTTAAAATAAACTAGCGTTAACTATTGAAGTATTTCGTTTCGACTAGAGAGTTGTGCGAAGTTAGTACAATATGATTAGTCCAATATATATATTAGTGAGCCTTAAATTTGGACTTTGATAATGATAACAAATATTGAATGCCGATGTGTAGGTATACAACACTCTCATTTGCATAGTAGTCACATTGCAAATAATATTTATGAAAACAGTGGATGACTTGACGTTCATAAATGGGAAATCATTTTAATGAATTATTATATTTAATATATTTTTGTATATTTCATTTTATATGTGCAAAATCACTGAAAATTTGAAATCATGAGTTTAAGATACTATTGGAAATGTATTTAGTTATCTATACATGTGTGTGACTTTTGTGCAACAACATACCGATGTAGCAAAATCTGCCTTTGTCAGAATACTTTGTTTGGAATTAGTGTAATTATTGAAATGTGTATGCACAATCTGTAGAACAACTTACGCTGTCTTCAGTCTATGAGCACCATGGAATCGCCAAGTAATATATTATTTCCATTTAGCACGCAAGGATGAGAAAGTGTGGTGTGTATGTTTTTATCCTCTTACGTATACGAGTCCCCAAGAAGTTTGTAAATACATAACAAAAGACCATGTAAGTACGCCAAATAAAGGAGTTTAAAATGCTTATAGCATATTTAATAAATAACTCTAAAATTATTCGAATAACCATCATCTTGCAATTTGGAAATAATGTGGAAGGAAATGATCATGCTTAACTATTAGTAAATGGGTATCAAATGAGTTTATAAATATAAAAGTTTCGGATGGCCAAGCGCTTAAGGCAATATTCCAAAGAACAAAGTATCCAACTCAAATGGAGTTACACTTTTTTCATTCTCAAATAACATTATTGCTTTTAAAACGATGTTCTTCAGTTCGATTGTTTTAACATTGCAATGACATAATATTTTACTCTCTATAAAAATATGCAGCCATTTAAATAGGTAACTTTAAATTTAATTGTCAATAATTTGGATATAAAATAATTTTGCTTCATTGCTAATAATCTATTTATGTTTTTGTTTTGAAAATGCACGTTTAACAAATTTAAGACCATTTATTAGACTTCATATTTCCAAACAAGGGTGGGATCAGTATTCCCTCATTCATATGTCAACTTTTGTCAACACATATATACATTTATCACATGAAAGCTAAAGACAAATACATGTTTAATAATACAATCCGCATTCATTAATCTCTTCTTGTTGTGTTTCTAATGTTCAATAACATACCGGTGCACGTGTATCTTAATCGTCTGTTTAAATGAAAAATTATATAATGTTTGATGGAACACGAGAACTCATTTAAGGTCAGACATACCATATTATTGAAGACGATCAAGTTTATCAAGTTAACATCCATTTCTTATTTTTTCTTAAAATCAATGTGTTAATGGAAAATAATCAAATGTCTAGATTTTTCATTTAAAATAATGGTTGTTAAGATTTAAAGCGAGATTATACGATTTTTTATATGTGTTAAATTGTAAAATATTGATAAAATATGTTACTATAACACAAAATAGGCAAGAAAAAATATACATTGAAGACGAATTTCATAAAATGCAGCAAAGACAAATTAGCGCCCGGAGCCGATTGTGACGAAGATATTTCGTACATATTTTCCTACAATAACTGAAGCATTCGTCTTTTTATTAGGATCAGAGTTAGTGCTCGTGTGTCGTATGAATATATATCGTTGCAGGAATTTAAAATGAACCGTTAAACTAAATTAAGATTCACACCGTACATGCATGATATACATGCTGGCGAATTCGACTGTACAGACATTTCGATTTCAGAATTAAATACCTGGCTTATTTCGCATTTTTCGACACATGTTCGTCTTAACTTTTATTTTAATTTATATTGAAATATATATATAGTTTTTTTTAGACATTTTATATAAATTAATAAATATTTGACAAAATCGTATAATCTCGCTTTAATATGTAGTTTCTCTAAGTATTACCAAGAAAAGTATCCATCAATGTGGGGAATTTACATAACTAATAGTAAATATGATGGTATGGTCCAAATTTAGATGTATCAAAACAACTAAGTTCACTGATTATTAATGAGCTAAGTAATTTAGGTATACAATAACGAGATATTATACGTTCGTCTCTTTTACTTATTCAAACCAACATTTTCTTTTACTTTTTAACCTTACCACAGGAAGTCAAGTTTAGCTTGTAGTTAAAAGAGACTAATCAGATCTCATAAATCTAACGTGATTATATGATTGGGTCTCATGAAAATAATCAAATGAGGTATCGTGAGGTTTCAGTTGGAACGATAGTAATTGGCACACATACTTAGTGCCTAATAATTAGGTTTACAGTTTTCTGATGCCAAAGCCTCACCTGCATTTAACATTCTTTCATTATGCAGGTGCATTTCTTTCAAAGCTTCCTCCAACTATAAAGTTACCGAACTCAATTGAGCTTCTCTATATCTATCTTCCTATTCAATAGTTTATTTTAAATTACTTAAGTTAATTTCTTCATTTTGACACATTTTGTTTGGCTTTTATTATGTATGATATGTGAACCGGATAAGTTCCGTTACTCAAACTCACACCGTAGTTTAGAATACAATCAAAGTAAATGTGTCCTGGTTTCGAATAGTTAAATATCACGCTTGGTAAAGATGTCGGAAATCTATAAATATTAAATGACATTTAAGCTGTTTTCAATTCACGAGATTTGAAGCTTACCATAACAGTATTCGAACCATGATCAGCGATATCGACATGAGACGAAAATATTGCTACTGACATAAACTCTACCAGTGACTATGCAATAAGGCGTTCATGGGGGTATAAAAGGAATTATATGATGGTCTTCTTGGTCAGCTCTACTGACATAGGCATACTTAATCGACGGTGCGCCGTCTCCGCTTTCCTGATGTATATGTCATGAATTTGTAGATACAAAACAATTAAAATTAAAATAACACCTGATATAATAATTTGATTCAGATTCATTAATTGCAAGGTGTTAAAGATAGATCTTACATTAACTGCTTACAAATAATTTGCCCATTAAGTGAAAGGAATAAATTAAAAGATCAAGGATGTTGACAGAAAAGCGCATATAATTGTTTAAAGTATCTATAAAAGTGAGTTAATTTCGTGTATTATAATTATTTTCATGGATTAATGAATGTTAATGAACTTTCACATACATATTGTCATCTGTTGGAAATATATTTATTTGAACAAAACAGTTATCAAAATAATGTAAATAAAATAACTATATTTTATGATCATGGTCGTGATCGATAGTGATAATCGGAAAGTGGGGAAATGAGAAACGTGAAATGTATTCTGGCTTTCATCATCACAAGCGAAAAATACACTAACGGAAATTTTGACGCGCCAGATTAACAGACAATAAAATATTATTTAATTTTATGATGATTTAATTTCTTTAACTTCAATAATCACTTCAATGTATATAATTCGAAACTTTTCGTTGCAAAATATGGCTATTATATTTAAGAAAACGCATCGTAATATATGTAGTATTGTGCGAATAAGAACTGATTGAACGTGTCTTAATTGATGGCGATAAAACACGCTTGAACGTGTGATATCGGTATTTTATGGGCATCGATAGTCTTAACGTAGACGTAGTAAAGACACATGTGGAATATATTCTGCTTTAATGCAAAACATTCATAAAATGACATGATTACATTTAAAAATATATAATTTATTCCTGCTTTACAATTTAAATCCCTAATTTTGATAAGAGTCCATAGATTCCATGATTTTATACCCTATAAGCTATCACGTTTGATGTGCGCACGTAATATGACGTCCATGTAACTTCTTGCTTGAGCGATATTCACGTGCTAAATGTGTGTGATTCACGCTAGAAATGTGTGTTTTTAATATATTTTTTAACATTTCTATATCAATGCCATCCATTCATAAATGAACACGATAAAACCTCATGTGGACATTTACAGAATAGTTTATTTCGACTTAAGCATATATATAGCTCATCGTCAAAAACATAAATATGCAATAACAGCATGCGTTTCAATTAAAAACAAAACAGACATCATTTCGAAGAAATATCAATTTAAAAAAGGAATGAAATACAGCATGTTTTAGTAAGAATGTCACATGGAGGAGGTTAAAACATAATGTAAAAATGTAGTTCAATAATTGCAACATGTACAACATTATTGTAAGCTTATTGTCTCTGTGAAAAATATATAATATTTACAGATAAAAACACATCATCAATACGTTCTCTTAAAAAAAATCACTACCCATCGGCGACGGTTTAACATTTCTGTGAATTGTGATTTATTTTTAATGTAAACTGTACAATATTGTTGCGGTTGATTAACAACTTTATCAACTTATTTGAATAAACGTTTAAAATGATAATATATGTTAAGTTATCTTCAATAAGTACTTGGAATATAAACTTGAACGTATTTTTTAAATAACAACATCAGCAACTTATTATCCGTTAATAGGCCCCTTTAAGGTTGAGCTCCCTGAAAACGCGTCGTCATTCAAATCTATTCGTTAAGTGTTGTTAAATATGATTTGATTTTCCCTTTTCAAAATCTTGTAACATCCGCCATAACACGGTAAAGATAATACACGAACTATAATTACGTATATTACAAAGCTCTTGAAAACGTAAATTATATGTCTACGCAACAAATATTGTGGAATATATATCAGTTCCTTATATTTTGGAGTTTCATTACGTCCAAAACAATTCATTACATTTAGCAAAGATTTTGAAAGCATAAAACTAAATAAATCAAACGAGGTAGTCAGAATTATAATGTAGCTGTCGTTATACAACGATCGTTACATTTTTCATGAAATATGATGCGTAAAACCATAATACTTATATATCGCTGTTTAAAATACTTAAATATGAAGCGTTAATATACTTTTACACCACATTAAATGACTTTTTTCGACGCTTTCGGTGTTTGTTGGTCGATTTGACAGTATACTCGATTGTCTATGCCACAATTTGAAAATAAAAGCCTTAGTGGTTTAAGTATTATGATTATGTTGTTAAACTTTTTAGGAAATGCACCACTTATTACATGAAATAAAGCAAATATAATCGATGGGGTCATTTATTTTCCAGGGCATGTTTACGTTTTGCGATCCGCAGAAAAACATGCTTAACATTAGAATTTAAATTACCGATAAGCGTTTTCAGTCAATCTATTTTTTCCCATTATATTGTTACATAAAAGTACTCGCACACATTTTAAGAACCTTTTCACGTTTTGAAAAAATAAAAAAAAATGTTTTAGAACTGCAACTTTTCGATGAAGTAATATATTTTGCATGGAAACAGTAATACTGAACATTTACCGTGATCTTAAATATGCATGAAATGCATCTTTTGACGATTTAAATGCCCCAACATTATAAAGCGTTACAAACGCGAAAAGATTGCATTATTTGGAAAGTTATGTTGTAATCGTTATGTGTTGTGACTTAAGGATGATTGCTTGTATAAAGTATAAAAACATAAAGTAATATGACAACACGAATGGCCGCGCGGTTTCTGTGATAGTCTTTTACTCCATGGTCAGTGGTTAGAGCCCAGGTGTGGGTTACTTTATGTCTTTCTTAAATTGTAAATTTGCTTTATACTGGAAGTCTTTTGAATGTATGTTAATATTTATCAATTTAAAGCATTTAACAATTAACTTCAAACATGCCAAAATCTATGAAAAGGCCCCTTCAAACATACATACATACGTTTTATTTGTATGCATTCCCGAACAATATTTGTTTCTCTATCGAATATATTGCTAGTTCCGTCTTCAATGTATCGTTCTTAATTTGAACGTGATTGTTCGATGTATACAATCATAATATTGAATTTAGTTAACAACGTTTTGCGATATGCCACCTTAGAGTGCATTAAATACGTCGCACTTATAAGTTATAATTATTATCCATGGACAAGTCTAATTAAACTGAAATATCACTCAAAAAAAGATAATATTTTATAGACAGCTTAACACACAAACAATGTTTTTGTATTGCTACCATAGCCATTGTACATGTGTATTTGTCATTTAATTAACCTTTATTCAGATATATGGTACATAAAACAGGAACGAGTACACTTGTGATCAAAGTCATTACCTGGATGGTACCAGCTTTAAGATGATTATTAAAATGTTCAAGGACAATATTAAGAATGCGTTGTTACTAAATCAAATAACCTATGCAGAGAGTCGGTCGTGCATATATGCACGAAACAATAAGTAATGATTTATTATTATATCTAAATTAATGTTTTCCAATGACTGCGCCAAGTCTTGTTTCACCTGTAAAGATTGAACCCGATGATTCCTAGCTCCTGAAAAGAAAAGATTTATTAAAGCAAGGTCAATTTAATTGAACTGACGACTTTAAGGATAGGTCAGTTTCTTGGAGATGTAAACTTAGTTAAGACAATGAGGAACGAACACGAACATTCTTGCTACATTTTAATGTTGAAGAAAGTTGTCGGAGTTTTTGTGCAATGAACGGATGAAGACAAGCATCACAAGAACAGTAACAATGTATTTTTTTACCGATTTGCGAAATGTAAAGGAATTTCGAGACAATGTAATTCATAATGATCAAAGCACTGAAATGTGAGAAATATATTAAAATGATTTAATAAATATAAAATGCTTTCAAGAATATTGAGACGAACTTGTATAAAACATTAACATTCTTCAATGTTTAGAGATGATTTCAAATAGTTCATATTTGTAGAAAGTTATTTTATATCGTCTGATCAATGATAATTTTACATTTTTCTCATGCCGTATAATAATCATAGTTGGACATTTACCGATAAATGTGCACTTGGCCTTGAACTTGAACGTAGTTTTTGCGCGGGTCACATCAGCTTTGTAAAGTGACTAGTTTTGGCAACGTATTGTTCGTTGTACGAGCAAGAACAAATTTGCACAAGGTGCTTACTTGTAATATTTGATTGTTTCCTTTTTATTGTGACATTGATATAGTTTGACCTTTGAATTCAGTCACCGTGCATTCAAGTACAATGGTGATTTTAAGTTAAATTTTATTTTACATTTATTGTGTTGACTTATAGTTCGTTTAATAAATCAAATATTCAATTTGACAAAAAATAGTATAAGCATATGAATCAACTATAAAGTCGAGTTTACACTGAATCAGTTTTCACTTCGGGGAATCACGTGATCATAAAAGTACATCGTACGCACAAAATGGCGGAAAAAGCTCTCGCTTAATGACGAAAATCAAGGTATTCTCATATTTCATAATATCAAAATAAATGATAACAATGCGCAAAGTACCCGCTTAGTCGCCTTATGTACTCTGGTAATTGTCGTTTTTCTTAGATTTCTGTAGTTTTCTCAAACATTCAGGAACAGTAAACCATGAAAATTGTTCCTCGTCCGAACATACTTTATTTTGACGTGTTTGCTATTCAAGACGACAAACAACGAAATAAATACAAACTTTTTTGCTTGATAACATGCTTAGAATATTTCGTACAAGGTTTTGCACGTTGTTTAAGCTATTTTAGATCTGTGGTGAGGAATTAAGAAAATAGTACATTGTCTGAACGTTTTTTGTTTGCGTACATTGTTTGAACGGTTTTGAGTACATCATCTGAACTGCTTCAGTTTTTACTTTTAATGCGATGTTTATCATAATAATATTGCAATAACATCTGCGATCAGCCAAGCGATTTTTCGTCCAAATGACGTTCCGTTTTATGATCAGAAAACACAAAATCCTGTGTTATTTTGCATGTTTACATAGTGTTTTTTTATTGAATTAAATTTATTAAATTAAATACAAGTCACGCTATAAAAAGGTTGTTATTTTTATATATATAGGCATGACAATAATGTAATACGAGGTATGTCATGCGTACGAAAGATCCTTGGCTTTTCACATATTTATATTTAAAAAGACCAAATGTAAGACCAAATTTGCAGTAAAACTAAACTGAACTTAACATTTCTTTTTACATACTTGTACATGTGAGTGTTTATTAAAAATATAATGCTCGGCTTGAAACAGTGGCAGCTCTGAGCTTGCAGTGATTTTTGTCAAGCTTCAATAATATATGAAGCATATAATATTAAATGTAAATCTTTGTCTGAATTACTTATATGTGGTAATCGATATGTAATTATTTGTGTGAAGATAAAATATTGATGTCATCAAATAAGTTAATATAATTAGAAGTCTGTTACTTATAGCTGTTTTTTATTTCAGAATGCGCAAAAAAGACAAGTCGATCGCTTCATCGTTTAAAGAGAAAGCGCTTCAAAAACATCGCAAAAATACGATTAATTACACCAAAATGCATTTCGTCAACTGCACGTCACACTGGAGTTTGTCTGCAACAAATTACACATGTGCTAACGCCCATTAAGTCACCATTTCGTTCACCATGGTATAACGTATCTCCATCCAAAAAGCGAGCAAAGAAAAGCATATCTACAAGAGCTTTTTTGAGCAGCAGCCATCTTGTGAAGACAATATGCCGTTGCATTCATGACGCTACTGAATCAGATTATCTTCTGAACATTAACAATGGATCAGTCAAAACGAAAAGCGAACAGTTATGTGGAATCGATATCGTGTGAATCTCAACGCTATGAGAATACAAGCAGACAATTTAACGAGATACATATTCATAAAATAGGTTGTTCTAATGTATCTAAGATATGAAATAGTTGTATATCTACATCTCATATAAACTCTTCTCAGATTCTACCACCTCCTTTCAATACCAATTTTATGAATTGTTATAGACTTTCGAAATGCTTTAAGAATGCGTTGTGCTATTTTCTGTCATTATACAAATTATGTTAATGTTATGTCATGAAATAAAATTTAATGTTAATAAAGAAGTCATTATGACCTAGTGTTATATTTTATATGAAACATCATATAGAGGCCCTCGAATACATGTATGTGTTATTTAATCTTGACTGAGGTCAGAAGTGGCCACATGCAGGAAGTAAAATATTTTATTGACTCGAATAGCTAAATAACTGATAAAATAACTTCTACCGGACATGTGCCCAATTATATGGGGGGGGGGGGGGGAGGGGGGCAGATATAAGACATTAGCAAAAAATCCAGCAAATACACTTTACACAAGTAATGATGCTTCAAGAGGAATTAAAGCATTTTGACGACTTTTATATCTGTTATGTATTGTATATCTATTATACCCGGTACATAAATGTCTTCCCATCAGAATATACTGCTGTTGATAGCCTAGCGCAGTGTTGAAATAATGCATTTGTACACTTCAGCAAGTGTTGCATTACAACTAGTGCTTATGGTATTTTCTACAACGTCAGATACAAGTTCCAATAGACAACATCAGTGCAGCAAGATTTTTTTATAAACGATAGTTTTTACAAGGTTTTGCTATAGACATACAAGGTAAACTGCCCCGCTCCCTAGTGGTCATGTTTTTCAACGGATCGAAACAATTTTAGAATTCAGCCGAGGTATCATAACAACAAATGTTCGGACGAAGTTTCATTAATATTGAAGTATACATGTGACTTCTAGAGTTTATAAAAAGGTTTTAATATAGCCATGTGAGCAGTTATCCCCCCCCCATGGAGGCCATCTTTTTCAACGAACATGAACCATTTTCAAAGAAAGCTGATATATTATTAAGACAAACGTTTTGACCAAGTTTCAAGAAGATTGAACTATAAATGTGAATTCTAGTGTTAACAATCTTTTTCTTTATTTTGACCAAGTGACCTAGGTTTTGACCTGATGTGACCCAGTTTCGAACACGACAAAGATATCGTTGGGACAACATTTCTTACCAAGTTTCATGACAATCAAGCAATAAAAATGTTACCTTTAGAGTGTTTACAAGGAAAAATGTTGACGACGCATTAAGGACAAATGGTGATCATAAAAGCACACCATGAGCAACTAGTGCTTAGGTGAGCTAAAAATAAGAAACTTAACGTTACATGTTTAATGAAACAAATGTAATTTTTATTTGCACTATACTCAATTTCCAGTACTTTATATTGGTTAGTCCATAGTCAGAGAGGTAAAGATAATGAACATATACAGAACATAGATTGGCATGTTCACAAATAAAAATATAATATGACTGTTAGTTTAAATAAATTCTTTATCACAGTCATTCTCATTATTTATTAAAGTCATATCACGGTGATAATTTTCTCATCAATCCCTTGACCGGTTCGGCTGTTAGGGGGGAAATGAGGGACAGCAATACAGAAATCCTTCTCCAGTCAAGTCTGTTGTTTGCTGCTCAGAGTAATTAAGGGATGTCCACTCTTACATTATCCATCCAGCTTTTCTTCTGACGGCCCCGGCGTCGACCTCCCTCTAAAGTTGTTAATTTCTCAATATGAAACAATCAAAAGCAATCCAGTGTAATTTGTCCACTTCATATTGATGGCTTAATTTATTTGCCCATCGATATGTAGATAGAACATTACCCGATTCGATTTGCTGTTGGCATACATGGTAAAGTCTTCTTGGACCTTGTGTAGTACAATCTGATCTCAGTTCTGAAATTTAAAGATATAATAGCATACAGTTGACAATATAACAGCAAATACATTTTTAACACATTGAATAAACACACATTCACATATGGGCATGAAGGATTTCTTTGTCTATTATTTTTTGTAGCAAAATTAAAAGAATACTAGCTTCATAAATAAAGTAATTGGCTGATCACAGACGTTATTATAATTTTATTATGATAAACATCGCATTAAAAATAAAAACAGAAGCAGTTCAGATGATGTACTCAAAACCGTTCAGACGATGTACTCAATAAAAAAACGTTCAGACGATGTACTATTTTCCAAATTCCTCGCCACAGATCTAAAAAAGCTTAAACAACGTGCAAAACCCTGTACGAAATATTCTAAGCATTTTATCAAGTAAAAAATGTTGTATTTATTTCGTTGTTTGTCGTCTTGAATAGCAAACACGTCAAAATAAAGTATATTCAGACGATGTACATTTTTCATTGTTTATTGTTCCTGAATGTTTGAGAAAAACTACACAAATCTAAGAAAAACGACAATTACCAGAGTACATAAGGCCACTAAGCGGGTACTTTGCGCATTTACTTTGATATTAATGAATATGAGAGTACCTTGATTTTCGTCATTAAGCGAGAGCTTTTTCCGCCATTTTGTGCGTACGATTTACTTTTGTGATTACGTGGTTTTGCTTCTTGGCATTTTGATTTTTAAAAATCGTGTATGGTTGAGAAACAAAATATGCATATAACTATCTATACATGTGAATTTTGTGCAATACCATACCATTGTTGTTTGGGGGTTATGTGTTAAAGTAATGTCAGTAAAACCCTAAACATTCGTTTAAGTCAATAACTCCACGATGGCTATGATTAAAAGTAATGCTGCATTTTTGTACATGTATTCTTTATTACGATTTATAAATGCGTAATTTAGTAAATTAATATTTTAAGATAGTAACAATTAGATTTTAATGGGCTGGACTAAATTGGCGCAGTATATGTGCACTTCGGGTATATATTTACTCTTTGTTATGTTTTTTCATTATTGTACATTTCTTGGCAATACATGGATTTACGATGATACAAATAATATTGAATTAATGGCATAGGATTTTGATGCATCAAAACATTTTAATTCACTGATTATTACTGACCGATTGCGCATAAGTATTTGAAAGTGTAGTTTATACATAAATTCATCAAATCTCATAACGATTTAACTTGATGAGGTCTCATTCTATGTTTGATATACCATTGACAACGATTGTGATCTGAACGAAAAACCACAGATTTATGCGTTTGTGGTCTTATTTTTAAAATCTCAAATAGCAAACATATACTTTCTACTATGATTTGTAAGATCTTACCAGACTTGCTTCTTGTAAATATATGTCCAAATGTTGCCTTCAACTGTGGTGTGCAATAAAGCCCACATCAACTGGTAATCCATCAACGAATAAATAAATCCACAAGCTCGGAAAATGAATATAAACACTATGGTGAAAACACACATCCTTTTCTATTTTATTTTGAAAATGCAACCACACACATTTCATTAAAAATCACCCAATAAGATGCACTTTTCGACATCAATTTCACCTGAAGTTACTTGTCAACTCGTATTAAGAAAAAAATAACACAATTAACACGATCACTCACTCCTAACTTGTGCCTAAATAGTAATCTACAATCTTTCGCCACACACTTAGTGCACATGTATTCTTTCAGCTAGCGGAAATCGTGCACATTGTACAAACACAGACTATCCCGTTAACACGCCGCAGTAGCATATAATTCAAGCTTTGTAAAAAGCTGTCATTTTTTGGTTTGCCCAAGTGCTAAGCCCATGTTGCGTAGATCCTTGTACTATTATGTTACTACGCGATCATTCAATATAAGCTCCACTTTCTGTATCATTTATACAGCCCATAATATAAATTTATCAATTGAGGTTTTAACATCTCTTTATAACATCAACATGACCAAATTTTTTGTTTATTTTTGTTATTCTTCTCTTCTCATTATTCCTCCTTCCTTCTTTCACTTCTTGCGGGCCGGGCGCACGATAGCTTTTTCCTCATCCAATTATTTTTTTAACTCAGCATTAAACGATGTACACTGACATAGGAGTGTACAGGATGAGGATAGGTTTGTTCCACTCTCGGACTATGAAAAGTAAAGGGCTTCAACACATGAATATGTTCGAGTTAGTTTGCTGGCTGGCAATCCTTCTTCTTAGAGGAGGCGATGTCCATCCAAATCCTGGACCCGACAGCTCCCTTGATATGTCATCCTCTTCTTCGGGTACATCTTTCTCATCTTCAATAAATGATGCATTTGCACATAATCTAAAAATTGTTCATTACAACGTTCAGAGCTTCCTCGCAAAGAAAGATATTCTGTATGCCGATCTCAACAATTTTGATATTATAGTGTTTACTGAAACTTGGCTCAGCTCAACAGTTGACACTGACGACCTACTTTTTCCTTCTTATCATAAGCCGTTCAGACGGGATAGAAGAAACGATCCTCATGGAGGTATTCTAGTATACGTAAAATCCGATCTCTTTGCCATTGAGCGACCTGACCTACAAATTGATGATCTAGAATGTCTATGGGTCGAACTACGTATAAAGGGAAGGCGTCTTTTATCTGGCTCTTTCTACAGACCACCAAACTCTTCTCCTTATCTACTAGAATGCATAAACGATTCGATCTCACTAGCCGTTGACACCGGTATTGAGAACATTGTTATCACAGGTGATTTTAATCTTGACATGAATAAACCACAGTGCAGGATCAAAATGGAGACCCTTCTTTTACAGTATAATCTCAAACAGATTATTAAAGAACCTACTCATTTTACTGAAACCTCGAATTCCATTCTTGACCTTTTTATAGTAACACCTTCCTTGAAAGTGCTTAAAAGCGGCGTTGGAGAACCCTTTCTTAACCAGCAACTTCGATTTCATTGCCCAGTCTACTGCGTCATAAACTTCAATAGAATAGCTGGATCTAATTTTAAACGTAAAATATGGCTATATAAATATGGGGACTACACTAATCTAAGACAATTTGTGCAGAATTTCGATTGGAACAGTTGTTGTGATAATAATATTGACATATACACTTCATGCTTATCCACTTCGTAACTCTAACAACATTCGCAGTATCCAATGCAAATCACAACTTTTTACTCGATCTTTCCTACCATCAACTATAAACTTATGGAACAATTTACCGGAATCGGTGAGAACGGCTCCTTCTCTCACTGCTTTCAAAGCAAATCTTAGTAAAGATAAGAAAATAATTCCCCAGCATTTCTACGATGGGGAGCGGACATCTAATATTCTACATGCGCGTTTACGAATGCATTGTAGCAGTTTAAATGAACATTTGTACTCAAAAAACATTGTACAAAGTCCATATTGTCAATGCGGTGCGATTGAAGACACATATCACTTTTTCTTCAATTGCCCCATTTATGCAGAAAAAGAGTTATCCTTTTTAACAATCTGTCTAGATTCTTACCCATAACTTTGCAACTTCTTCTTTTCGGTGTTAAAGACGGCTCATATGAAGTAAATTCATTAATATTCAAACATGTTCAGTCTTACATCCGAGATAGCCATAGATTCTAACCCATTTCTATCTCAGGAACAAACCATATTCTGCTAACGATGCCCCGTTCCCGCAACTGCTTCCTTTCTTACCGCAACTTCTCTAATTCTGAAACTTTACTCTTCCACTGCTATCCCTTTCCTTCTCCACTTATTAGCTCTTATGCTATCTACATTACTCTGTTATAATTTTTGTATTATAGTTTATATTAATTTTACATTTCTAACCAGTATGCAATAATCTATCACTGTAATATATTGTTCGTAATTTTGACATGTCTTTAAATAGTTGTTATACGTTTGGTTGTTTACACCATTACAGCAGCGCTTCTAACTGACAGAAGAGAGACATAGTATAAGCCTCGAGCTTCCTTCTCAATTCTGTCCAATTGTATTCTACAGCCTTTATGTAAAGCAATACTGCAAGTCTACCTGCCTAGCATATTGCTCAAATATAATATGTATGTTTGTATTGTATTGCTTATATGTACTTTCAATGAACTAAATAAATAGTGTTTAAACCAAAATCACAGTTTGTCTGTCAACGCATCACGCATCATTTCAAATTAGAAATGTATTCCGTTACTCAAGCTTTTTTTACCGATTTGAAAAAAATGAAGCATTCGATCAACAAAAAAAAGCCTTCAACATTGTCGAAAGCAACCAACAAATTGTGCAGACGATGGATCGAGGCAGATTGTTGAAAACATTGTTTTAGAAGCATAAAAACATATTTTTTTGAATAAAAAGATAGCTTTATATGTATAATTTCTAAATTGATTTTCATTGTATACAGTTTTTATTAAGTTTATTCGTATTGAAATGGACTGTGTAAACGGTATACTGTTAATTTTATTGCCTAGATATTTTTGGCAAACGTGTCTCCTAGATATGATTACTAAAATTAAAAAGCAAAAGTAGCAATATAAATAAAACAATTTAAAAATTATGAATTATAATGGCATATAAATAATGAAACAATATACTTTTGCTATCACAGGTATGTAATAAAGTAAGGCATTGCTAATTGTTGTTATGTTTGTTTTACAAGTCATATGAGACAAACGTATAGTATTTTATTGACGAAAAAATTAATATTCTAGCGAAAGAAATTGGATTTGCTTAACCTTCGTATTGAATATGTAAGTGTGTATTTTCTAAGTTATTATCTGCACTCAGTGACATTGTCTTACTCATTGTTATTTAGTTTTATTGTAGGCGCTCAATTCCGTTTAACAATCTCACAGTGTAGATTGAGAGTCAGTCCATATATATATGTATCAATGAGTCATGTTTGCTCGCCCTTACCGAGTACCAAAATGGAGTGTCAGCTCATTTATTAGAAAATGTAAAGTACCACGCTGGGTGAATCGGCCATCAAACTATCTATATAAAGTGCAGTATGAACAAAGTTGTTGCCATGACTGAATATTAAAAGCTACCCATATGAGTTTTCTATAACATTATAAGCGATTTCCACAGACTACGCGGTGTTACGATGAATTACTCCTTTATTCTTTAAGAATGTCGTATTGTCAATTAATTAATATTTTTCGCGTGCATGAAATCCATTATGAAGCTCATTTATTACATAACGTGTTGTAAGTGAAGTTCTTATAACGTGTCCAACACCAAGTATATCGTGTAAGTAAAAAAGGTACCAACATGCTTATTTTGACTATGCGCTGCGCCCCTAAATAATTAAGAAAAACAACAACATAACAATGCCATTCCCATCAAAAACGCATGTGCGAAAAGTTTCCGCTTGGCGTTTGTATTTTTCGTTTTAAGGACGACCCATTAGTTTAGGCGGAAGGTGTCGTTCCTGATTTTCCTGTGCACAGGATAATCTGGGACTACACTTTACGCACATGCATTTAACCCACCTTTCACCTAGTTAGGCTCACATATAGTTATGCTTTATGTAAATGAAACGACAGATTAAATTTCTATCTGCGTACTAATACCAGGTGTACAAGAATATGCTTCAACGATTGGGAGCTTAAAATATACATGAATGCATTTTGTATTGAATGGACCATAATAAACCATACAATAAGAAAAATCTTTTTATTAACTATACACTATATTTAATAAAAATAATTAGTGATCAGCACTGTTTTCCTAATTAAGGAAATTGAACATTAAGTCATTAATAATTAAACGTTGCAAAAAAGACCTCTGCTTTTACATAAATAGCCCTAAATGCAGGATCAATCAAATTTTCGTGTACGTTCCCTGCATACAACGTTTGATTTGATCCAAGTTCTAGTTACTAAGCGGATGCGACTTTTGATAGTTCTAGAAATAGTGCAATTGATTGTTTAGTACAATATACAGTATAGTGCAATTGATTGTTTAGTACAATATACAATTAGGTATTTGTATGCTATTGCTATATCAAACGTTGTAAGATAAGAATACAAAAATAATTAAGCTCATATAGCCAATCAATTTAAACAAGAATGTACGCGAATCCGACTTTTTGTTTGTGTTGAATTATATGTTTTTCCATAATACAATTCTCGGAATAAGAACTTTATTACTGTTGCCTCTTTACCACGGCTTCTCAGAATTTAAATTGTTCAAAGTAATTGATGATAAAATATAATTTAGTTAAACAGTCTTTCCCGAAACAAGTAACGTTTCCTATAGTCTTGGAGCATTTTCCGATCAGTCTGTTCAAACAAAACATTAAATGACAAGAAAAGTGTGCGATATTTGTTATTTTATGTGTTTCTTTTTCATTCTCAGGTGTCTAATAGGACCGAATTAGTCGACGCATACATTGAACTAAATGATATACATGTATACAAATTAAGTCCGCCAATGTCAGAGAACTATTTTATTATTATGATTCTTCATTCTACAGATGAAAGTTATTTTGTCTGCAATAAAATCCGTTACAAGTAAAATTTTACTGAATAAAAACATTCAACTATAATCCTGTTGACACATTGATTATCAACATTGATACGAATTATTTTCAAAGATTTATCTTCAAAGGGCAATTGAAAAAACTGGGATTTAATTGTTCGGTATGTTTTAATGCCTTTATTTTCGATACGATTTTGTTAATTCTAAATAGTTACTTTTTAAACTTTCCAATCGACCCATGGTGAATATGGTTAGTTTCAATTTTCCGATTTTATCCAGCGATGCCGTTTATTAGGCTTGTTATGATATTTTAATTATCAATTTTAGTTTTCATACTAAAATCGTGGTATTTAAATTAAAATAAATACTGATCTAGCGTTAGTTTTACTGGTATACTGACACAAAATTGAATAGAAAATCAAATATATGAAACAAATCAAGTGCTTCATGCTTTTAGTTCCCTAGTGTCATATTTATGTTGGCGGCAAACTAACGATTGTATTTGCTGCTGCGAGGGAGGAGCGCTAAATATTTATTTTAGAGAAATATCAAAGGCATTAAAATATAATGTATTGGTAATAGTATAAATATAATAATATTTTTAGATCACATTAATTATAAAACAGTATAAAGTCATCAAATATTCTATATGAGAGAAAAATGATCACACATTTTAATAGATATTATGTTACAGTATGACGAATAATCAACACATATCTTGTTATTGGACTTGTTGCAGTATTGAATATTGGACGCGGATACTGCAGATAAATTGAGCTGGTTATATGTCAAAACTGTGAAATGTAATTATGGCAATCTGAGTCCAATTTAATGTTAATTCAATTCAATTGTATTAACTTGTATACAACTCTCTCTCTCTCTCTCTACAGAACTCAGTTAAAACCACACATCTTGGCCGTTTGAATTGAAGGGCTTTTAGGTGAAAATGATAAAATCCTTGCATTTTTCTTCCTTAGGGACAGGTGAAGGGTCTACAGAAGACCTACCGTTTCTTTCTTGCGACACGAATAGCAGCGATCGAAAAGAAGGGCATATTGTTTTTTGCGAAACGCACACTATATTTTTATTTGATTATTGGCAATTTACATTTTAAAAGATTAATCGTTATTTAAACAAAAACATGAGTTAGTTTTAGATTTTTATTTAAATATACATACTGTGAAATGAAAACACGTTGAGCTTCGGAAATATCAATGTGTGTTCATGCATCCAAGAATAAAATTTATGTTTTATATGCTTAGTTTAGAGGATTGTTTTAATATAAGACCTTTATATGTCTCTCGTCGGCGACGATCCTCCCGTTGGCGGTTTGTGGTCCGCCTAGACATGTATTGGAACAATATGTTTTCATGTCAATTTTATGTGATTGTTTGCTATTGCATTAAAGTTTAAACGTGTTCATGTTTTGACGCCTGTTAAATAAATGCCCAAGTATTAAGTTTTTTGCCAATTTAACCTCGTATTGGTCACGGATGCTTTGCGATAAATAAAAAGAAATTCTGAGCACGGCAAATAACAATATATGTCACCTCAGTCCCTTGAGATCTGACTTTTTGTATATGTTTCCCCATTACGTAAGGCAAACTAAATAACAATAATAACCCATGTATTATATCAGATGAGAATTATGTTTTTGGATGATTAAACAAACAAACAATATTTCTTAAATGAATTTCTTATATTACGCATCGCTTACATGATGGTCAACCCTAAAACCTTTAAAAACAATTCTGTATAACAAAACATATTAAATGCCTATTTACTGAAGAATAAAGATACACTCGCTCGAGATTAAGTCGAATGGTTGTCCTCTCGTTGTGTTTAATTCACATGGCGAGCTTTTATAGAGGTTATACATAGTTTTTCTTACATAATAACATAGGGCCGAAAAACCGGAATTAACATCTCGAACGAGCAATTTAAGTTTTATATAGTACATTTCGCAAAATTGATCAGCTGTAACAAAATTAATGCAAACATGTTTATGATATTTATTTTGTGAATTAAGCAAATGATCGAAAAGTCAGACTTTAACATCCAAAACAAAGTGAAGGGTTTGTGCAAACTAATTGAGACGGTCGGGTGAGTGGAACAAACTGCTTTTTTCTCTAATTTCTCCATTATATTGTATGTACATTTATAAAACATTTTTAAGCCTTGACAAAATCAATCGTTCGTGTAAAGAAACGTTAACATTATAAACAATAACAAAATAGCGAACATAGTAAATTCCGAGCGGCGACAATTGAAGTTAAAGTTTATGCATGATATAATGTAAAACCTAAATACGACAGAGTTGTAAAATGTGGGAATGCTAGAAACTAACTATTTATCGCATGCAGATAATTGTTATAAAAGTTTACTTTGTTATTTAAATTGTGCTGTCAAAAGACGTAAAAATGTAGTTTATATATATTTTCTATTGTTTTGATAAAGGCATAATAATGGAACGTAAAATTAAAGGAGTAGAATCAAAGATTTATTAGTAATAAGATCGAAATAATTGTGGTCAGATGCTTTCAGTAACAATTTAAACATATTTTATAATTAATACCATTAAGAAATTAATGTAATATTTTGTGTAAAGCAATATATGCTTTCTTTTTATTACATGTATTTGATACACAAACCTCAATATTAACCGATGTATACAAAATACGTAACATACACGAGTAGATATAAAATACATATTCGAAAGAAAAAACACATCCAGCAACATGAGAAAATCATGCATGAAGTTTATGTATCCCAATGTAGAAGCTAAACGCGTGTTTTTTTCTAAATGTGTTCTTCATATTTTGCAACAAGACACTGATTCGTTAAAACTTCTTCTAAAATTTGCAGAAAACATGGCATATAAGAATGGATTCAAAGCAGAGTTTAAGTACAAAACGATAAAACAAATAGGTGAAAGCATGAGCATGGTTTGTTGAGAAAGCTTTAGAAAAGACCAATAATGATCTAAAACCTTCAACATATGCGGAAAAACACAAAATGCGAATGTTATCACCACAAGCATAAGCAGACGTATCACTTTTCTTCTTGCCTTGGCAACACGTTTTGTACTAGTCATAAACGCAGACCTGTACATGTTGGGTCTATGAGAACGAACGCTATCATTGTTGAACCCGCTACGTACAATAACCCTGTCCTCTGTGTTATCCACATCGTTACATTGATCGTAGGACGATTGTGGTGAGAGTTTGATGGATGATGTTGCCGTCATACAATGGTCTGTATTTGATTTCAGTCTTAAAGCGGATATAACCGTTGTTTTCCACAATACCCTTGCCACTCTGTAATACAACGCCGCTATTAACAGGAGAGGTGTACAGTACCACACAATAATATTAGCTAAACTCAACCATTTTAGATGCCTATCGTTCTCCATTGTCGCATAGCAAAAACTATACTCTCCAACTGTTAGTAAGTCATACAATACTAAATATGGAATGTTGTATATCAAGGCGGATAACCAAATACCGACCTGGACGCACGTAAGCCGATTGCGAGTCAAGATATTTCTGGCATTAAGAGGATGCAAGATGACAAGATATCTTTCGATGGCTATAACGGTCAGTATGCTGATGCTAGCGATGTAACAGACGTTCCATATATAGTAGTATATATTACACATTGCCTGAAAGTAAACAAATTAATATAGAGTATATATGTGCAGCATTGCTTCGCATTCGATGCCAAGGCATGCATACATTATAAGTATTGAAGCTTGTGTCAATTAAGTAAGAAAATGTTCAAAACGAGAAAAACGAAAAAACGATATTCGTGAACGTAGAGGTCAAAATAAAAGTTTGATAATAAGAAACACTATTTAAGATTCAAAGTGCTGCAACCGCCCATTTCAAAATATAACAAGTTTAATAAGTAGCTGAATAGAGAAGTTAATCTTTAATGGCTTCAAGAAGACAAATTAATCTCGACGTACGATATAATTTTATTACTGTTTACCAATAAAACGAAATTACAGGAAAACCCAAACTGAACTAGCATGAAAACTTAACTTATTAGATTAAGCAAAAATTGTTAATAACAGTCGTATTAACGGTTTATTTTGAATCATCAATTTTGAAACGGATAAGCTAGCAATACAGAGTAAATGTTTTACTAAAACTGTTAAAGCCAAATGCAAAAAAATAGATTCATTCAAAAATAATACTGAATCTATAATTGTTAAGGTTTTGTTATGTGCAATTAAATTTTTCCATTCCAGATATTGCGCGACATTTACATGTCGATCAAGTAGACATCCAGTTTAAATATTTGTTATTGAAAAAGTGTCACAGTTATTACTTCGAACGATATTGGCGAAATCCTTATATCTATTCATAAAAACAACAACACGTTTTGATGTTGATGATCATTTATAACTATATAGTGACTCATTTTTAATAACCACAATTTAAGAATACCCTTCCAAGAAGCCATGTAGGCTGTATGAACGTGGAAAGGTTTGGAAGAACGCAGAATATTCCAATGAAAAAGTCGGCGACGGCAAGATTTGCGAGGAACACGTTCGTCATACTTCGAAGTCTTGGACTGCGACCAATAGCAAAGAGAACCATCAGGTTACCTGAATGTACAACAGTATGATGCGATTATTATTTGGAAACTTTAATAACACCATAAAGCATGCAAAGATTACTGCTACACAAGCAAAACATGCACACGTTATGTTCCGGAATGCCAGCAAACAACACGTACACTTTTTGTCTAAAAAAGATGTGTTTAATCACATTCGTAGGCTAAAGATGTATAAATAATATAAATAAATAAATAAATAAATAAATAAATAAATAAATACATAAATAAATAATATATATATATATATATATATATATATATATATATATATATATATATATATATATATATATATATATATATATATGTATGTCCAGAAATAGCAAAACAATCCTGATAATGGACAGCCCAGTTGAAGACTAAACATAAAATATACAATAACAAGATAATTAGTAAAATTATATCTTCTAAAATAAATTCCTTATTATTAAAGGATATATTTTTAATCGTGATATTTAAAGATGCGATTCGTTCCCTTTCAAACTTTGTCGCGCAATCCGATAAAATCACCTTTTGCAAATAAGTCAAACTAGTTGAAACACTTAACCGATTGTGATTTTCTTTCATTTGCTGACAATTAGCGTAGTGGTTTGTCGGCTAAGATTGTTTCCTTAGATTGTTGTGGATAGGCCTTCGGGAGTTAAGCTATCGAAAGGGCAGAAATAACTATCTATTTCATCTACTCTTCGTTTTACATCCATGTGCTACTTGAAACAGCACATTGGCTTATGCCTTATCGTTTGTTTTCAACAATCACTAAGTTAAACACAATAAAAGGACAAACACTTGCTTAGATTATGGTTATATAAAGAATACATTATTTACACCATACCAGGCTTTACATGTATATGTTTGAAAAAGGTTCACTTTATATTGACATATATATTGTTTTAATCATCCCCGCTTTCCGAACGACATATACGCTTGCACGCTCCATGTTTCACGTCGATAAAATTATTTTGTTGTGGCAGGATCGGCATGCTGAGACAGGTCTAGAAAACTGTTTATAAAATAGTCATAAGTCACTGATAAAATGTATAACTGAGATAGCAACCATGCACCATGCAAGTTTTATATATCTGACGAGGTCAGTATTTGAATAATTAAATGGTTGATAGTTTTGATACAACCACTACATAACTCGTTTTCACATAACATTCCTAGCGGTTAGCGTGCGTTGTTTCATGTAAAGATTCATTTGTACCTAAAGCAGACTGCAAATATGTCATTATAGTCAATTTTCATCGGATGAGCATTTCGTGTACCTACCTTATTTAAATATTGCACACACTCAGGTGTTATATCGGCTTAAATGAATACACAGAAGACATGATTACTTTTTTTGTTGTTTATTAGGTCATGTAAAGACCAGATATGGTGTTGTTGTTGATGTGTTAGTGTATATATAAAAGTCAGAAAGTACCATAAGGAATGCAGTTATTTTAATTAAAAAATAAGTTATTCTAACACTGACTGTAGCAACACGGGTGTTTCACATTAATGTGAAAATTATCTTCAACACATTTATCATTTAATGTTCATTACACTTAAACATTGTTGTGCTAATCGACGTCGCTTGATATGTATAAACCGACATCTTTTAATTACAAATAAAACCGCGATGGTAACTGTTTTGCTCTGCTTCGTAAACAATAGAAATAACATTAATGTTTAGAGTGGTTCTCTTAAAGGCGGTTTTATTGCTCATGTAATCTCAATAATGTATTTCAATTAAAGAATGTGCATTTACGATGAGTGTGTCATTAAAGGTTGTTGAGAATAAAGTTTTTTCAAGAAAGAAATAGATGAATATTGAAAGGAAAAAGTACCATAGAACAGAACAAACTGAAGTGGTTTAAAGACTGTGTTTTTGTCTCTGTCTTTTTTGTAATCAATTAATGAAAGACTCCCACATAAGGACAAGTCATTGGTAGTAATTGGTAGTCAATGAAAAACACTGGAACATATTATTGTATTCAGAGTTTATTAGTTAGATATGCGAAGTTTGTCATATGATTTGCAACATGTTTCAACAGAAATGAACACAACATTGATTAATCAGTTGTGGCCAGAACGTTTGCAAAAGCCTTTTTTTGAAATAATTATTGGGTTATACGTTTGTTTTTGTGCATATGTTTACATTTGCCTCACAGGTTTTCAAATTACGCTCACTCATTTTAAACGTCCTCAACGATTGATTAGCGCATATATACGGAAATTAACCGTAGTTTGTCCGATGATGAAGTAATGTTTATTTGAACATTTGTTTTATGAAGTTCACGAATTTTGACATCGTCAGTATCTGTTTAATCTTGAAAACTGTATTTATTATATTATATTAACTTATATAATGAGCCAGCTTTTTTATACTTGTTGCGAGACCAGGAGTAAACATAAGGTTCCTACGAAACATTCAGTAAGTATGATTATGGCACGTCGAGAATTGTTCTTAAATGTATAAATTTAGTTTCATTCATCTCAATCATTTTCATCATCTTTAGCATCAGCAATTCCTTGACGATCTGGGTATTTGGAAAAAAGAGAGACGACGAAATGGAGATCTTCTGCCAGTCAGGTCTGTTGTGATTTACGGAGTGGTATTGTTGATGGGTAAGGACCATCAATTGTTTACATTGTCAAACCTGCTTGCCCTCTAGAGGCAACAACGCCGACTTCCCTCTAGCGAGCTTTGGAGCACAGTCTTGCGCAAAGAGTCGTGTCTGATGTTTAAACTAAGCCAGCTTTCGTCGTTTGCCGACCGAATGGAAAGCCAAAAACTCTTGCAATCATGTTTTGGGCGTACTCGTTGGTCTTATGCTCCATTTAAGAGTTGCGAGGATCAGTAATCAGAGACGCTTGTGCTCAAAGGAATAAATCTTGCGTGTTTTCCCGCATGATGCGTCCATGAATAATAAGCCGTTCTATGGAATAAACAATACGACTTCCATGGGATTTTTATCGCTGAACTGGATTGCTCTCAAATACCTTAATGGGGTCTAGTCTTGTAGATTTGCGCTGATTAAAGGTTTATCCTCACTGATGTTGATCATGTTGTTAACCATGATTAACGACTTCTCCGTGCCTACCTCAATCCCGTTTGCTAATGCTTTTTTCATAGAGTCTGTTTGCTCAAGTATTGGCGTAAATTGCTTGTATTTTCCTTAAGTCGATGACGTTGTGGAAGAGCTCAACTTGGAACAGTTCGGATGGAACGTTATCAAATTTTTCTGCCTTCAGAATCCGCCCCTCAATTATTCTTTAAGTAAAGATTGACTTTCTTCGTCCGCCTCTGATCTGGTGTCGTTTCAAAGGAGACTGGTGTTGAAGCGAGTAGTTATAGCGTCTGCTGCATATTCGGTCAAAATGTTCAAGACTGTAGCACTCGGTCAGGAGGTACCCGTCAGCGTTTGCAAGGCCTTCATACAGCTTCATTTGGTCATCTCTTTGGCAATATTGCTCCTCAATTCGTTCATTCTGGTGTACTTCACATGTCTCAGCTCTCTCATATTGTCGTTAAGGTCTATGATCTCGGTCGTCACCCACAGCTTGTTCTTCCAACTTTTTCTTACAAGATTCTCTTCTGCTGATGAAAGCAAGACATCCATAATGTTGCTTGTGATGATGTCGATGTACTTGTCTTGGATATTCAGGGCTGCACACTTGCTACTTATCACTGATTGAAACGCCTCTGTTATACCTTAATCGTTCAGTTTCGCTAATACAAATATGATGTAAGGGCTTGGTGATGCGCTTGTTCTATAAATTCATCTTGATAGTGGGCGGGTTTTATTCATGGTCAATTCCGATGTTTGCAACATGAAACGCTTTTGTATAAAATCGTCGCTGTAGTGTTCGAGTTGTGTTGGAAATTGTTAAATATTGTAACACTTGAATAAATCATATTATACATTTTGGAGTTCTTGTATTTCACAAGCAAATTCACAAAAGCAACCAACATTTCTGTAATAATTCATATTGACATTTCACGTGAAGAACAAAGATTCAGGCGGCAAGATAATAACCATTTCGCTTTATTGTGTTGCCAATTTTTGTAATTGAATACAACTAAAGGCAAACAGTTTGCTTAATTTTGCCCAAGAAGGGGCCTATGAAAATCTATATAGGCCTATGGCTTTGCTAACGTTGTAAGCCCGATTGACATATATAATATAAACTCAGACCCGTTTTCATTGATATAATGTTATCAATTGTTATTTATATTTATTAAAATGGGACGGATGCCACTTGAATCTGGTGACTTTCATAGGCTTTCAATGAATTAATTCGGATCTCTGATTTTATGGTAGGCCTTTCCACTTCATGCTTGAAATATTATAGGGATCGGGAGTCATCGGAGTGTGATGTCTATCCTAGGCTGTCAATGCAACGCTGGACTTTAAGCTGAATTCAGAGAAAGCTTTGACTTCGACTGTGTGTAAGTTATGCTTTGAAATGTTCTTTTGATAGCCAATGGGTGTCACGGGTCTTGTATCTTGCATAGGCTTTCAATAAAAAGATGAATTCAGTGCTGTTTTTAACGCAAACTCTATATTTCCATTGCCCGTGTCAATAGTTGCCAGTGTGGAGATGTACTGATATTTAGTTATGTTTTACGCTGAACTAAGTAAATTGTTTCTAAAGCCGACATCATAAATGTAAAACATAGTCCGATTTGAGACATAAGGGCGTCTGATGTGGTTATATTTGTTTAGTTTTATACAAATTATAAAGAGCCGTCTTAATTTCACAAAAGGAATAGCGCACATTTTTTTGTTGATCATTAACGTAACAACGGAGCGTGTGGTATGTTGTTTTATTTGTGTAATATAATCGGATAACGATCTTAACTTTTAATGTTAAATACGACATAAAATAAATTTCTTAAAAAGAGCTGCATCGATTTTATATCAAATGTTTGGAAATAGAAACTATACTACAGGATAAGACTGTATCCCAGTTCAGATGATGAAGCAACTGCATATCGCATACCTAATTTTATTTCATTAATTAGTATTTAAGTTCTTAAATTCGAAAAACTGACATTTTCGCTTTCACGTCCGTTTTTTTCTTTGTACATATCAGTTTAACCATAACTAAATATCACTCTTATAGCTCATATGACAAAAAGAACAATTAGTGCATTGATATAATTATCACAAATATGTAAGCATGTTCAATTAATTAATTTTATTACATATTGTGTAATTGTATGTATTAAGTCCTTTTTATACTGACCTTATGTTCGTGTACAGAAATATATTCAACGTTTGTCCATGGCAGGTTGGAACTGAGGCATACGGAATGTAACATTTTTTTCAAGTCCATATCATGTTTAATGCAACATACATTCGCCACATGGTTCAGGTCCCAAACGCATCACATGATTCATATATCCGTTCCGAATTCGGCCACCATAGCCTTAAGTGTTCATATTTCCTATGTCGTCGAAGTGATGTCCAATATGTGTAACAAATTTATTAAAATGTTAATAAATATTTAAACATGATAAAATAACACCACTACTTCATTATTGTGCATAACACAGTCAAGCACAGAAGTAAGATCAAACGAAAATTATTTGAACTGTTTATAATTTATTTGAACGGTTTTGAATGATTTTCTTTTGTTGAAAAACAAAACACTCAAACACAACATAAATCGTTCATATTTTTGAAATTATTATATCTATTTAATAAATGCTTATTTTATTGACTAGCAAATATTTTATATTGCAAACCGATTTTTCAAAGAAGACGAATGCAATTTGAAATACTTTGGGTCTGATACCATATTATGATCCGAATATTGTTTGCTTTTAATTAAATCGCTTCATTAAGTCGCGTTTAAGTCAAGGCAATTACATCTAATCGCACATGTTATTAGTTGACCGATCTAAATTATATTTCTTTGTCGTCACTATTAGATTGTTATTAGTGACTTAATGAAATTGATGACAAATCAATTCAATTAGAAAATTGTTGAGTCTGATAATATTTGTATGAGCCGAATATTGTTTGATTAGCGTTTTAGTAAAAGCCACTATGTCTTATTGCCCAGGTGATTAGTTGACCGACCTAAACTAGATTTCTTTGTCGGCCTCATTAGACTTGTATTAGTGACTTAATGAAATTAGAAAAACTTTGAATCTGATATACTTTTTATAAGACGAATATTGTATGTTTGTATTATTAATTCGCTGCATTAATTAGCGTTGTAGTTAAAGCTACAACGTCTTATTGTACATGGTATACAATGACCGACCAAACCTGTATTTCGTGTTGGCATAATTAAATTGCTATTTTGACTGAATCAAATGAATACCAATTACAAATATTATTTATTTCAAATAAGTATATATTAAAATAATTTCCACAAAATCGCCATATATAAAAGCAGATATACACAAACAATCGAAAGCAACGAACTACTTTTCATGATCACCAAACCAAAGATTTAAAATACGTTTTATCCATAAATGTTAAGAAACATTCGAAATAAAACATTTATGCACATTATATTAAATTTAAACATGTATTTATGAAACTAGTGAAGTTCAGAAAATCGTATTTAAATTTTAAACATGTATACATAAAGCTAATGAAATATTTTGAGTCTTACCTATAACACAGAATATAAACACGAGGGAGTAACACGTTATAAAAACAACCTTGTTGAAAGGCTTATTAAAAGGGTTATCGAATTCAGAATATCCGTGGTCCACTTCATTGCGAAAGGTTTTGTTCTCCATAGCACAGTTAAAACAGTTATTTAATAGCATGCTTTCACCGTCAGATTCCATCATAAAATCAACATTCCTCATACATTTAAGTCATGAAAGCAATTCAGTGAGAATTAAATATAAAAAACAATTCTACGTCTTGTCGAGTGATGCGTACAAACGCTACTAGGCGTCTTTTCTGACATAATGTTTTCCGAAGCTTCTCACAGACTGCTCTCATGTAGCAATTGGCCAATCCAGAAGTATTTGTAACGCAACGCAGAGCAGACATTCACATCGGCGTTGTCACTGTTTTGTATGTTGTGATCATATCGCAGAAAGACGTTTCTTACATCCATACATTCTAGCCATCGGCTGCGTACCAAAAAACGCTCGCAACTGATTTTAATGATGAAAACACTTCCACTAAATGTTTATAATGCGCATTTACTGTTATCCGTTACAGGTAGGAATTACGAGCTAACTATCGCCGGCATTTCGTAAAATGCCTCATTAAACCATTTGCAGCAAACATAATTAGTTTACAATGTGTAAAAATCGTTCAAAACGATCGTAGAGTTAAAATTATTTCTTCTCTATGAAATATCTCATTATGAAATACTGTTTTCAAGAGTGAACAATAAAACGTATTCCATTGCATGCCAGTAAAGTGTCTAAATCACAGCGTAAATAATGTTCCTTAATTGCGATTTACGATGTACCCAGTATATTTTGTCATAAAGCGTTTTTAAATCTAGCCGAACTGAAGACCTGATGGCGTCCTAAAAGATACATTCCATGCACATCAGTAATAAAATTTACATACTGGACACATACTATTTATGTTACTACCTTGTCTAGTTAGTTGTAAAGCAAACCAGTATTACAGATTACGTAATACTCAAATTAAAAGACATATTTGGTGACCTCGCCGTTCATGGCACTACAGTTTAACACCACGTATGACGTAATAACAGAGACAGTTGTATATAGTTGTGTTAATTAATATTTATTTACTATTCCTTCGCGAAAGTTACGAGAACTGTGAAAAAATAATAAGGGCATTTAGCATATTTAAGTAACATTTATTGAGATCCAAAACCAACAACGCCAATTATATAAGTGTTTACTTGAAGGCTTATACAACTCTGAACATGTAAATACTCGGCTCTAACGTCAACACTTATATTATTTTGGAGTTAAAAGCTAAACTATATCAACGCATAATAGGTAGTACAATATGAGTTGTCGCATCTGCATTTTTAGTGGATTTATCCATAAAGTGTGCATTGACTATGGCGCGTTATAACGGTGGTGCTTTGAGACGAAGCAGTTAACATATTGCGTTATTTTACGTATCTCTTAAAGGGACTGTCAACCGCGATTGACGAAACAATAAAAGTTTTAAAATACGGTGTATTGATTAAAATATCGCGACTGGTATATAACATTACTTGAACATTTTTAATATTTTCAGTATATTCGGTAATACAATTTCGCGATGTGAAATCGAAAGTACATCGCGAAAATAGGTGACATAACGATACACACACTATAAATTACGCAAGTAGAATGAATTTTATATATAAAATATATACAATTTACTACGCATGCACAATTCGCATTCCAGGGTTTACCACGTGACGATGATGATCAATCTACTTGCGTTATTTATAGTTAACTGGTAGCTTACCTGGTAGACATACCCAGCAAAATTTATTACCGAATATACTGAAAATATGATAACTTATCAACTTTTTTCAAGTAATGTAATATACCAGTCGTAATATTTTAATCAATATAAACTAATAATTGTAAAAAATACGGTAATTTAGAACTTACGGTTGACAATCCCTTTAAATAACAATGTGTTGCAACTAATTTCAAATAACGATAACATGCCTTAACAGTTTAATTCAAGAAACATAAACTTTGTTCCGGCTTGATAAAAGCTCCATAAATTCAAGATTATTTTCTATGAACTTGTAATCTAATGCTTGTGTTATCAACTTTACGTCAGTCTTGTTTTATAATATTACACAATTCGCTTTTTGAAATTGTTTACAAGATTTCAATGATTATAATGAATAATTATCGATAAACTAGTAATGGTGCTATATTTTATTAATGGTCCAGACGGTTGGGGCAACTAAAACGCTAAGATAGTCTTCTCAACCCTAACCGTCGTCAAATATGATTTTGATAAAAGAAAACTATGATTATTTTATAACGAGTAACAGTTATAATGTGATTAAGTAAGACATTTTATTTTTATTTTTGATTTATAACCTTACTGCAAATAATTATTTTTTTAAATATCCAAATATGAGGTATTTTCTCTATCTATTGTTCAGTACTATTTATAGAATAAGAACACCTGCTGCGTATCAAACAAACATGACCCATAATACTCTACTATTGATTATCAGTACCATTAAATATTTAAGAAGTACAGTAATGGATAATTGATCGGCAAAAAAGTATGATGACAACCTGTTACTATCAATCTGCTGTTAATGGGCTGCTGACAAAAGCGTTTGTTAAAAAAAAAAATCGACATTCGTTTAAAGCTTCTAACAATCACTCAATATACGAATGAGATTTTTCAAGACACAAACAATCGCCCATTTCAAGGTGATCACCTAAGCTTTAACCCCTACTTGTTCAGTTTCTTTATATTATCCCTAATGTATATATTGCTTTTCATTTTCCTTCAATAAAAACTATGTATGAATAATTCCTCTTCTGATAATTTTTCTGACGTTCCACCAGTATACCGATATTGAGTTTTGAATTATTCAAATGTAACAAAGAATGCAGTTTACAATTAATGAAACTCTTTATTGAAGAGAACATATCGGTGATCAATGTGCCACGATTCAATTCATACAGAAACACGCAATATATACATCAAAAGTACGGGTTCATTCCGAAAGAAGTTAAACATAAAGCATCAGATACAATCGTTGAGGAGTCTGCCCAGCTGAATGCGCACTTAAATTGATTTTTAGATCGTGACTAATAGTAATGTACTGTTATCGTTCATGTGTGATTTTCTTTGTTCATCTGAGCCTATGTGTGGAAGAATACTTAACGATTAACATTTTATTGTTAACAATGAATGGACATTTATTATGTTAATAATGTTGTACAATATATTTAGTTAAGGGACAGCTAATAACAGTTTTGGTATTTTAGTACAAATAAAATAATCCTTAAATCATTATGTTCTTTATGTCTTTTTTTCAACTTTCCAATCGAATATAACTTTTCGAACTGTTAAAATGAATACTTTTAAATTATAAAGCAATAACTGTTAGAGGCAAAATCTTTTTGCTTATGTTGTACTAGGCGAGTTTCCTCATAAAAAACGTTATAATGTAAATGAGTTTGCTAGAAAACATGTTCTTTAGTAACAAATGCATAATTATGCAAAAGACAAAAAGGAGCAAACATAGTGTTGTGTCATTGGTAAAATACAATCTCGTTTCAAAACTATCGAAAACAAAGGTAGTAAGCTTTTTCTAAAATATATGTATGATGACGAAGGACGTGCCATGGTCATTTTTACCAAAGTAGATTTCCGTTTTTATTACATTGTAACCGAAGACTAAAAAAAACCTAATTTAATCAGGTATTTAATGCAATTGCGGTATATGAGTACATGTCCATGTATAGCAAGTTTCACAGTCATAGTCAATAAGAATATAAAACATTTAACGTAGAACTAACAGGATGACAATATATGCATATTAATTGAAATGGTTGGGCTATTACTACACACTGTGTTATGTTTTGATGTTAAGAAATCGTGCAAATCTTTTGTGTTTATAAAAATCACATTTACAAATATCTACACTTATTCACAATAATCTTGATTATAAAATATAGAAATACGTATACTACATAAACAGTATCAGGGAAAAAAATACTTGTTCCACCCGCTAGTTTTTGTTTTTAATTAAAGGCAAGTTAGCGGTTGTCTCTGCAATACAGAAACCATACATCATACCATTGAAGGATCAATCATGGTTCACAGCCTTGCAGCGGCGCATGCAAAACTTCTTTAATTGTAATATGTGTAAAGGCATGATATACACAGCTAAATAAAACTCACTTAAAAAGAAAAGTAGACCATTGACAAAATGGTAATAATACACAAGACACCAATTTACAAGAAATTACCAAAGAGGTTTTTGAACGATTCATTAAACACACATAGTAACTTAAACTGTTTGATAAACAAGTCGAATATCACATAAAGCCTCGAATAAATCATACGAAACACGTTAAAATAACCATTAAGACCATATCACGCTTTATTCAAATTAAAAGGCAATTTAACATAACATAACTTCGAGTCGATTTAAGTGCAATATGGTTACTCACTTGTGTAATATGCACCGCAGCAACATAAATACAACTTAATAACTTAGGCGCGAGATACATTTCACAATTATCAGATGAATTCATCATCGTAGACACGATTTTATAAACCAGCCACTTTATCGTGCTATGGAATCGGATTTGCAATGTACATAACGTATATGCAAACAATTTTTGTTATAATTGAAAGAAGTAGTCTATTAGTATAATAAGTCTAGTCTAATATAAAGTGTGCTCCACATTTTGAAATGTGTTTTGTATATGACCTGGTGAAAGCAGTATATAGAATCAAGAATATATGGACCGGTCACTTTTTAGGTACATGCATATGAACCTGGCGCGCTTCATATTGACCATCCATATTTTTGATCGCCATACTTATTTACAACATTTTGATGTTTGCATTTGTCATTTTTGACCATGGAATAATTATAAGAATAATAAGATTCATTGTTAATCGTTATTTTGAATAAAATATTTTAACTCTATATTATATTTTTAATTATATAAACAAATTACTCCAAACTGTACACAATCGCTGAGTCATTGCGTCGAGGGCTAAACGTGTTTTGTAAAACTATGTTCTAAGAAAATAGACGATTAATTATTTATTGATCAACTACTGCATAATTAAAATGTTCTTAACAGTATCAAAAATGAACAAAAAAACACACACTTAGCGACAATACAATCACAAACTAGTGATTAGCAATGCAAGCCTAAGCCAAGGTGACGGTCCGTATATAATATGTGGCTTCCTGGCTTTAAAACATCATGCCATAGGGCCCAAAGTGTTATAAATATTATAAATGCATTACGATGCGAGTATATGTTTTGCGAATTTGAAAATAATTCTTGATTCGACTAAACGTTTGGTTGTCTGTTTGCTTGTCATGTGCGAAAAATTAAAAAAACAACAACTTCGAGATGCCTTCAATTGCTTTTCAATAAATGTATTTGGTATTGGGTATGTGGACCAAAGCTTTATATTTGTAACCCAGACATGACATACATTTATTGTAAGCAAGGTTACTGGAATATGTTCCCATTAATTCTTGCTTTCGATAACGATTGTCCTAAAATAGATAATGTCAATTCTGCTGGCTGTAGTCAATTAGATTTATGCATCGTTGGTTATTGCAAAAGACAAGATTAGTGTGTGACTGACCAATTTCCGTTATAGAATTGTACTGATGCCATTATGAAATTGCGTATTTATTCCTAAACGCTTATTGGCCGAATCTTGACACTCAAAAGATGCAGCCAGTTACTATAAAACGCATATTTATATAAAGGCCAGGGTCTAAAATTAGTTTTTTGATCATCGTGTTAGATACTTCAATTATTGTTATGGTTATATAAGGGTATGTTTTAATAAATGCAATCGTATCAAATGTAATGGAGCAAAAACGAATACAAAGGACATAAACATTGATAGAATCGAGCTTAATTAAATGAAACACTTTAGACAAATTCAGTTCTTAGTGTAATTTAGATGTAACAAATGTTGCAAGGATTGGTAAACATAGTTATTATACCATTAACACAAAGTGGCAATAATATTGGTTAAATCATGGCTTAAAAAATGCTTGCAATAAATGTCCATGCTACTATATCAAAAGTATTGAAAAATTGTTAAAATAAAAACTATTCTTTAGGTTATATGTTTAGGTTAATTCGAATATCAAGCCAAGTTTGTCTAGTGTTTGCGGGTTTCGTTTCAATTTAATTTACCTGTTGTTTAATGCTTTCGGTGGCACATTAACCCTTCATTACCAGTCCTCTGAAAATCCGTGATTGTTAAACGGAACACAGTAACATTACCTGTTTGTAAACGAGTTGTACAGTTTTGATTTTACGATGTTATTAATACTGACGGATATGACCATTAATGCATGGGCTCGTCACAATTAGTATATACAATTAAAACTGTTAACTTGTTGAACATTTTTTTATTTGATAAAAACCAACTCAAACTATGTAAATGCGCTCCTCGCAACCAACCGCGAAGACACCCTCGTCTTATCAAATTACTGTTGACGTCTTTGAAGTTTCCAGCCATTCTTAGATTTTAAAGATAACAACCGTTGATGGTAACGTAGCAATTTGCATTTCAAGCTGAGATCTTGTCTAACGCTAGTAACACCATATATGTTGCGGTTGTTGCATACTGTTATGTTCAACAAAGCACCCGTGTAACGGCGAACATGGCTGTATTTATTAATTTATTTTGTTTGACATTGACATGATGTCGTTGATAAATGGATGTGTGACAAAACTTCTATATGTCGGACCCCTTGGCACAGTATTACGTTTTGGCAATATGTATGTATACAGTCTTCACACACGCATGCTCTCCAGTTGTTCAGGTACGATTTGGTTCACCGTAATATACTGCATTTTTGCCGATGGAGACCAGCTTTATAAGGAACAAGTACTTCCAAACATCGTCGAATACAATATGTGGGTATATGATGACAGCAAGGATCACCTTCTCGGCCTTGGATGCTTGACGTCATACGGAAGTTGGTGGAAAAGTACAGATCCTTAAGAAGGTATACCAAGGCATATTAAGACCACATTTTAATTACGGGTCCGGCTCCTGAATGGCGGCTGCCTAAAGCCCTGCCTATCACACGCTTGAAATATATCAGAATCAGGCTTTGTGAAGTGTAACTGAACTGTTTTTTCTAAACTACAGCATAGAAGGCAATACAAAGCTACGAAACATATCACAAAGACCAGGTACCTGATGCACAGAAGAATGCAAAGCCCCGGAATAGAAAAACAAGATCAAGCTTTTTCCTAAAAAACAGAACAATCCTGATCAGCTGTCAGCAGATGTAGAGCCCCTGAATTGTATTAAAGTTCTGATGTCCTGGGGAAATACACAGAGAACGTACAATATAAACCACAGTCCCCAATTTCATCATTCATCAGAAACGAGTACATTGACGCGAGCAAGAATATGCTGACGCTGGCAATACTTGAAGACATGTATCAAAACGGAAGCACAATAAATGGTCCAAACAGACACAGACGCAGTCAACAGAGGGATGGAACGTACGTGCAGTACTCAGGCGGGCAGTGGCAGGAAGAGGCAACACGCCTCCATTGCACACACTAAAAGTCTATAGTGGAAGCCTTGATCCATGCCCATGCACAAATCAAATGTCAAGTAGTACACAACTATCAGATAGTCTTACAAATGCTTTTTGTTCACACGTTATGCAACAACAACCAACAAGCTGCTTTGCCTCACGCCAGCACTATAAACGATCTAGTGTTTCTAAATTGTTTTACAGTAGGTCAATGAAGATTTAGGAAGAATGGCAATGCTTGGGGCAGGAGAAATCAATATGATGATCCTCTACCGGATACATTATACAAGCATCCACATGCATGGGATATTCCATCTCGTGCCGTCTCCTAATTTCCCCTGTTGAAAACCTTTTCAAATGGCTGAACGGATCAACCAAAATGCACAACCAATACCTGAGGACAAATGTATGGCACGAGTCCGGTTGCCTACACGAGAAACCGTACGGACAATTGGAGGTTCTAGATACACTCTGTTCCGTTTTGCATCCAGACGATAAGGAGAGCGGCGATCGTGAATAATAGGATTACAACATTTTAAAACCAAATGATAAATATATACGTAAGTCTATTTTCAGGAGTATTAGATGGTTGAAGGTTGAAAGCTGCTTCTTAATATATATCAAGACAGCAGTAGCCAATTGTTTGGGAGTTAAATTAAATAATCATGTCATAAATTGCATAGATTCTATATCTTTGTAGATACGTTTTGATATATATCGTTTCAATTATAATTATAAAATAATCATACAGTTTTGCATTGCCCAAAGTGTTAGTATATCGCATTGGCAATGATGATACATAAAAATACACCAAAACTATAAATAGAAAAAGATTCCCATTGTTCTGGTGTTCCATATTTACAGTTCGTCTCGCCCCGATTAGCGATTATCTTCAGAAATATTTTCCAATATATCACATTCATATAACATGTGGTGACGGACAGCTCCGCAGAGTCAGACAGTCAATGACTTAATGCGGGTAACCAACAAAATGTTTACAAGCACACGTTTTAACGGGCAAGATTTATAGGCTATTTATTATCCGCAAGTTGTTAAGATTAATCTGAATATTTCATACAAATGCTGATGGATATCTTTCGCAAGAATGCGTTTATGTGCAAATCATTTAACAGATTCAGCTTCTTTAAATCACCAAATTCTACTAACGGAAAGTTATGTGTACGTTATACTTCCGAGCATCTATTTCAGTAGAGATCAGACTAATAAAAAATGTACATTTTGCTGTATTTATACGAATGGGTGTTTCACAGCTTGTTCAGTGAACGTGACGCGTTATTACGTTTGTGAAGAAACAATTAAGTCAAACAAGTCTCCAATATGTTAGTTAACGCTTTCACTTGAATTATACATATTTGAGTTTGTGTCTTCTCACGTATGGTGACCCTTTCAGCGATCTGCTTAATCCATGACGACTAATTTAAATTGAGTTTTTTAAACCACGTAATAAAACATGTAAGATGTAAGAAATTAATAGTTCAATAGACGTAGTCACATACGATAATTGTGAGATAAACATATTCACGAAATGCCCCATACCTAGTATATTGCTATAAAAAATTGTGTATGGAGCAAAAAGTTTGAGATTCAAATAATTATATCTGTTACATTAGAATCGGTGTAACTTGATTTTAGACGGCGCTTAATTTGTGTGCTAATACAAAGCCAATGCAACAGGATACTTGTGTTCACACTTAAGCATTGCATGAGTAACAAACAACACAATTTTAATTGCATGAAACAATCTTACAAAATGTGAAATATAGAAAACAATAATCCGTATAGTTGTTAATCACATGATGTTTCAATACACAATCGGGTGTACATATGTACTTTGAACTTTTTTTATCAAATCACTTTAAACCTCCTATTTTATAATATATATGATGTGCACGTGAATCGGATATAATACAAAGGTCTTGGTCTGTAATTAATTGAGTGTGTATCATAATGGTATGTGCATAAATTAAAACAATCAAACATATGCCTCTCATTGATAAATTATTGCTCTTTTATAACATGGCATATTTCCAATACTTATAACTTAAATGAAACTTCATGTTGTAATGCTTAAAGGAAAATAACACTTAAAGGAAATGCTGTTAGTATAACAGCATTATGTTAGCTGAAGCAATCAATAAAACCAGACGAAATTTTGTGAATAATTAATGTGTGCACTCGAAAATTCACCAGAAAATGTTTTGCGAATACGCTAATAAACCTCTTTTATATCAACACGAACTTCAAACTGAAATGACCTTAATTATTTGCAAGTGAAAACTAATTATATGCACCCGTTGGGAGCCTCGTTTTTTGATCATCGTGTCAGTCATACTCTGCATTTCATCATATCAATACGCTTACAAAATACAAGATACCACGGGACCAGTAACTGTAAATATTATAATGGATATTCTGATCACACAAAACACGACACACAATTAGTTACTTTAGGTCTAGTTATTTTAAGCACTAAAATGGAGAGTCGTGTATTTTTGTAGGAACCATAAAATATAACGTTTCAAAACCGTTCTAGTGATGTGTATTGCTGCCAACGAATCTTTACCTAAACCTAATTCTCGAGATCAATTATTTATGAACAGTTGTATACCAATATTTGGTATGGATGTTCCAGTAACAATATGAACAGCATTTTGGTATACTTATGAATAGACGGGTACATAAAGGGGCCTTTTTACAGATTTTGGCATGTTTTGAAGTTTGTCATTAAATGCTTTATATTGATATATGTAAACATTGGATCTAAAAAGCTCCAGTAAAAAATCAAGAATAAAATTTAAAAAAAGGAAAAAAAAATCCGGCAGCAGGGCTCGAACCAGTGACCCCCGGAGTCCTGAAGTAAAAACCAACTAGACCGCTCGGCCATCCTGCCAAGTATGTACAAGAGTCGTATTTTATACCTTATATAAGCAATATTCGTAGTTTCACAAAATTAAACAACAACAGAACTCTCCCAATTATTAAATCGTTTCGCGTTGCAACGCTCTATGATTTTCAGGTTTTAAATCGTCAAAAGATGCATATAATGGCTATATTAGACCATGGTAAATGTTCAGTATTACTGTTTCCTCACAAATATCATAACTAAAACGAAAATTTGTGAATCTGAAACAACTTTTTTCAATTTTGTCAATTTACCAGAACGTGAAAAGATCCCTTTAAGTAAATACCCTATTACTCGAGTCTTTAATCTTTTGATCTGAATTAAAACTATTAAAACAAAACACAAGTCAAATGATGAGAATGTTTATCTTTACGATGAGACTGATTGGTAATTAAATTGTTTAAATTCTATGTTACTTTTCTCAAACAACATATTGTATTTAAAACGATTTTTTTTACATCTATGCGTTTTTAATCAAATTCATTTTGAATTACCAAGTAACATCTTTACCAAAGCACTATTCTCAAGACCCTTAATTCAAAGCTAAGCTCAAAATTGCCGTGATGATCAGTGACGTTCAGGGAAGCAGCATCCGGGATGGTCCATGTTGCTGTCTTAAACGATCCGGGGACAGCAGTATTTATGCCTTAAGTGTCCGCATGCGTCCTGGACAGACCGGCAACACATTCCAGCGAAACATGCTTAAATTATATGGTATTTATTGTGTAAAGAAAAGATGGTTAGTGTGTGGATTTGGGAAAATTGCACAATTCTGATAAGAACGGGGTTTAACGGCTAATAAATTGGAATAATACGACATTATTTCCTGTATGGGGCCGGGTTGTATATGTTAACAATATGGTAACATTTAAGACCAAGGTCATACATTATGGTCAAAAGTTGCAATGATTATTTAGCTTTACAGATAGAATTTCGTTCAATCTCAACGACGGGTTGAACTATGGTAAACTGATTTTAAGTGGTTTCAAGAATCCGATGTTTGTAAACATGGAAAAGGTGCCAGTGTCCGGTAAAAGAACAAACGTAAGTCACTTAATTACTATGATTACTAATTGTAGTTGAAATTTCAATATATAATATTTGAAACTTGTTAATCATGTTAGGAGTTATGCACAAGCACCTGAATGTCAAAATAAAACTTTCAAGTCATAAGTCAACGTCAATTCGTATTAAAACTCATGTTGACCCATTAATTCTAAATGCCGCGACCGTTTTTAATCATTAACATAAGATAAATATAAAGACAACGTGTTTTATAAATGTATCATTCGAATAAGTAACACGTACATTTATGCTAATTTCTTATTTGATTCTATTTTTTTTTCGTACCTTTCAAGCCTTTATTAGTCCGTTTTTTTCTGTTTATATTACACATAATAATATTGACCTGTTTCAAAGCCCTATTAGTGGTTTTGGCGACTCCCAGTTGCAGTTTTATGTTTGTCTCTAGAAGTGAAAATTTTAATAATAAAATGATATGATGAGACGAACAAAAATGAACTGCAATTTCATAGTGTTTGTTTGTATTTGATGTTTCCGTTATTTTATAGACTTAAAAGTCGGTTTAACATTCACTGCAATGTGAAAATAAGGCATTACACGCAAGAATGAAAAGTGTAACGATGTAGCATGAATGTAGTTATACTCAGTCAATTTTGATCATTAATACATAATTGAGTTTGGCAAATGTTGATAATATAATCCTGTCATCCAACATCAAAATATACTCTTGCGAATTGTTCTGCGAAAATGGTTTAATCTATCATGCATTATTATATGTAGTGGATTAGCGATTTCAATGCCGTATTGCATGTAAATGTTTTCCATCAAGAACTTGTTTCGTTTAAACTGGGAGAAAACGATTTCCGCGCTCTTGACATCGAGATATCATGACTAAAGCTTCACAAAAGGCAGATTATAGACTGTTTGAGACAAGGATTAATATTTTATTGATTATTAGATAAAACGTATTTAAAAAATTAACTGATGTTGACAATAAATCCATTGTTGAATGTGTGCCGAAATAATTCAAGCTAACAACTGTAAAAAAAATATGCTAAAATCGAAATGCATGGCAAGACATAAATAAATCATAAATATATGATGCGCATGAACACATATAAAGCTCCAGTAATTTGCTATAATTTGATATTTATTGGATTGTTTGATAAAATCAGCGATTAAAACATGTTTATAAAATTAAAGGTTTATGTATCGATAAATTGTTTGGTCATGTATCAAAATAAAATCATTGGTAAACTCAAAGACGAGTTATGCATGTCCTATGCGTTTTGTTGAAAATGGCTTGAACATAAAAGCGTTTATCTGTATAATATAGAAAAAAATGAAACTCAACAAATTCCTATTGTTTTCATTACTTCAAAAGAAATAAAGGACCACTTACTGATTTTTCTCTGATCTGGTCCAGATATGCATTCCAGTAAAACGTTTTTACCTTTCGCATGGGAAAACGATCAAATGCGACACGTGTTACTTTTTTCTAATGTACGGTAAATACTTGGTCTAAACTGAAGTCGTAAGTGAATCTTCGTATACTTCGAGTTCCCTGATTTCAATGTAGGAATCCGCTTGACTTTTATTTATTGAGCCGGACTGTACAGTAACGTTATGATCGTAGATATGCATTTACACGACATATGCTCATATCTATATGAGAATCATGATATATACATGTGGAATGACCCACGTTTGTGTTCATTCATTTAAAACTGCAAAATGAAGGAAGAAATATAATTATAATACTAATGCAACATCCACATCAAATAGGTATACATAAATTAACCTACATATCTTGTTCAGCTGTTTAAATGTTGTGAAATTCAAACGCGTATGTGTAGTGTTTATTGGATGACTTTATTATTAGTATTGTATAAACATAGAGCGAACATTCGACTGTCAAGTTGATTCATTACACAAGTGTAAAATCTAAACTGATTAAAATGTAAAACTGCATTGATCATCATTTTCCAACATTTAATTGACTTCTTTAGTGCAACTGTCGATTAAAAATACACAGAAGAAATATTTCCAAAATCTAGGGGAAATGAAATGTCCGGAATATACTTGATTATCATTTACTCGATTTATGTTCGAACTGCCAGGCTTATGACCGTTTATCGGCTACACTTAAATAATGAATTGCATATATTATGTACTTCAATAAATAAAATACCAAATTATGCTAAGCCGCCAGTGATAGTAGACACATGAACATCAGCATAAAATATGCTGATTGTGCATAGAAACGTTCATAAATCGCTACGCTACGAGACTTTACCTATAGATGTAAGTAAAAATATATTGCCAGATATACGTCAGTTAATATCTGTTTCATGTCAATATGTCATTATTTGACCCAGTTATTATTTCGTTTCGAATGATAGGTTGTCTAGGGAATGGTACTCATTTTGTTCTTCGATTAAGACAAAACATCTTTAAAATGATTGCTTTTTTAGTAGATTCTTGAGGTTCCATATCGCCTCATCCAACAATAATTGCCAGTTTACTATATAACGGCATTAGGTTAAAAATGTATTCAACTTGGAATTACATCGTTCGTATGTGTACACTAATTTATTAATAAATTACTTATACGGCTTAATCTTGTTATTGCTTCTTTAACTATTTACTTCAAAAGGTACTAATAGTTTTGTGTTGAAATTATAAAATAACTTTTAGCTACACACCACTTTGTGCAAAATGCTCAAGTCTAAACTGTAATAAAATAATCGATAATAACCAAGCTTAATCGGAAGTAATTACGAAACTTACTACAGACTATTAGATCTTCTTTATATTTTTTGAGTAACGCTTTGTTCAGTTACTGTTATTTATTGAAGCTGAGCACTGAATCATTAAATTTAACTAGACTATGTTTGTTTTATTGTTTTTTCTTCAATTATACCGAAACCGTTGGGTATCATAGACAAGAAATGCATGGAGGCAATGTGAGAACAACACCAAGATGGCGATGTCCATGACGAGGCTGGTATTTGTCTTCGTTTTATACCCTTTATTACTAGTATTATTTTTTAAATATCGATCACTTTCCAGCCATCACAGGAGTGCGTGTGTTTGTTGTGTTCTTAAGTGTATGTTCCCATAAATGTGTATTGTTCTTCTTGTTAAGCATAGGGTTCCTTGCAAGAAATAAATGAACACAATGGCTTTTCTCCTGCTGGTATATATCAGACGAATATGGTTATTAGGATGTAACCGGAACCAGGAGCTCTAGCGCCTGCTTATTTACACGAGACCAAGGATCCGCTAAACCGTTGATGTACATTGTGCTTTCTTATATCCAAAAAAGTGAAACTAGAGACATACATGCATTGGTGATATTACACATGCTAATAATTGTAGTCGAGCCGATCAAATGTGGTGTAATGGTGCTTTTTTATGTAGCCAAATTCAGAGCATCGTATTCGAGATATATTAAAAAATGGTCCATTTTGAATTCCTATAAATGTTCACATGGTATAAAAATTGTGTCTTTATTCCGTATCAAACATAATACTTTTTTTAAGTTAAAATTCGCTCAACTATTTGCACAGAATTCTCAATGGTGAGCATATGACCGTTCTTACAATCTCGTTCTGAAAAAAGTCCGTTAGAGATAGAGATAGTAAAGAGATAGAAACAGACCCGGTAAACCTTATAGAAACAGTAAAATAAATATTCAAAATAAACAAATATTTCGCAAAATATTTTGTTAAGTAAAACTCACCCATAAAAAATCAGTGTTTTTTTTTATAGCAATAGGCAACATTTCAACGCTAGATGTGGTATGGAAACATAGATTTAACGAGATACAAAATGCTCGTTTGTATTTTTTTGTGGCACAATATATATAATGTTAATTTCCTGCAACGATATCTATTCATACGACACAAGAACACTAGAGTCACACATTGACTCTATAGGCAGTGGGAAACAAGCATATGTAATATATGCATTGAATGGAAAATACTCTAGAAGCATTTTAACATTTTTATTTATATCACAGGAAAACTGCACTTAAGTTTTCATCAAAACCAACTGTTGGTGTTAGAAAGCTTTTCGTTATAATTGAATTGATTATAAACATGATATAGCATGTTTTTTTAATGTAAATCTTTTATTTTACAGCTTTGTAATTCTGGCGATGAAAATTTGTATATTGTAAATTGTCGAGAATCATAAAGAATCGATAAGTATAATAACTCACTGAGTGATACATCACATATGCTCAACTTGTTCGAAACACGGTTGCTTGGATTATTACCAGGATATCTGGAATCGGGTAAAAATACTTAAATAAATACGGAGGTTATCACTGAAGCATATATTTAATTTCAAAAGTGTTTCGCAAGTATACACAATTTTGCCCTTTGAATCATTTGTGAATATTCATCAACGAACGTATCCAATCATTCCATGATAACAATCTCTCTCTAGTATTTCAATACGTTTAATATCAATGATTTATCCATGCTGCTAAAATTATGTAGTTTTTTTTACTATTATACATGAAATACTGTTATACCATTTTAAACTTCAAGAAAATAATAAAAACACTGGATTGTGGTGATTTATTAAAAAACTAATGCTTTATTATTGTGATATTATGGCGAAACATATCAAATGTGTATTTCCGTTGGACTGTAAGATTGTTTCACTTCTTTATATTGACCTAACAATATTAAATATATATATATATATATATATATATATATATTCCATATATTCCTGCTTATTTCGAGACTTGCAAAGCTCCTGTTAAGCAGACTTGCTGGGCGTGATTGCGGAATCGATAAATTATCCCAGCTCAGCTTGGTTGTGTGTAAAATGAAGGCCAGATGATAACGCCGCTGCATGCAACCTTCAGTCTGGGTATTGCACGTACGGTCCAGATCCCCTCTCTAAACCGCAATTTTTGCTGACCTTCTATGTCGATTATAACTCATGTTTCCTGGGACAAGCTTTCTAAACAAATGGCAAACGACATTGCCTTCTTGCTCCCGTCACTTTTCTCGTCGCTTGTGGTGAGATAGGGGACTTTGATACAGATGGTTGCATGCGTTGCTTTTTTTTGTATTTGTATGGGATGGCGGGGGTTCAGTCAGTACGATTCAGGGGCTTTTCATCAGCTTGCAGCTGATCAAGATGCTTGCTCAACCTAACTTTGGGTTAACAAACAAATCTAGATGTTTCTGGTTTTAAATCTGGTAGACATTCCAACCAGTTTTTCTGATATATTTGTAAATTACAAGACAGGGTTTCAGACACAAAAACGAGTTGAATTAGCATTTTTTGTTATTAAAGTTAAAATGACTATTCTATTAAAATGCACAGTTCGCATTCGCCGAACACCATCATTATACTATTGTCAATAAGTGAACAGTGTTTGTAAAAAAAAAATACGGTTGTATGTAATTGTTTAAATTGCTAACTAAACAATTATAATTCTATAAATGCATTCTCTTGTTTGTGATTTGTGTATAGAAAACTTAGGGAGATTATTTATTTTCATGTTAGTGCTGAAGACGAATCTTTCGTAGAATGAGTTTTTTAAACACGGTAATTATGGTATATATCAAGGCCAGCCTGACATAAGACATATATCTGTAATACGAGCTAACAATCCTCTGGAAATACTGTCCGCATAGCTTTTTATTTTACGTCATCGTCTTCTGCAATCTATTAAAATGAATCTGGAGAGTGGAGGTAAAATAACTGGCTGTTCTGGCAATCATGTCATTTTTTTCTGATTTGGATTTGGATTATTGCAAGATATAATTGACGAAAGTGGTTAAATAGTTTTAAACTTAAGTCTGACTTGGACAAAATCTATCTACCTAACTGGGTCATCTTACTTAAAAACTATGATGTTTTTTTTCCTACGTGATTATTGGCTAAATGAATGAGGTTCGCAATTTTGCAGCAAACAAACATAATTCTTTAGAAGTACTTTGACGCAGTCAAAACAAATAAAGACAATGCATGAAGATATGATGAAACAATAAAAATATCACAAATAGAGAAACTTTTATTTATCAACTTAGTGCGTGATATTAACCCAAAAAACTAATTGCATATCAACATAACCTAATTAGTTATAATATTGTTTTGTTTAGTCATCATTGTATGTCCATATTTTCCAGACATTGGTAACACAAGCTATACTAGCAACTTATTGTCAAAGTTAGTGACCGTTTTTCAATTATACAAACGAAAAAATCTAAGATGCTAATTAAACTTTCTTTTGATTTTATCTACGTGTTGTCTGAAGACAATGGTACGATGACATAGAGGTGGCATTCGCTCCTTTTTGAAGTGCAACCTTCTTTGTTTATCACGCTTGCATGACATATAAACTCGAGGGAAGGACTTAATAACTCGTAGGAACGAGTTATTTATGTCGTGAGAACGAATTTCTAACTCGAGTTAACAAGATATAAAGAGTAAACATCTAAATAAAAGAGGAGTGCAATAAAAAAGAGTGGTGCAGTAAATAAAGGAGGGTGCATTAAACAAAACAGTAGAGACTTTCATTTATCTCGAAGGAACGAGTTAGTCAGCCAATCAAATTTTGTATTAGTCGTCGCCAATGTTTATTTGTTAATGGCGCAGGGACACATTCCGTGTCTATACGTAATGCAGACTCGGGCGCGAAGGGACGTTATTAACCTCGTAAAACCCTCGTGCAGACGCACAAACAAAAGCCACAGATACACCAATGTCGTCCCCAATTACTGTTTTGACAATTGTATAAATTGCTTTAGACGTCTTACGATTAAGAGTGTTTAGTGTTCATTTCTTGCTATCAGTGTTAGTGTGTCCGCTATAATAAGCAAATTTTGAATGTTATCGACACAAGTACTATTCCATTGTATCATTAAACAATATCTTTTTCATTTCTACATTAATGGGCATCCGCTTAAACAAGTAACTTATAAATTGTATAATAATGTTACCATCAATATTATATACTGTTTGAATGCTTAAAGGGGCCTTTTCACGTTTTGGTAAATTCACAAATTTGAAAAAAAGTTGTTTCAGATTCGCAAATTTTCGTTTGAGTTCTGCCATTTGTGAGGAAACAGTAATGCCATGCCATATGTGCATCTTTTGACGATTTGAAAACCTGAAAATTAGTTCTGTTGTTGTCGTTTAATTTTGTGAATCTATAAAGATTTCTTATATAAAGTATAAAATACGTCTGTTATACATACTTGGCAGGATGGCCGAGTGCTAAATGGTTTTTACTCAATGGACTCCAGGGGTCACTGGTTCGAGCCCTGCTGAGGATAACTTTTTTCTTTTTTTATTTTATTCTTGATTTTTACTGGAGTTTTTTAGATCAAATGTTTACATTTATCAATATAAAGCATTAAATGACAATTTCAAAACATGCCAAAATCTGTAAAAAGGCCCCTTTAATAATTGCGACAAGTTAACGGTCTAAGCTAGTCGATGTATAAACAATGATGACCGTTCCACCTGCCTACGTTGCGCACGGTTTACAGATCCTATTTAGTTATGATATTTTGTAATTACCCTATAAGCATGCATTCAGCTGAATATTTTTAAATGTATGCTGTTTGTCACGACGATGATATGAATGGTCAACTATATTATTCTATGTATATAAAGCTTTTTTTATATTAAACACGAGATGTAGTTTATACTCGTTGTGGTCTGATTTCATCGTTATGAGGAAATTACCGTTTTGATACTTTGGTCTATATACAACCATTGCAAATTTAAATGATAATTAATTGAAATGTTTTATACTTATTCAATTTAAGTTATGATCAATTTTATTTTCATTTATATGTTTGGAGAAAACGTATTGGACAAGAGGGAAGTTTGAGCTCCTTAAAACAGTTTATACTCCCAATACTTCTAAAAGACTGTTCCAAGACGGTTATATCAGGGTTTTTTTAATGTGTGTGTATTAAAAAAAAAATACCTGTGTGTCTTGTCTCGTATATTTGTTTTTGTTTTCCTTGTTTGGCAGCGTTTTTTTCACCATACACAAATGACTACTGACGATGAGTTTAATTATCAAGCGCTGAATACAAATGAATCAAACTGTCACATACACCTATTTGATACAGTGATTATCCACAAAAGGCACGGACATATTTGATAAAAAAAGAATTTGAACTGTTAAAATACATGCACTTCATTTGACTGCACTACGGATGGATACACGCTGATTTAGTAGAATAAAACCTTCAATGAAAGCCAAAATATTAAGTTCATGGAAAACTCTTGTGAACATCGTAAATAAAATTCTTGGTAAACACATTGTTTAATGTCTCCCTGAATATCGGAGCATTATGCGTTTCAGAAATTATTATAGTATTTCTAAAGTCAAAAGAGGTGCGGATGGTGGTTAACACAACATGTCTCAGTTACTATTAATCGAAAACTAACAACATAAAATACACCCAATGGACTTCATAACGCGTTATTTATAAAACTGCTAAAATTTGGAATAAAAGAAACAACGCTGCGGACGTTAATAAATTGTTACACAGACAATGTGCATTATCCGTGTTCTATCCATGCCATTTTCGGTTCGACAGGGAGTCAGACAAGGGGTATCCTATCAATTTGGTTGTAAATCCTATTTATTAACAAGCCCTTGTGTGATCTGGAGTCATCTCGCCATGGAACCACCATTTGCCACCTTCACACCGAAATCAAACCCTAGCAGACGATCTCACGCTCATCTCAAGCAGTGCTCAATCACTACAGCGCCAGCTAAATATCGTTATGAGATATGCTAACACATGGGGTTATAGAATCAATCAAGACAAGCGCATTTATATGGTCTGTGGAAAATGTAGGGTGTCGCCTCACACTACAATAAAGTACAATTATCCCCGTAAAATCAGCAAAACAAGTAGGAATAATTCTGCACAGATATCTGAAGTCGTCACTAGACCGTCCATTGGTGTGTTCCCTGATAAAAATAAAGGAAAAAAACTACCTCTTTAATCCGTTGAAAATATCAGATTTCGTGGAAAATGTATCTATTCCCACAGCACTGTACGGATTGAAAATCTGGTAATCACTGACGAACTACGATGTCCTTAAACTGGAGAGATTTCTGAGATTAACAGCAAAAATGTGTCAAAATCGATTAACTCTCACAACAATAGATATGTCATTAAACCGTATCGGTTGACTGCCAATAAGTGCTAAAATCAACTTAGAAAAGGAAAACCGATGTTCTTTCATAAACTCTGCGATATGAACAATGCATATAACACGGAACAACTATTACCGACTCGCGCTATTTAATATACGATGAAAATCATAGCATAAAGGGTTTATACCAGATATATATGCAGTATTAGAAAAGTATAATCTTGTAAAATAGTATATAGTTTATTGTTACTCCACTAGTATTCCTCCAAAGCTGACTTGCAAAAACAATACGATCCGCAAATATCACACTGAGCAATGGACAGTACTCGTCACAGGGGATCCAGAATTTGTGCGAATAAGCGTCGTTCATCCTACATCATGGTCGCTCGCATCTGGCCCGCGGCGAGGACAACTCGTGAAACAACAGAAGCCTCTCAATGTGTGCGTAAGACAAGTGAAACAAGGGAACAAACTCCCTGTCATCTTTTCAGACCCTGGGACTTCAAAGTCCTAGATAGCGGAATTAATGCCGTCGATTTGTGCCAGCAATTGAGATAATATAGTCTTACAATAATACGAGCGTGTAAAATTCTCCCTTTTACTAATCGATATGATATATTGACATTACTTCTATCAGCGCCCAACACCTTCGATGACGAGACAACCGTGAGTCTATGTACTTTAATTCCTATGAGTATGACGTCAAAATAATAAGTAGTGTTTTAAAAACAAGCATATGTGTTATTAATCTCTTCATACATCATATTCACATGTAAATTATTGTTTATTTAAACAGTAATTAACTCTTTGTTTACATATACAGTTTTACTTGTCAGAATAGCTATTTAAAGTTCACATTTAGATTTAATAGAAAACTTTCCTCATTAAGATCCTTTAACGCTTGGACTCCGGCGACAAGGATCAATTAGGATTCTTCCGGGACTAACAAGCTCCTTTTAGGCAGACATGCTGGTCGACTGGGCAGCATGGATAAATGTTCCCGACATCAGCTCTGTTGCTGACCCATCTATGAAACCCTAATCCAGATTTTCTGTGACTAGCTTTCTTCAAGACTGGCAATGGTCTTCTTGCTCCCGTAACTTTTCTGGTCGCTTTAAGTGTGGTGGGGGATTTTGGTACAGACAGTGCAATTTCGTTATTTCGTTATTAAGGGGCTCAGTCAATACCGTTCAGGTGCTCTAAATTAGCTAACAGCTGATCATAATGCATCCTCATCATTACTGTGCGTTCTCGGATGCTTCTGGATTGTTCTGTTTCAAAGTCTCGGAGACAGCCATTTCCTGTCATTCTTATGTTGTAATTAATTACCAGAAATTGTTTCCGACACATGAACTAGTCTAATTCGCATTTACTGTTATTAACATGCACCATACAAAAAATAAATATGTAATAAGAGCGGACAATGCTCGAAAATAAATGTCCCCATAGTTATTTATTTCACGTCACCGTCTTCTGTAATGGAAAGTTTGCTTTAGATTTAGTGCAGAACATAGTTTATGTAAGTGGTTATAAAAGTTTCAACTTTGGTGTGGCTTGGACAACTTATATCTAACTTACCGGGTCATCTTACTTATTTTGACGCCATACTAAGCGAGGCCACACATTCCTTATCAAGGAGATTCATGCGTTAAACGTTAACGTGCGTCTATATTTTGTTAACAATATATGTGAATTATTTATCGCGTTTAATCAAATAAATCAGTTTCAGTTTAAATATTGCAGATCAAACCCAGTATCTTACGATAGCAATCGAACAACATATATGCCTTAATATTGAAACATCAGAATAAGAGAACTGAACAATTTGAAATTATTTTTACAAGTCAAAGTTCAGTGGCCTTTATCTGGAAGCTAGCTCACGGCGTTTTTTTCGAACGGTCCTTAGTGTTACCTTTCGTGTTATTATGATCTCGAAACACATACTGTTTATGAGACCTCTTAAATCACACCTTAAGTTATGTTAAAAAATGGCCTATAAGTGATATGTTCAGCTCTGTTTTGTTGTTAATCGGATTGATTCATATTTATGTATATTTTGTCATATCGATTTAGTAATAAACCTTAAATAAATAGGCACACATAATTTGTCGTACTAATTAATGCGTGTATATGTTCAAATTTTCATCTTATTTCGACCGTTACTTTGTTTCAAAAAAACTGTGAGGCCTACCCACATTTTCCTCATTTAAACATTGGGTTAAAAACATTTAACATGCTGTCAAGCTCACAAAGACGTGATGATTTGATTGTGCTATTTTTTTGGATTACCGGTATACGTGTATGTATAAGTTTGATTTAACGTGTGACTTATTATGTCAAATCTGCCGTAATACAAACAACAACAACAACACACAAACAACATCGATCCTGCCGGCAACACAACACAAGCGCACATCTTTATACACTCTAATACACTCTTCCCAAATATGGTCGATAGCGATCATTAACGTTAACAACGTCATTGGCAATTGTGCGTGATGCTAACGTCGTCCTATACATTACTGTGACTGTAGACCGTCATGAAATATGAGTTTCATTGACGTATGGACGAAACAATTTAATCGTCTAAAGGCAGAGATCGATATCGCTATCGATGCGTTTACAAAAATGTGCAGTATGAAGCGAATGACATATGAGAACAGGGTATGAGAGTGCTAGAATCATGACACGGAACGAGTCAACAGACGCAACAGCCGTCTTGACATTCTTTTCATCGCCGCGAGTTCATCGAAGAAGGGGTCAGTGAGCGAATTGTTATTCTTGTACGACGGTTAATGTAAACTTTTATTGATAATTTAGATTACCCTATAGACGTCGCGGGTAGTAGATTTCAACCATTCAACAGCCTTGTTATGACCATCACCGTTCTTCGTGATTTCATCTTTTCTGGGAACAATGTTTCTTGTATGATGAGCGCTTGTCGATTCAGCTGTAGTCTATACTGATTTTTTCCCGCCTGCTTGGCTATACTTCCAATGTGACAAAATAAGAGGTATTTCGTCTGACAAACACTAACATGCAATCATGTACCTTGATCAAAATTGTGTAATATCATCATATTTTGATAAGGAATACAATGATCATTATTCATATGTTTATATCAAAAACCTTATTTTATACAATAGTAACCGTATCATGACGGAGTCATGAAAATGTATAAAAATAACACTATTGTAATACACGTTTTTCTCATTATTTCTATCCAAATTTATGTTGTTTTTTTTAAACCTATTTATTTAAGCTCGATTGCATAACAAGCCTAAGCTTATATGAAACGCTCTCACTGTCGGGATCGACCCCGTGACCTCCCGATCGCTAGGCGGACACCATATCCACTACACCACGGCGACAAATTTATGTTTAAGAAAGGTTTGTTTTAGAAGATCATAACATGTGAATGATCATCATGTGTATATGAGCATACGTTTATTCAATATCGATCAATTGAATTGATATCGGAGTTTAAAGTCTATAATCGGCAACACATTTACAAAGTTTGGCAAAACACACATATCCTGTCAAATAATGCAAAAAAAAAACCCACATAACAATTAAAATAGCAAAACACGACGGTTACTAATCGTGATACATCGGCTATCTCGGATATCTCCGTAAGATAGGCCTCGTGGCTAACGGTCGCCATCTTGCCGTGTATTACTACTTTACTCACCAAAAGTTTGTCAGTCTATTGTTATGAGGCTGTATACGATGCGCGTTGAACTAGCGCCAAACTTTTTACCGAAACTTTGATATTAAGTGCACTATTAACGTTCATTTGTGTTGCATTTTTAGCTAGTATCCAAATGATTTACTTTTCTTTATTTAATCACCCTATCATCCAGTTTTTAAGATGAAATTACGGTGTTTACAAAACCAACCAAACCGAAAGTGAAACTGGATGCCTGATGTAAACATTAAATATGTGTTCAGTTTGAGGAAGCGAATCGATCATAGACGATGGAATATGTATGCACTACAGACTACCATTGCCGATTATAGTACTGGCTAAAAAATACCTTTGATGACAGGTCATGTATAGAATGTTAATCAAAATAGTGACCATAAATCACTACAAATGTCTGGTTTGATCATTAATATCATTTATGCACGTTTCTGATATAATTCCCTGTATCTAGTTGTAATTACCATGATATTGATAAATTAAAACGTTTTTTCATAAATTAACATTTCGTGTTTATTATTATCATATAGGTAATATAGAATAGTATCATTATCATCATTAAATATTATTAAAATTGAAAAAAAAAACACTTAAATTATTATGATTACTTTAAAGTAGAATTTTTAAATTTTACTCATTTTGTTAATAGCAACCCCAAGACAATTCACCCCAGGAGACAATTTACGCGCTAGACAATTCAAATTTCATTGTAAATAAGTTTTTTCGTACCCAAAATATTTCGTACCAAATTTTACTCGTACCAATTTTTTTCCTACCCTAATTTTTTTCGTACCCAAATTTTTTCGTACCCAATTTTTTTTTGCGTACCCATAACCACTGGGCCTAGGGCTACCAAATTTGGTATGTAGTGACATTGTATAGTTCTCTACCAAGTTTGTTCAAATTATGCCCCTGGGGTCAAATTTGACCCTGCCCCGGGGGGTCAAAAAAAATTGAACATATGCTTAAATAGGGCCTATTTTGTGAAAACTTAAAAAATCTTCTTGTCGAAAACCATTTGAACTATGGCTACCAAATTTGGTATGCAGTAACATCTTATAGTCCTCTTCCAAGTTTGTTCAAATTATTTGAGTCAAATTTGATTCTTACCCGCGGGTCACAAAATTGAACATTATAAATGCTTATAACTTGCTTATGAAAACTTTAAAAATATTATTGTCCTTAACTCTAGGACTACACATTTTGTATGTAGTGAGATATAGTAGTCCTCTACAACGTTTGCTCAAATAATGCCCCTGGGGATAAATTTGACCCAGCCCAGGGGGTCAAAAAAACGTACATGTGCTTAAATAAGGCCTATATTTAAGTATTTGCACATGCCAAGAATATTTGTTTCAGTCTTTTATTCAGCAGTGGAGCGATACAGGGCCATCATGGCCCTCTTGGTTTCAGTATTGTGTGAAGGATTTGAAGTAGTTATGTGTTTTTGAAATATGATTTATGTGAATTTGAATAAATATATAAAATTTTGGTGATTTTCTCAGACAAAACTGTTAATTACATATTCAGAATGTATTATTGTAATATTCATTCGATTTTTTTAGTAAAAGAAGCACTTTTCCCTGGCATTTGTATTTGTAGTAATTGCATATTTTATTATTCTTAAACATTTAGTTTTGATGTAAAATCAGTTTTTATATGCAAGTCTCTATTTCACTTATAAATTAAAACAGCATATTATACATTATTAGAAAGATTATTCCAAGTTTGATGTCATATTCCAACTTTGCAAATTGTAGTTAATTAAACATTGTATTGCACTGTATGGGGAGCTATGTTAATTAAGTAATGTATGTTGTATTACATGTATACAAAATGCATTATTTCTACCACAAGTAGGCCATATAAATCCTACTGCTACTAAATAGACACTGGTATGATTTTGACACTGTTTTGGATGCACATACAAAACTTTAATTATTACTACACTTTAGTATTTTAAAAAGTTTTTGTTCAACGTTGTTTTCAAAAGAGTGTCTTAATGCATTAGAAAATATACTTAAAACAAACTAAAAATGCATTTTAACTTACCTTTTCCAAATATCTGGTAAAGTGTATTTGGGATGATAAAAAAATTGCAGAGAATAAATGATGTAAAAATGCAGAAAAACAACATTTGCTTCTGTGAGAAGTGTGTCTTGTCTGCATTTTTAAGTGTATTAAATGCACATTAAATGCAGATAAATACAATGCCAATACTGTTACACGTAATGGACATTAAATGCACATTTTCTTGTAATTAAATGCTTTAATGAAATGAACTCATCTTTTAATAACGTTTTAACAATTAATAATACAAAAACAATGTGACACAATAATGATTTTTACACCACTAGTAAGAGATATAATTTGTGCTCATATGCTTTATCATTACACTATATAAATTTATATCATTTGTTGTATGAAAATTACCCGTAAAATTCATGTTAAAGCTCAAGAGATAAATAGCAGCGTGCTACACCCTGCTCCTTTTTACATGACTTGATGGTATTTAGTCCACAATTCTACATGGCCAAGGGCAAATGTGCAGATTTGACAAATGAGTCTTAACTGGGTTCCCATAGGCAGACTTTCATCTTACTTGTATTTAATATAATTCATGATCTTTAGTGCTCTTTGGCTGGCAAATCTTCGTTGGTCAAAATTTAACTGAATTTTTTCACTTTATAGTAATTATATTTTTCATTATTTATCAGACAACATCTCTGTTCAAAAGTTTAACATGATTGCTTGGTTAATTTAGACAAAAGATCAATGCATCATAACATGAAATGAAAAAATGTGTAATAGTAAAAATGGCAGCAAACAAGCACTATATTATGTGCCTTAAATCTGAGATGATATGGTCATGTACAATGTGTCCCATAGTTGTATAATTGTATAGTCGCATGCATGAGTGGTGTCAATGTCACACTACCAAATAAAGCCTTTAATTTACTAAAGCAATGTGAAGTTTAATGTGTTTTTTTCAAGATCTGTAAATATATGTTGTAAAGTTAAAATGCAATTATGTTACTGTAATTAAGGGACAATTAGTTTTACTGATTTGGTTGGATGCATATGCAGATAAATCATGGTTTGTGCAGAGGACAGTAGCAAAAACAAGAGCTGTCTCCATAGGATGACATATTCCCCCCCCCCCCCCGATTAACGCTTTGATAGAAGTTATGAGCATTTTTCTAAACGTAAATGCATTTTTCAAAACCTAAGTTCAAGGTCAAGGTCAAAGGGGTCAAAATTTGTGTGCATATGGAAAGGCCTTGTCCATATACACATGCATACCAAATATGAATGTTACATTTGAAACGACATAGATGTTATAAGCATTTTTCGAAACTTAAACGCAAAGTTTGATGGACAGACGGACAGTGCGATCTCTATATGCCCTCCTTTTGGGGCATAAAAATGTGTTTCACATCGTTTTGGTAAATGAGAAATGTAGTTAAAAGAACAGAATCATCAATATAGTAATTGATTTTAAAGTGGCATATTGGATGTGTTCATCTAGTTATATATAAAAAGGTCCCTGTTTTATACCCACTAGCTCTGAGTGAGGGTTCTCAAAATATTTAAACAATATGAATAAGTACAGTCATAGGATCGAGAAATCCTTGTTGATATGGGGGCTAAACACCTGAAATCAGGTAAAGACCAAGGCCAAATAAACCAGAGGCTGCATGAGCCTGCTATACTCTGAACATGTATTGTTTCTACTCAGGAAACTGGCTCACTAAGCTATAGACTTTGAATTTCAGTGCAATCTATCTAAAAAAATTGGTTAAAATAAATATTAATTTGTAAAAAAATAAACATTCTGCACAAATTCAATTATTTACTTTACCTGTGTGCAGGAATCATTTCAGTATTGATGGTTAGTGAACTATGTCAAAAGCACCATAGCTATGAAACACTTGTATTTTGAATATTGCAATGTTCCACAGAAATGATGCTGATGATAATTCTACACGATGAATAATTATTAGATATATTTCTAAATTCCATTTCCACCAACAATTTAACTACCACGTCCAGTTCAAATGCTTTGTACACAGTTGAAAATAACACTATTTCACTCAACAACCGAGACACATGTACTCAATTTTTCAACTATTCGCAATTAAACTTGTCTTCTACTGTTATTGTTGTTGTTGTACTTTTGAAAGTAGTACGAAAGATGGCGACCATTAACCCAGAGATTGATTTATGAAATAAATCGTCTGCTGATCCAGAGTGGACGGTTACATGTCGACAGAAAGGAGAAACTACGACACTGCACTAAATTTTTGAAATCGTAAAGTGATTTGGAAGATGCATAACACATGTATATGCACGTGTATACGTGTGCAGGCATACACCTTAATATGTAATCAAGCAAGATACATTTTGCGCATTATACGTTCTCCATATTCTCGTTTTTGTCATTCTCTGTATTTATTATTTTTTTCTTTGTTTGGTACTTAGTGTTTCATGTTCATATACATCTATTCTTGATGTATTGCGTTGTCCATTAACGTGTGGTCGTCGTCGGAAATTAGTGGAATACATTTGCCTTGATTTATGTTCCTGGATGTAAAAATCATAACAACTAGATATAGCACGCAACATTCATTTATTTCAGCCCAATTGGCTTATAACACACGCCACACGTAATTACGGCTGCCCGATTGACTGACCGCCATTTCGACTTCATCCTGGCTGTAGGTCGTCAAACTACATGTATGTGAATGCTAAACAGTAGAACAGCACTGTCATGCATGTCTTATCTTATTTGATTACTTAGCAAAGCGTTTTTTGACTAAAAATCTCTGGGAAAGTCGTGAAATGTATTGCTATATTCACTAAAATTATATGGCAAGCTTTGTGTGTATACAACCCCGTTTAAGGATATTGAACTGGAAAAAAACATGTCAGTTTTAACCAAAATAACCATATATGTTAAACACAGTATCCCAAAAGTGTGAAATGTGGCAATAAGCAGAGAACGACCACATTTTTGTTTCTAAATATGAACACCTTTTGAAACGTTCCATGATGTCACTTTTCAAACTCAATACGTTCATGCAATTCCTTACGTATCTTTCACAATGCTGCGAAGCAGCTCGTCTAAGTTATCATACCATGAAATAATTCTTCACAATGGCGACCTATGTAAAAGACCGGGCCAGTCCGATTGAGATAGCTCGATTTTTCTAATCGGCATACATCGCTGATGATCATTGATAAAGGTAAAAGAAGCTCAGCTATAAATATCACAGCATATTCTGGGAAAGAGATTTAATAATAGTTTGAAAACGTAAATTTCAAATCAGTTATATTCAATCCATTATATGTTCATAGATCAATGAAACAACTATGCATTTTCTGTATTGTATTTGACATTTGTAGTGATTCTGTAAATAAATTGCGAATGAAAACGTGTATAATTAACGTTTAACGCGATCACGAGTGTAAAGGAAACGAATTATTTCAAACCTGCCATTTGTAAACGTTGTAGCGAGTATGGTATATAAACAGCATAATAGCCGTATAATGAAATATCTATGAAACTCGCTCTTATGCGTGCTTTCTCATTTTGCATATTTAATAAACTTTTCAAACAGAAATTACAAAGCCACATCAGTGCACTTACTATGTTTGATAATTCATTCGTTTGTTGAATATTGTTTGCTGTTTTAAACACATATTAGGTCATATCGCGGAGATTTAGTCAACCTTACCATGTGTTCATGGGCGAACTCACGTATTCAAGTACTCTTACGACTAAAGCGCGTCTGTATTTCAGTAACATTATACAGACGCAAATAAACAAATTCATAATTTTTCTGCAGACACTATACAAAAGCTATAAAGACATCATTGCCATGGATGTTGTCCGACGTTTTAATAGCAAATAGTGTTGTGTGTACCATTCCTGTGTGTATTGTCAATATGGCTTCTAAACCACGCAATGTGAATAAGTACACTATTGTGATAATATATTTAGAGGAGCAGATGTGGGGATAAATTTCTTGCTCAATGAAATTCCAGTGGTCAAGGCGGGAATCGAACCCGGGACCTCTCGATCCCTAAGCCAGCGTCCTACAATTAGACCACTGCTCCCACGAATTGTTACGAAGTACATATGCGAATACGTTGCGTAAGTGGCTCAATAATATCCGTATAATGAAATATCTATGAAACTCGCTCTTATGCTCGCTCGCTCTAAACAATTATGATAATATAAAGAATAATTTAGTAGAACACCAATTACACTAATTGTTTGCTTTGGATACGTATTTATATCGTTAATACAAGTATGCATGTGATCAAATCATGGTTAAGCAACGGTTTAATTGTGTTCGGCAATATTTTAAAAACGGTTTTAGATTGGGGATCAAAGCCAGGGCTTTCAAATCCAAATGCGGACACCCTTTATAATATGCTGCCACCCCATCAAAATAGAGTCAGCTTATAATTTGTAATTGTAATTGCCAGATTAAGATTTGCTGTATATACATTGAAATCTTTAAGTTTAATAAAGGGTATTTTTTAATTTAAATTCAAGATAACAATTTCTTGAAAAAATTAATTTAAAGCTAACAGATATTACTTTACACCTTATATAAACTTAATTAAAATTGCAAATGAATCACGTGATCAGAACATGTATCAGAACTGAAAATAAAAAGTGTATAGAGCGATCGAGAAAGTAATGTAACTATTTGACTAATGTATGTGATAGAATTAAACATGCATTGATTCAAAGTTTGATGTTACCGCTACATGTAGCGGTAAAACAAGAATACAGTGTGGAGTGACGGTTCCATTTGACAGGAAATCGATTGAATTAACAAAAGAGAAGGCCCGAGTGGAAAAGGTTTGAGTCAAAGATAAACAGCTTGACATTATGTTTGTTTTCCACGGTGACAGAGTCCAAGGTTTCAAAATAGTTGTCTAGATTTGTGATCAGATGAGCTGCCTCAAAAATACAAGTGGTTCTATCATTTTCCATGTATAAATCTTCATATGGAATTTAGTTTACCGTTGGGAATTTCAGTTGTGATGTTGCATTGTTGAGCTCTTGTCAAACTTAAATAAATAACATTTTAAACAATACCGCGACAATAATTCGACATCAAAACAAGTGAATACGGAGATTGTATATTATTGCATTTATTAAGATGTTGATATAGTAATCTGCAATTAGTTCTTGGTATGTAGTGGATGATTTGCTGTCTTCATTCACCATAGATACATAATAGTTTAGTATTCTCATTGATTGTAAGCACGCATCTGTTCAAAGGTTTTAAGTGCATAACAATATGTATTATTAGAGAGGTATTTTTTCAGTCTATAATCGTTTAAGGTTCAAATGAATGAATATGTAGCCATTCGAGTTGTCATTTATAATAGTTGCACACTTTTGCAAAGGATGGGGATTGTTTATACAACTGTACCAGGTAATATATATGTATGACATATCATTCGGTGCTAGATTTATCGACATTTTATACGTGAAAGTAATTTTATGTTTTTAGCGCCTCATATGAATTGATAGCCCTGCGACTTCATTGATAGAGACCAGTTACATAAAACCCGATACATTTCGTGCAGCTTGAAATTGTTCTCAAATCATCCTTTTGATTTTGAAAGCAATAATTAAACCATGTAACTTCATATTCCAAAATATTTTCAATAAAATGAGAGGTTCATACTTTTTTAAGATTTGTGTACACTATTATGTTTCAGACGACGCATTATGTCCAATCATGTCCGTGCTTGCTCTTTTATAAATGAAATGTGTTTGTTTCAGAAAAAGTCATGAGCTTAAAAAACATTTAGGTGTTGATGATTTTCGACCTCTGGAATGGGTACTTTGTGCATTGTAACAGATAGGTTTATTGATCTGGTATGATTTTGCAATATTATCAGGGAGATTCTAGTTTTGAATGATCGATTTATAACAACCATGGTGCAGCCAACGCATGTTTTTGATAAATATCGGAAGATGTCATAGTTGTATAACTTGATTTACGACAAAATCGCATAAGAAACATCGGAGTGAGAAGGTAAGCGAATCCTTTTATTAAATGGAATATAGGATTATGCAAAACTCAAGAGTATAGGAGAATTGTTTGACGTGAGATATTGCTCACCTTTAAATGGAGGCGCAAAACAAGTGCAATTGTCCACGCAGCTAATATATTTTCAAGACTCGTCTTAAAAAGCTCGCACACTCTTTTTATATTCAAATTAATTGTTTCATGCAAGATTAGATTATCGATATTGCCTTCAACGCTTTACTCAATTCAAGTTTGTTAAAAGCGTCTAAAACTTTGTTAGTAATTTTACAGCAATATTGCTTATGTTAGTATAAGTCATGGTTGGATGTAATTTCTTTATTAGTGTCATCAATAAAATAAATTTAGTCAAAGTAATTATTAATCATATTTATTTAATTTAACTTTGATATCATCATATGTATTAAAAACACTCATCTAAAAGGTTAATTCATTTAGCGACTAAAGTCGTATTATATCCACCAATCCAATGATATTTTTTTCTGTAATATTTATTTAAATCTACATCCACAGATTTTCTGAGTATACAACTAAAAGTTATGTTGGTAATTTGGCATAGAAGTCTACATCATATCGCCATATGTGTTGAGTTAAACCTTAGTCAACAGGTTAATTGTGTTAGGAAGTACTAAACACTGGATAGTTATAAATGACGTTGAGGCTAAAAAATAGTTTTCTAGCACCAGACGAAACATGAATCGGAGTTACTTAAAGTCAAATAGATGTAAAATGCACAATATAGGGTAAACTATTGATTAAACACGTATAAATACTCTACACCGACACTTGAAGGCATTTTTTTTTACAGAATCCGCTTAAGATCTTTCTGCTACCATTGTAGGTTTGTACGACGATAACGTTGATCTACCCTTATTTAAAATATAAATATCGTTAAATGTTAATCATCGAGTTTAATTATCAATTGATCAATTACTATATGGTTGCGGATTTTGTAAAATGATGACCCCAGTTAGGATCTTGTGATTCAAATGTGACGGATAACATGTAGTACAACACACGGATGTAGAGTACGTCTTGTTTTCAGTATTATAAATGTAAAATGGGGTATGGATATTTCGTGCATTAGGCCGTTACGTCACCAAATTAAAGTACACATTTAGTGTGTTGTGAATACATCGGTTACTGTTAGAACAATACTATATTAATACTGCGGAGGAAACACGAGCCTGTTAGAACAATACTATATCAATACTGCGGAGGAAACACGAGCCGTTTGCAAAAGCTTTGAGCGTTAAGTGGTCATTGAACAAAGTAAAGTGATGTCATTTGGACGGGAGAACAAAATCGATCATTCGATTTTTTTTCATACATACATGTTTGCAGCACATCGGAAAGTTGGTGTACATTTTGTTCACGAGTAGAAAAACATAATAAATTAACATATTTAAACATTAATGTTATTTAATGCAATTCACTTATTCTGTAACATCGTTTAGATGTTAGCAGTGCAAATGTTATCACCTTTCAAGATATCTGCATTAAGGTTCATGGGGGGGATAAAATTCATTGAAACTTCGCTTTGGTTTTTCTTCATTTAATGTGGTACAATATGGTCAAACTATATATCATTTTAAAGCTAAAGACGGATAGAATAACATAAACACATTTTTGACAGTCAATATTTGTGTGCTTTATTTATATTTTGGTTTAAAACCAATACATTTTTACACTAATTTACAAAATCTCAATCTAAAGTTAGGAAGGATATTCACTACCTTAAGTTGAATAAATACAAAGCTATATACATATACAAGGTCAAGTTAGCAACATTTCACATAAAATTATTGTCATAAAACAACAAATGAGTTTTTATTCAACTGCCTTTTTTGGATAAATATCCTAAACAAAGTTCTAAAAATAACTTAAACGTAACTACTTTTTAAAAATCCAGGTATGGTGGATAATATGAGTCACAATTCTATTTCAAAGGCTTAACAATTTTGTCATTTACCTCTCAACCAAATTGCAAATTTTAAACCATCTCAAATTGAAATAGATTGCAGACGACATATAAAATTGTAAAGGAATATAAAGAAATTGGCAAAACGATTGATTTTATATTTCGATTCCTTCTACCCATTTTGAAAGCGTGGCCATCGCTGTGATCCGTAGAAAAACGTGCAAAACAAATCGGTCGAAACCACGTGCACTGGTGAGAAAACCGGGCATGTGTATACACATACCTGAGTAAATACATACTTATTTTGACAGTTGGGTGGCAACAAGTAAAACAACTATTAACATTAATCAGCAAGAGATCGCACTAAATAATAGAAATGACCACGTAGAGATATCATCGCTTACCTTATTACAAATATTTTCCAGCTGAAAATTGTCCCCCACACGTCTTTTTTAATTTATTTGTATTGTTTTTCTGGAGGCGAAGTGCATCTCATCGAATATCCATCCAACTTCCGTTGTTTTCACTTTCGTTATTAAAAACTCCGTTAAAAAGAATTATTTCTACTTTTAGATTGTTAAAGCGATGTATTATTATATATTATCATTAGAATAGTATACCGTGATGAATTGAACAGAGTTACGTATCGATCTTTCTATCAGTCTGTAAGCGTACTATTTTATGCGCAATAATCTATGTCGTGTGATTCGACAACGATTGTAAACATTGGTGAAATGCTTCTTACATAGTTACTCTTTTGAGTGTTTATGAGGTCTAATCGTGCAGTTTACAAACATCAACGGAAAGATTACACTCCAATGTATTTGTCATCGTCAACCGTTTGGAATGTCAATTAGGCGATGAGTGAGTTTTTAGCATGTTTCTTTCTATTTTATTAATTTAAAAATGGCTGCCCCCATGATGATGAAATGACATGTGTTCGAGTTTTGATATTTCTAGATATGTAAACTTTTTTTACTATTTAAGCGTAACTTGCCCTCGTCAATGTCGATATTATTCACTAGGTATATAATTTTCCGCCGAAATACGTGGAATAAACATGATTCAGATTTTTGAAAATAATGTATATTTTAGTGTTAAAATCGCTTTGTATTTTGATTGATTTTGTGGATGTTATGATACGTTGATGTACAAAATTGGTAGCAGTTTGAAGGAAAAACATCCTTTAAAGCATATATGTATACATTTTCAATGTGGCACTTTTCCTTTAGTCAAATTTGAGTTCAATACTAGGGGTCCCACATTTTTCAAAATGAAGCCTCTACATGAACCTTAACCAATTACTGTGACCATAAACATGAAAAACAAGCAAATTAGTAGATTTATCTACTTACGAAAACTACGTTATAATGCAATGATAAATAACAATGATTTGATTGGCCTTTCCAGTTTGCTTTAAAACATCAAAAATGCAACCACTTTTTTTTTTATCGTTTTTTTGTTTTTAAACTTCGATCTCCCTTGACACATATCTAAAAGAATGGGGTTCGTGACATTTATTTAATATAACCTTTAACACCGCGAAAATAGTTAAAAAAGAGATGTGGTTTAACGCTATAGCGTTTTTAGCACCTATACATCATATGTCTATAGTTATTATGTATCTTGTTGGCTTATGTTTTCTAAGGCTGTTCGTGTTCATTTATTTTACTTCACCTGTTAAACGAAGGTATTCACAAAATACCAACGTGTATTGTTGATATTTAATTAAAATTTTCATTCGCTAACAACTAAGCTTGACGATGATTTATCAGAAAATGTTAACTAATTATTGGATCTTATCACAAAGATTAATCATTTTACTCAAAAGTGTTGCCACGTGTAACGTGTAAGTGTAAGTCATAACATATTAATGAAATACACTTAACCCTGACGTTTAACACTTTAAAAAGATGTATTATTGAATATTACGAATTACAATCTTCAAGGGAGTGCTATTTTTTTATTTTCCCCACACCAACCTAACATTTACTCCTCGTACATGTTTGTGGCGGCACTGTAACGGATAAAATAGGCGTCGCACAACTGTATGTAAAGTTGTATGTTTCCATGCCATTTTTTTCTGTTGTCATATAAATAAATGTAACTGTTACTGGCAAGAAGTAGGATTGAAATGTTAACATATGTGATGTCATTTGAATATTTTTCTGTTGTTTAAAGCCTCTATAACGCTCTTAATCAACGAACATTTCGTAAAATAAAGTTAACACCTAAACAATCAGTGGTCCTTATAGCAATAGCTATAATTTCAACGCTTGATGTTGTATGATTACATTGATTTTTGTAGACACAAAATGCTTTTTTTTATTTGTACACAATTCCATTATAATTTCCCGCGAATATATCTATTCATACGACCGTGGTACCATGTTAGTGTTCATGTGTCGTATGAAAAGATATCGTTGCGGGAAATTAAAATGGAATTAAATATGCAAACAATAATAATAACGAGCATTTTGTATCTACAAGATCTATTTTACCAGACCACATCTGGCGTTGAAATTTCGGCAATTGCCATAAGAAACACTGAATTCTAATTGTTTAACATTATTTTACGAAACATTGATTGAATTTTCGTTGATTTTGAGTTGTAATGGGACTTTAAGTGTTTATTGCATTATTGTTTTAACTTCAGAGAGTGTGAGTATGAAGCGAAAGTTAAGAAAGAATGGAGGTTTTCAACAAATAAAAAAATCTACGGTATTGGCAGATTCAATATTCAAGGCCATGGTTGAGAAACAGGGACGAGAGTTTAGACTTTAATAATAATTTGAAATAATGTATTTCAAGCTATAATTTAACTATCACATTTCCATATATGAGCAAATATTTATAAATAATATGGATTCGAAACTTGTGAACATGTCTACATTTGTATGTCTTACACTTATAACTAAATTTAAATGTATAGATCGTTTTAATCAACATATTTTTTTGGAATAATTTATTAACATCTAAAGTATGATTTCTATACTGAACATCACAAATAAGTACTTTTGATTTGTGTTTGTTTTATGTATCTTTTTTATCATTATACTGTACAGTTATGGAGTCGATAAAGTTTCAGTTTCAGTTTGTATTATCTAATAAGAATCAGTGATTGATAATGAAACATTATATTTTAGAAGCAGCTACTTGAAAACAATATATGAATGCAGCTGGCAGAGGAAAAGAGACGTGACCAGAAAGTTATCGATTATTTCATCATTATGGCATATTTTAAGGACATATGAGACGGTTATTTCAATGGAACCAATGTTTCTTACACTAATTTGAATAAATTGACCTTATCTTTTACTGAGATAATTAGTTTTATATGTGTAATTGGTCTTTATTGAATTAAACGATAAACATTGATTATTTCATTTTAATTACATTTGTATATAGTTTAGCAATACTCATTTTAAACAATCCCATTTCAAGTTGGACAATATATTATTCAAACAACTATTTATTTACATAATTTTGTGAAACTAATCCTTCAATTACTTAAAATATCTATGATAATTGAATACTACATATTTATGTCTTCATCCGAATCCCCGATTCGTTGAGTTTTAAGCAAATATTGCACGGTTTCATGCATGCTGTTGTTTATTTGTAAACCATTGCAGGCGTCAATCGCTCACTGTGTGGGAACAACAAAAAGAGCAAATTTAATTGTATTCTAGGTTATTTCATGCCATTATGTTTTAGCCTTTTTTTTATTATGATTATAATTGCCCAAGTTGATAGTGCATATGTTTGACATTGTAATTCAAATCTAATATGTAGTTTGTTTAATTATTCTTTATAATTCAATGGAATGCATATGTTTATGCGGATATGTGTGTTAACGAACGTAACGATAAAATAACTATTATTATCAATATGTTTATTTGCAAATAAATAAAGTTACAACATGAAATTGACAGTTTGTAAAATAATATAAAAAACATGTATTGCCATATATAAGTCACAATTTATTCAACTAGTGAATGTGGTTTTGTTTTTAAATATTAATTATAACTAGTGCTTGTTTTATCTTTACATTTGCAGAATTACTTGATAAGTGGGAGGATTAATAGTTTCCTTTGCGGCATGTCGATCAAGTGTTTAATATTGAAAGTTATGTCTGAAAAGAAGTATTTTTCTGGGATTGCTACGAAACAGTGGAATCGGTCAGATCCTATGATAGTTTCAGTAGTTAGTTTACTGAGCAGAGTGCGATTGATGTCATCAACAATATCCTCTTGAGTCTGCTCATTGTCCTAAACGTAATTTAATTATATCGTAAAGTAATGCGATTTTCTCATTGAACGACCATTATAAAAGTTCAATGCTTGTTAATCAGCACGTCTGCTTTAATATTGCCCGAATAAGTGCAAGAATTACGGGTGATCGGAAGGTGGTAAAAACCGGTCCTCGGACGAAATATTGACTGCAGTACAAAACAAACGTTATTGGGTAACCTTATCTCTCCCGTAGATACATTCACGATATTACAAATGAACTAGGCTTGTTAAAACATGCGTATGGATATTTTCATTACATAGTAACAGTATTTTAGTGGAATATTATTATGTGGAATATCTCGAATATAAAACAAATAAAAGACAGTGTCACATCAATTCATTTTTTGCATCAACAAACGATAACGAATTACCTCGGCATTTATCTACATCAATTAGAAACATTCTTATTCTTTAGTTTGAATCTTTTAATGATGATAATTTCGATGTTTATCTTTAAGCTTCTTAAATAAAATATCATGACACGACTAAGAACCAAGTGAAAGTTTCTTTATTGATGTCTATACAATTAACTTAACGCGTCAACATATGAACTTGTGAAATGGGTATTGGCATTGACAATCGGGCAACAGACGTAAATATAAAAATCCAATTTATTCTGTTTCATGACACAAGTTTACATAATTACATGAGCACATTTTAATATTATAATCTTTATTTCTGCTAACCAATTGAACCTTTATTTTGAATATGATAAGAGCACATCGAATTAATAGTGGTATGTAGATGTATTACGTTTGATGTGCCCACATTATTTTTGCGAAACATTGAAATAAAGTTGTTAACATGAAGATATTCTGGATAAAACCACACTTTATTCACACGTGTCTCTTGCAAAAGTTTTCGAACTTTTGATGCCAATTATTTGGTGCGAGGATCGTTTGCAAATACTTTTGACCAATTGCAAGCCAAGCCTAGAAGGCTGTTTTTAAGCGTCAATCATATAAAGTAACTATCCCAACAATTTAAAAACATACCAAATAAGAGTTGTTTGATCAGCTTGTTTTACCAATTTGAAAGAAAGAGTCAGAAATATGGGGCTTATTTTAGGCAATGGCAATTGAAAGAGTCTACTTAAATTGTTGCACACAAACTACTAGGTGTGAAAATTCAAACACAGAATATTTTGCATATTAGGAGCTTGGAAGAACATGGTTGATAACTATAAGAGCCATTCATTTAATACGGTATTGGTTGAAAAGTATTCAGTAAGAATGCCATAAGTATATCAAGTGTATTGATAGCCTCACATGTGAAAAATAGATAAATAAACTAAAATCTGTTTGTCATCTGTTGGAGGACATAGGGGTACATTATTCATGGCTTAACCAATATGAAAGTGATGAAAAGCGTTTTTTATCATTGGTAATGTCTAGGTTAAATGATACATCTATCCAAAATAAGATATACGAACTTAATTACTCTTCAAAAATAATAAGGTACAGTCAGGTTTGTAAATTTAAATTGCAATCTTACTTAAAAATATTTTGTATAAATAAGTTTATATGTGATCTTTGTAGATAAAGAGTTTCATAATATAGATTAGATATTAAATAATGCAGATGACATAAACCTGAATGAATACATTTTCAAAGAGAAACTGTCAACCTTGCAATGCTATTGAGGGTGGATATAATTTTTTATTAGAATGTTCCTTCGTTGATTATATTAGAGAATTGTATACAAATACATATATCCGGAAAAGACAAAGCATGATTAAGTGTATTGAATTAATTTAATTTGATAATAGAAGTACCAACATAAACTTAGCTATGTGTGTTCATAAAGCATTTAGTCAAAGAAACTAGTATAAATATTATTATGATAGATTGTGTTTAATGTATACACAAACCTGATTTCTAGCTATCTTCTAGAATCGTCTTTGTTTTTTGTTTATGTTATCATTATACCATTGTTTATATATTCTAAATGCTGTAATACTATTGTCCTAGACCTTTTATGTATTGATACTTTAATTAACACCTTATGAAATTCAATACTGATCACATTTTTATTGTTTATATATGTTACTATGCTTCGAACATGTATACTCTTGGAATGTATGTCTATTGTATATTGAATAAACATAACCCTCGCGATTGTTCCAAATACATTCAAAGATTTTGTAAAAGTAACTAATGAGTTCATCGCCCTAAGCGCTTTGGTTGACAACGTATTTGTGACTTGTATAAATGCGCCGCTGCTTGACTAATCTATTTGAAGATATTTTTTTCAAGAGATTTGTTGTTATAAACCAAATTACATCCCGTTTTTAATCTGCATTTATGAAAGATGATTTTGTCTTGTCGACAATGACCGTAATATTCCACTTTCGTCCAATACTCAAGCAAGTTGTTCAGTGAAGATTATGTAATCTATCAGCTGATTCTGAGATTAATATTGCGTCGTCGTCGAACAATAGAAGATGCATTGATAATTGATCAAAAGTTATGCCCGCATATATATCAGCTTGTAACAGTAACTTAATATCATTTTAGAATAATTAAAACTTTATCGGCAAACATATATCACCTTGTAATAAAACGATGTCGGATGAAACCAATTCTGAAATACTATTAAAAGGGCCAGCGCAATTGACGAAAAAGAGAAAAGTTCTAAAATAACGTATTTTTTTACAATTATTAGTTTATATTGATTAAAATATCAAGACTGGTATATTACATTACTTGAAAAAAAAGTCTATATTTTCAGTATATTTGGTAATAAAATTTCCCGATGTGAATTCGAAAGAACATAGCGAAAATAGGTGACATAACGATATACACACTTTAAATAACGCAAGTAGATTGATCATTTTATATATAAAATATAAACATTATTATTTATTACCGAATATAATGAAAATATGAAAACTTAATAACTTTTTTCAAATGAGAATATGATTATTATAACTCCAATACGTTACCTTTTACATGGACACTATCTTTAAAATATTCATAAATAATATTGTCCTAAAAACACGCCTTATTATTACCTAATCGTATTATAGCCCTGACAATTTCGTACAGTGGTATGCATATATCGAGCTCCCAGTAAGATCTGTCAGAGTAATGGTTACTTTCAAAAATTGCGAACACAATTTCTACTGTTCTAATTATTTATATTACCATCAATTTAGCCAGCTTTTTAGTGTTCAACGAACTCTTTCAAATCAAGTGTTCTCCGTTCGGATCTTTTTTTTGAACATTTTCGAAAATTCTTTAGGCGATTCTGATTTCATGCTATTCCAGTTGGGTTCAAAGTACAGTTTCCACTAAAATAAGTGCCATCCATTCACACAGGACAAAATTTATGTAAAATAAATTGAAATATAAAAACAAACTATTTATATGTTCTCTTTAAGCAATCTATATTCCTAGCGGTGATTATACATTTCTGTGGAATGCGATGTATTTTGAAAAGGCAACTTAATGGTCGTGTTGCCGTTAATTCACTATTTTATTTTTATTTTTCCAAACGATATGAAAATTATACCAATATTTAATCTATCGTTCAATAAGCACTTACTAAAACTTAAATTCCATCTGTAAAGAAGAAGTTACAATAACGTATCAGCAGTCAAAATGCCAATTTAAATGTTCAGCTTTCTAAAAACAATATTGTCAAATCTGATCGTAAGGTAAAAGTGTTTATCAAGGTGTTGTTAAATAATATTTACTTTTCCACGTGTGCAAAATCCAACTCAATACCGTGCAGAGATTACATGATATATATATTTACTTTTATTACAACTCGTTTAATGTAATAGAATAAAAATTTATACGCAGGGAATATAGTTGAACAAATTATCAGTGCCTAATAATATTTATATTCCCGTTTCGCCCTATATTATTCAATTAAATGATGCAAAGACCTGAAAGGCAGAATACTGAATACTTCAAAGAATGTAGCTTGAATATTGTAATGTCGCGGTAGAAATAAAACATAATTACCTTTCTCATAAAAGATGAAGTCAAATACGTACATATCGATGCTTAACCTATTTAAAGATGGAGATTCAATACACTTTAGCACATCTTTTAGGCTAGTGACCTTTTTCGACGCGTTCAGTGTTTCTGTGCGAGTTCAAAACCTTACATGTGTTGGTGGTAAAATTATCTAGTGAGTTCACGATGTTTATATTGATATCAATGTCATTGTAGACATTCAAAACGAGTACTGAAAACTAATTTGATGTTCAAGACACTATTCGGCGATTTACTGTTAGAAATATTGTATTCTTGGTTGTAAAAGCAAACTTTATATGAACAGGGCAGTCTGCAAAACGCAAAACATAGCTAATGCAGACTTTCAGTTCGACCATTTGAATGTTATGCTAAGTTTACATCTGGCCACGACTTCCCCGATTAGCCAGAGGCTAAAAAATCGGGGAGCTCTACGATTAAATGGTATACTCCACGTTCTGTTACGCTTCCTTACGAAATCAGCACGTTTTGTTGCTACGATCGAGCCCACGATTTGCATCACGTTCTGTTACGCTTTGTTGCGATCAACACGATTGGCTTCCACGCCAACCACGTTCCGTTACGTCCTGTTAAGATCTCCCACGACAAAGCCGCTTTGTTGCGATCTCCTGCGATTTGACCTACGATTTGAAATTAGAAAATGAATCGGGGCAATCGTGGTGAAATTTAAGTTTGATTTAAAGTCTGTCCCGATGCCCACGATGTCCCCGATTCAACCACGTTCCGTTACGCTCCCCCACGATCACCCCGATTCGACTCCACGCTCTGTTACGTTTGCCACGATGCTCTGGAATCGGGGACATCGTGGTAATCGTGGCCAGATGTAAACCTAGCATTAGTTAAGCGTTCTAGATTATAAAAGATTAGTTTCAGTTTCACATTTACATTCAATAACGAATTTCTTCAAAACTCAAATATAGTTGATGGAGGGCGTTATTTTTTCTAGGTAATGTTTACGTTGCTGCGATCAACTGACAAAATGTGTTTTCCTTTAGATTTTTAAATTACCTAGTAGCTTTTGCATGGAGGATAACTATGTGCGTGCTTTCAATACCTTTGATGCTGAATGTCGGTAACCCAATGGTTCTTTGTGCAATCGCTGCGGTCTAAGACTTCGCAGAATGACGACCGTTTTTGAGCTGTCGCCGATGTTTTTGTTTTAATTTTCATCGTAATTCAAAACATGTCAATATTGCTAAAGCCCACATGCGTTATTTAAAGGTTGTGTATGTGTTACACAGTTTGCAACACACGTTTTAAGCGCTGTCTTCATATGTATTTAAGTAAAAACAGAAAAATAAACGATTGTTTCTTTATCACCAGAGCATAGCGAACCGCTAACTTCATTTTGAGTTATAACAGGATGAAATAGAATATCTCATAAGAACTAACTGGAAACATAATGATATTGAGTTGATCATTACAGTGTGATCAAACGCACCTCATATATGAAGGATATAAATTTTATGTCATGCAATATCTTTTAAGATTTTGCAACTTTGCGTCAATCCATCTGTAGGGATTAAGATATTATAGTCAAGTAATAACGTTCAGATGCAGCTAAGCTTCTACAAAAAGCTTCTTTTTGATTACAAATTCCCGAGCTGAAATTTTCTAGCGAACTAATAACCACTATATTATAAAGTCTTAAACTTTGCAGATTCTGTTTTATGCATGACAATGACTTTGATCCAGGAACACAAGTCTTAAATACACACGCTTGAACAAAATAGTAAATATTTGTGGCAAATTACTTTTGAATGCTTAGTCAATGGTATAGTTACAGTCTTCGCATGATGTTAATATTATACTCGTATTTGAGCCTATTACTAAGATCCTATATGCAGTGTATTGCTCGTTCGTTTAATGATGAAGATAAAGTAATCAAAAGCTTAATTCTGCGAATATTTAAGGCGTGAACTTGATGTTATTTAAAATAATGCCTCTTGAATAATAAAGTTTAGGTCTAGCAAAGATTTATCGTTTCAAGTTAAATCGTTTATCTCTTAACGGGACATTGAGTTTTGTTCGTCAGGGTTCTAACGTTTTTTTCTAAATGCTTAACATGTGTGATAAGTTATTTTTAAATTTATTGATGAGTTGTATTCATGATATTAAGCACGGACGAACCCGCGTATGGATTAAAGAACGCACGCTTCCAGATACACCGAACTGCCATTGTGACTGTTATATCGATCAGATTAAATTGGGGACAAACACATTTTGAACGGTGTCTCTATTAAACAATAATCGATTGAAATCAGTAACCGTGCATTAAAATTCACTTTTATATGTCAAGTAAACTTTTATTTTACAAATAAATGCGTTGTCGTAGAGGTTGTTTAATACAATCATTTGAAACAAAAGTAAAGTCGGGTATACTATGAACAAGTGTTTCCTATTTGCGATGTACATTTGTTTAAATTGTGTATGTTTAAGAGACAATGTTTATAGTTTACTACCCATACATGTGAAATTTTGTGCAAGAACATAACAGTGTTGCATAATAAACTATGTGTTGGGTTATGGACAGTATAAGTTCTTTTTAATTTAGAAGACGTCACAAGAACAACTAAAGCTAACATTTAACATTTATTTAATCAACATGCAAACCACAAGTAATACATTATAACTATATAGAATGTATGCGCAAGTTTGGTTTGTATGGTGATATGCTCGGATGCCTAGTACTATTCTATCATCAGTCTGCGTATGCATTAAACCGAACATTAACCATGCGTTACAGTAAGGTCTATTAACACGTTTACATCAACCTACCATAATGTTGCAATTTATAACACGCATTACTATATTTTTGTTAATGTGCTTTTAAAATATTAAACAATGTACAGCGATAATCATTAGCATTAAGTATGTTCCGTATTTTCCGCAAGGTTGAGTTTATTCATCTATTCATATTCATTGGGAATAGTTATTACTAAATACAGCGAGTTTTACGGTATGTAACATACATTCTCTAAAACACTATCTTTTGAGACGAATCACAACTTATGTTATAAAGAAAGTATAAGCGGATGGATTGACACTTTTCCGCGCTTCTTTAACGCACATTGGATAATACTTTTACATTTATTTACTTGTCTTGTATATGTATGTATATACTCGATTGCTGATTTTTTCTTTTTTCGTGAACACATGAAGCAACATTTGCGAGCCATGTGTAAGATACTCTGGCAAATATTAAACGTGATCTAGATAGTCTAATATCAGTAAACATGCCGTTTACATGCTCTTGTGATTCAAATTTGTAACTGAGTTTGAAGCGACATTCTCTATTGTAATTACGGAAACAAGCAATGAAACATCAGCAAACCTGTTCAATATATCGCCAATTATGTTGTGTCGACTGCTTCTCTATCGAGAGATAGTAAATAGTTTAGTTTTCATGTTATTTGCAGTCGTGCTTTCCCAAACGCTATGTCAATCGTCATGTTGCACAAATTTACCTAGCACTCACACCCATTCATGTATAAACATTTAGTTGGTATAAACTGCTCGGAAAAAGTTTTTCATTTGTATCATATATTGTTCGCGCCATCTGCATTGTTTAACAAGGTCTAACGCTGTAGTTATCGAGAACGTTATTGCTCGATACAATTAATCATATAAATATGACATGCCATATGTCAACTTGAAATGTTTATAATCATGTGTATTAACATTAGAGTTCAAGCACACGACACACACCATTTACAAATAATTATTTATTATTTATACATATTATCTTACAATTAGAATCAATTGAGATTGAGAATTGAATAATTTTAGTGCAAGTATAAGTAATACATCTTCTGCCAATGGTATCTTCTTATAAATGTTCCTATTCCGTTATTTTGATTTATCTATATGTAATTAATTAGTTTTCTCATAAATAGAACACATTTTGTACATTAATTGTGTTAATTTTCGCTGTGAAATTTCATTTTGTCTATTTTTGCTTAAAACAAAACCTTCCCTAAAATTACAAATATGGTTGAAACCGGGAACTACAAAGAAATGGTGATAAAACAGCGTCTTAACAATTACCATGGGCAGATTTATTACTTCTGACGCGTGGTAAGTGTTATCTCATATAGCTTTCTTTATGTGAAGATGTGAGGGAAGGGTTTCATTGGAGTTAAATTTTTATGAAGTCCAACAATAATGAACATATTACCGTAATACTTATCTCAGTGTCAGGAATACTATTTGTCAGAATATCTTCAATGGCATTGGCAACGCATTTTGGCAAGCATTTAGCGTTTAATTTTCCCTTCTACCTTGTCGAGTCTGTCATTTCCTAGTTCTTAAACACATTCGATGCAAATGGTTGAATTGCTGACCTTGTTACAGCGTTTATTTAATGCGAAGCAATTTCCAACACATTTTTTGGTGCCCGCATAAACAGCAATACATAAAGTGAGATTGAACAATTCAATGGGAAAATCCTATATATAATAACGTATGAATGCATGTATGAAAATTAATCACAATGAGGTCGATTTCATTTGTTTAATTACAAGTGATCACATCAATACACATGCCGCTTAAGACGTCACATGAAATTAACGCACGCATAAAAATTGATCCGTCATCGGTGCTTTCCCTAGTGAATCGCTTACATAAATGATATACGACATTTATCCGCAGAAAATGGCCGATCTCGCAAAAAATACCATATATCATACAAAAAAATGTATTTATTCTAACAGCACTGTACGAATCGGAACGCTGGTTATAACTGATGATATAAGATTAGCTTAAACTGTAACGATTTTGTTAGATTTATAGTAACTATATTTATTCGATTTGCCACCTCGCAAAAGAAAAGACATGACATCAAGACATATCTGCTGTGTACCAATCATTGCTTAAATTAATGCAAGACAACTTATGATCTTTCATAAAATATGTTGTCTGAGCACTAAATATCGTGCGAAACAAATATTTTAGTACGCTATGATAAAATATCCCGCGGTAAATCATAACATAAAGGGTTTATATCAAACACATTTACATTAATTAAAAAGTAATGTAAAAGTAAAACCCTGTAAACTTCAAGATAATATCTTGTGAATCCAAAGTCAAAATGTACTCGAATGACCTTTTCTTGTATATTCTATGGACTAGAAAGATGTGCCATATAATTACAAACAGTACGCCCACGATGTAACTTGGTAAGTCTTATATTCAGCCTTCCTAAGATTTACTTTGAATGTGTATTTTAAACTATAAAATAATATAATATGCATAATATACAACGTGTTATGTACCTAGAGGATTTTAAGATTATATATGTGAATAATATTTTTTCATTTTTTTGTTTGATATATTTTTGAATATGTCAATAAAATATACGATAAATCCGGGACACAGTTGAAATAAATGGTAAACATGTTTTCGTGTCTCAACATAAGTTATTGATTCACCATCGAAAGATATGGTATCTTTATATTTGATTAACACGTAGATTTCATTCGACACATTCAAATCACACTTTCAGAACCGCGGCATGCGCAAATGGGTCTAATGGCGTTTCGGCCAGCACAGCCGAAGCCCAGCCTTCACAATTGCGCAGTCTGGTCAGGAAATACGCTGCTCCATACAATCACGAAATGCTTCATGGTAATATAAGGTATATTCTTACGAGAGTGTGATATGCGCAGGCTGGGCAAAAAAAAACGCTAGCCGAATATGGTATAAGGCCTATGTTCAATTACGCGGTTCTTTAAACATCTCATGGCGTCTAAGCACAATTCTTTACAAAAGAAAATTTAAGTTAAACTGTGATATTAATAGCAAACTGGCAAATTTCGACAGCCTGTTTGGGCTTTCAGGAACGATTTCAAGACTATTATATATTATATATTAGATTATATATTGAAATTCTGCGAGATGAATGTGAATGCGTAGTTTTAACTGGGCACACGTTTTTGTCTCGGTATCGCATCATCGTGCTGAGAGTAGTCCGGAATTCCTAACACAAAACAGTGTAACATCGTATACGCTGTACACCGACGCAGTGATGTGACCACAGTTCTTGGCGATTCCTCGCGAATCAGGCAATGAAATATTCTGATGTATTCATTCGGGTTTGCCTGCTTTATGTAAAGGTCATTTAAGGAGAAAACTGGGTTAAACAGCTACTCCGAGTTACAGTCGACATGATACTAGGGTCGCTGTGATTACTAGACTGGTTATGCCTGATGAATCCATGAGGATCGTATACGACTATCTTGCTAAAAATATGTGAAATTATGTATAATCAACTAAAACGACTCCTTTTTGACAATGCGAACAGCATCGTCCAAGGTATCATAAACCATCAAAAAAAAATTCACAATGGCGACCTATGTAAATGACCGAGCCAGTCAGATTGAGATAACTCGATTTTTCAGTTACTTCCCTTTTGCATTCGCCACTGCGTAGGAGATTGCTCGTCATTGATAACATTCTCCTAGCAGAGTTGTCGTTCGTGTTTCAACATTCAACAATGGCCGCCACCATGAGAGTCTCGATTCAAAACTTTCTTACTGCATAAAGGTTACAATATACTAAATAAATTTGGAGTGCAATGCTATACTCTCTAAAAACATGAACATCATTTATTAGCAGACACACTTCTCTGTATGGGCACTTGACATGCCTTTATTTTAGAATGTTTCTGTGTGCATGTGGTAGGGAAAACATTGTTGTTTAGTAGCAAATCACTCATTTACTTGAAGGTTGAAGACTACATGAGACTTTGACAGATGGCCTGGAACCATCCTCAACTGCAGAGAAGCCGGTAAATAGATGGCCGTAAAACAGTGACCGCTGATTCGTGTCGAGTTCTTTCTTGCAAAACGCATGACCTATCTTTTTTATTCTTTAAATCAATTTGGCTTGGAGTGCTCTTTAAGAAAAGGTATGGGTATGAGGGTGTCTATGCGCAAAAGTTTGACTTTATTTTGTGTTAAAGTTATTGCTTTCACATTGAATTTGTGTAGGAAATCTTTTGGTATATTGTAACCTAAACTAGCGTTGGGTTAAATAAAAATATCGTCTGAACTTTCAAAAAATGAACGTCAAAGATGATTTTTGGTCATATATATGAAGTCAGAACTGAACCCCAGTGACTCTGTGAGCCATTTATGCAACAGAAGCTTGTGTGTCAAGCCTGAACATTTAAACATAGAGCCCCATTCCACCAACATGGATCGGAGGACATGTTTTCAGTTCGGACAGTGTAGGGGGCATGGGACTGAGCCAGCCTGCATATTTGGTAATTACATGAATACCACAAGCTTCACCAAGCTTCTATTACTCATATAAATACACTTAAAGTACATAAATGCCTTTTTTCCCTTCTATATCTATTTTAATAAGGTATTTTTGCCATTTTAGGAAACCATGAGACTGATACACGGGCCACGTTATAGGTCTTTTTGCCAAGAAGTGCCAGATCAGGTAGTATTCACACTTTATTATAAAAATCACAAGGTCAACTAAGCATATTTATGATGTTTAAGGTGTGGGAGACCGTCAAAATCAGGTTTGGGGTCACTTATGCCCTTGCCATAATGCAATTCCTCGTGCAACTTGTAACGATAGTTGTGAGTCCTGGCACGTAAAGCTCGTGCTTTGATGGTAGCGGATGTTTGCTTTCGGTTGAGGTCATTGCGGTCCTCATAGGCTAACTGCTTTATAACCTTTGACCCCTGCGTAAGGTTTGCATGAAGTTCCATGGTTTTTGCAATGACAGAGTTAGCATAGCCATTGTTTAATTTGTAAACCTGTCCGTGAATGCGACCTACACAGTTGCGTGAGAAAGTGACAGACTAAGGATTAACGGCTTGATATGACCTGTTTGCTGCTTCGCACTTTTGAGTTGTGGTTAAAAGCTTGGTTGCGTCAAGAGCAGCTGGACCTAAAACCATTTCTATGCATTTTCAAAGGACTTGTTGGTCACTGTCAACCATTTTAACCTTGACATTGTTTGGCATAAAATTCTTTGCTTGCCTATTGGTACCAGCACAAACATAGCTGTACTTTGCACAACTGGTACCACAGTAACCATTGAAACATAGAATAATGGTTGAGATAACATTAACCATGACCTTCTTTAAAGTTATGATGTCACCCTGTAGTTTTTTGTGGGCAGCTTTAAGCTCAGCAATACACCTAGCCTTGACCGAGAGCGCGAATCGACTCCTGATGTTGCACTTGGAGTGACCCTTGAGCATGCCCTTCGAGAAAGGTGCTCTGTTCAGCTCACGCTTCAGAGAGTTGCCTAGGTGCCTAAGATCCCTACGATGACCAACATTGTGACCGTGAAACTTTCGAACACCTTGAATTGCCCTACTGTCCCCATCTAAAGTAAAATTGGATATTTTAATGTTCTGTGAGATCAGGTCTCCCAACACCTCATTATACTTTCCTTCGTCACCTATAGATTCTCGCTCGGAAACATTTGCAGTACAATGCCCCCTATGATTGGGGCACTGAACAGGTTGACCTTTATTTCTTAACATTGATGAAGTCCTACAGAGTTTATTTGATACCAGAACCGCTACAATTTGTTTGTTTTTTGTATCATTTTCGCACATTGTGCTTATGGCAATTGTTCCGGCTTGAAAGGGTGTTGCGTCCGACTTAAAAATTGGATTGTTATAGCAAGTGTCCCTTTCGACATTGACCAAAAAGGGATCTCGTTGACCTATTTTGGCATTTTCAGCCACTAAGTTTTTTCTTATGTCGCACATACTTCTCTCATTAAGGGATTTCAGGGCAGTGTTGACCTTGTTGGCTTGTTTTTGCATAGCCAGTGGAGATGGAGCGATTATATTAGTAGAATTCAGAATTCTGCGGAAACCTGTGTTCCCAATAGATGTGCTAGCAACACCTATTTGGGACCCTACATTAATCTGAGCTGCCTTCCTGCCCCTTATACTTGATGGAACCTCATTGTACAGCTTATAATGCTTGCCTACATATCTGCATCGTGTACATAGTAACCTTTCCTTCCAGCCTAAGCCCCACTTTACGGAAGCACTGCCATCAATGACCAAGTCTCCCTTACATTTAGCACTTCTTAACCTATGCTTCTTATTTTCAGAGGACATCATTGACTGTAGTAGGGCTGGGGCATATACCTTGTTCGTTAGTAAGTCAGGATGAACTTTGGATGAAGAAGGAACCCGTAACATGTCTACATAGCGAATCCTGTTAGCTTGCGGACGCAAGGGCTTAGCTTGGGTTTGAGAGCCGTCTACATCCCGAAAGGTAAGAACATTTTCATTGTAAGCTACCCTCGCTTCAAAGGATGACCTTTCTAACCTTACGTATGTGTAGGAGTTTGACCTTTTTTCATAATGACGTTTTATGCCCTTGGCTGGACCCGGTCTGCCAGGCTTAAAGGCGAAATTGAGCAAGTTTTTCTTTCGCTTGGTTATAAACACCATTTTCCCAGATTGCTACCTTAAAGAAGTCAAAGAACTTATTTTGCACCCAAAGTATGCAAGTTTACAATCCCTTTAACCTCTAAATGTGAGCAGGCAATGCAAATTGACTACCTGCTGCAGTTTAAAGGCACCCATGACTTTCTATACTAGAATATTTAATTGGGGTCCTTTAATTAAAGGAGCTGCGACAAACAAAGTGCTTTGAAGATTTCACACTTTATTGGTGTGAAACAACAAGTTATTGGAAGCTGATTGATTTCCACACTTCAAAGTATCTTTGATCTCTCATTTTGACCAATTTGTTTATTGTCTTGGATGAAATTGGATGTTTTTGGGTATGAATTTGACATTTTTAGGGTAATAAAAAAAAAAACACACACAAAAGACATTATCAAAATTGCTTAGAGTAAAAATATGCAACAAATTCATACTTTCCCCACCCCGCATAAGACCCACGTGCATGTCTATTTGGTTTGTTTTGGTATTTTTTTGCATATATTGAACACAACAGCTTTTAATCTTAAAGGGACATTTGCGCTTAAACAGGCCTAAAATGGCCTTCTTCGGACTGAATACACCCGCATGTGAAAATATGATATAAAATGGCCAAATTGACAGATAATCCAGCCAAACTTAATATTTTGGTGCAATATGCATAGGAAGATAATAATATGCAAGAAAAACACATTTAAATAAGAATATATTTCTCCTTTAGGTTACAATATACTAAATAAATTTGGAGTGCAATGCTATACTCTCTAAAAACATGAACATCATTTATTAGCAGACACACTTCTCTGTATGGGCACTTGACATGCCTTTATTTTAGAATGTTTCTGTGTGCATGTGGTAGGGAAAACATTGTTGTTTAGTAGCAAATCACTCATTTACTTGAAGGTTGAAGACTACATGAGACTTTGACAGATGGCCTGGAACCATCCTCAACTGCAGAGAAGCCGGTAAATAGATGGCCGTAAAACAGTGACCGCTGATTCGTGTCGAGTTCTTTCTTGCAAAACGCATGACCTATCTTTTTTATTCTTTAAATCAATTTGGCTTAGAGTGCTCTTTAAGAAAAGGTATGGGTATGAGGGTGTCTATGCGCAAAAGTTTGACTTTATTTTGTGTTAAAGTTATTGCTTTCACATTGAATTTGTGTAGGAAATCTTTTGGTATATTGTAACCTAAATTGGCTTGTTTCGCTATTTAGAAGCTGTCATTTAGGATATATGAATTATTTATTCACTAAATCTCCGCTTATGACAACAATAGTTGGAATTCGAAGGATATATACTCGATGTGAATGAAGGACTTTCTGGATCGTAACAGCTTGAGACGGCAAAACTGGCATACTGGTATTTTTAGTTATCAATATAAGTCACATTGTGCTTTATAAATTGTATTCGAGCATTTTGCGACTTATTGAATGACTATGATACCCAATATCAACATTTCATCGGGGATTTGCAGATCACCAAGCTGTCCTGAAAATCAACATTGATTTCAAACTCTTTACTGGTTTGTATACTCTTTCTTAGTGTTAGTACTTTTTATCATTTTAAAGTTAAATGAACTGTGTCACAGTAAAAGAGACATTAAGGCGATTGTGGCCAGTTTGGATCTAGATCAGCCTGCAGTCGCTTGAAAGCTGTTTGCTTAAAAGCGTTTTCTGACAATAACAAATAATTTAATTGGATACTGATTTGACTGCGCTTTTCCTGTGACCTGGCTCAAATAATAGAATTGTCATTAATCAAATTATTTATTTCGAACATTAATCAACTGTTTTTCTTGTCCCTCGGGATCAATGACTCCAGCACTTTCCTGTTGAGAATTGAATACTGCTAAAGGCGATGCAAGGGGGCGTGAGAGATGTTGCACCTTCCAGTATCGCTCGATTGTTCATTGTCGGCTCGGGTACTACGTACATGTACCCCGGGTACTCTTAAGTATACGTACATGTATCCCGGGTACGGTAAATATACTAAAATGTACCCGGGAAATTTAACCCTTAATCAGTCGTTGTCGACTATTTTTTTGTAATAATTATATATACACATCAGGGCTTAACACTAACTTTTTTTTCAACTAGCCCGTTCGGGCTAGTAAATGCAGAACCTACTAGCCCTGACCAATCTTTCATGTGCCCTGACCCAAGTATTATAAAAACCTTTATATTTATCATTCAACTTGTATTTTCTTGTGCTTGGAGATGCGCAATTATGATTAAATCATTCTTATTAGCTTGCCTTACTAATTCTATTGAATTCAATATTCATCTATTTAAGACATCTATTTGTAATCTTCACGCCATTTCTGGAAAAAATTTCTTGTTTTTTTATTTCCTCATACTTTCTCTTACTTTCCCCCTTCCCTTTTCTTTTCGTATACCAGGAACCCCCATCCCCACTCGTAAAGCCAAACTTAAACAACGACATGAACGTTAAAACCTTTTTTACATAGATTGCCGGGTTACCGTCTTACAAGAAATGGTAAGTGAATCTTAGCAAAATAACGTGTTACGGTAGTTGTAACAATTGTACAGGGTTAACTCTCTACTAAAAGCCGGGATCGACCATTAATATTAGTTTTGCTAATTGAATTGCGTAAAAAATATTGTCAAAACACTTCTAATCTAAATAAATTCTCTATCTTCCTCTAAATGGATTTATTAATCGTCTAAAGGATGGAATAACTTTTCCATAATGACAACAAATTAAAATTATTTAAAATTGATAAATAACTATTAATTTTATAGTTACTTTGTGTTAATGTCGAGTTTTATACCTTCATCATTCCGAACGATACTGGGCGATCCCGGCTTTTAGTTTCAAACGTATTTTCATTGAGAAAACACGTCACCTCGAGGAAACCAATCAAAAACCGTGTCTAGCGGCATTCCGTTTAAAAATAGGTACTGAAGTGTTTTACCAGGAAAACCGCCGGGGATTTTCTGAATTGTCGGCCTCTTTTTGATTGCAATAAGGGGGTTCCGAATCTATTTCGAGATACGATCCGTTTGTTGTCTCCGAGCTCACTCTGGGATTTAATTGTCATCTGATCGTACTGTATTAAGATTTTTGCATCTTTGAAAAGCTTATTTAAAACGCAGTTTATTGATATAGAACATATAATCCCACCCAAAATACACACGACCGGTCGGGCATGTTCCTGGGACATTGGCTAGCCCGGACCAAGGTACAGGCAGTGAATGTCGTTCGGACGTGCCTTAGTGTTAAGCCCTGCACATTTATGTCAATTTTCTGTAGAATGGCCTCTATATTATCGGAACACATACTCAAAAAGCATGTTGATGCAGTGTTTTTTGACGAGAAGTGTGTTTAAGATAATCGGTTGCGCGTTTTACGACATCGGATTTTGGGCGCGAATACAACTCGGGTACAGTCTAATATGGAACGAGTACAATTACGTTTATTTACCGTACCTTGGGTACATGTAAGTATACTTAGAGTACCCAGGGTACATGTAAGTATACTTAAGAGTACCCGGGGTACATGTAAGTAGTACAAGAGCCGACAATGACCAATCGAGCTCCATTATCCCTCATGAACCGACTCAAAAAACCGAGTCGGCAATATTTGACTTAATTTTTGGTTTGGTTGCTCTCGAGGGATCGAAAATTTCAGAATCTTCTTAAAAGCCCTACAGGTTTGATCCCCAGAAGCGACATTAAAAACTAGGATAATTTGTTATCTAAAAGGCTGCTAAACCTGATATACAATGATAATGTGAATTTTCTCTCACATGATGTTCATCAGTCATATTATATAAAAACTTGCAGCAGTAGTAAACAACTGGACAATAATTAATGAACGCATCTTTCATTTGTCTTTGACATGGCCTAGATTTAAATATGTGACTGGACTTTACCAGCACTATTGTAACAGAGCTAAAGTTTAAATGTACCATTGAAGATCACCTAAATCCAGATTTGCTATTATAGACGTGTGGAAAGTTTTAAGGGTGTGACAAGTAAGCAAAAATTGGTCATTTCCCAGAGGCAACAACTGATCTATGACTGTATTAAAACAAGAAAAATCAGTGCCTGATTTAGATTTCCTTAGATAGTTCAATAAAAACTTATTTCATAAGCCTGGTAACAGTTTAACGGTAATGCTACCAATGTGTCACACCAGGGCCTTGAATTTGAAATCTAGGACATGCATGGTCATTTCTTCATGAAATCAGGACACAAAATTGTATTTTAAGTCCTTAATTGACCTGGCTATAGTTCTCAGATTATTATAAGCTCAATCAGTATATTTATATCATTATTTATGCTTTGTGTATTGTAAACATATACACAATCATGCAGTTACATGATAGCAATAAATAATATCAAAACTACCCATACTATAAAGGTCATTGACAAAGCCTATGGTCAAAATGTGAACAAATTGAGTGTAATCGCCCTCTCGTGCCAGCAAAAACAACACGTTGACAGGTTGTCATTTTTGACAGTTCTACTTTTACTTTCATTTTGTGATATCAAACTATTAACAATTATGTGGCTGAGAAAAATATCGCCATTGCTTTTTATGCCCCCGGTAGGGTGGCCTATACAGTTGAACTGTCAGTCAGTCAGTCAGTGTGTCAGTCTGTCCGTCCGTCCGAAAACTTTAATGGCCATAACTTTTTTAATATTGAACATAGCAACTTGATATTTGGCATACATGTGCATCTCATGGAGCTGCACATTTTCAGTTGTGAAAAGTGAAGGTGAAGGTCATCCTTCAAGGTCAAATGTCAAAATATAAAGCGTCTGTCTGTCTGTCCAAAAACTTTAACATTGGCCATAACTTTTTCAATATTGGCGTGCATGCGTATCTCATAGAGCTGCACATATTGATTGGTGAAAGGTCAAGGTCATCCTTCAAGGTCAAGGTCAAATTTTGCAATATTGAAGATAGCAACTCCATATTCGGCATGCATGTGTATGTCATGGAGCTGCACATTTTGAGTGGTGAAAGGTCAAGGTCATCCTTCAAGGTCAAAGGTAAAATATATGGCTTCAAAGCTGCGCAGCAGGGGGCATTGTGTTTCACAAACACAGCTCTTGTTTAATATATTTTCTGCACATTTCTTAAAAAAACTTACATCAATACACGATTTTCTTCGTTAATTCAATCATTCCTGACAGACTTGTGTACATATTTCGCTTACATTTTGACGCGCGTATGTAGGACCGCATTACCGCTTCCGAAATGTGTATTCATACTATTGCCTTCGAGGAACTTATCTGATGTTTGACGAAAAGGGCCGAAAATGTGCAAGTGTGGGTCAAGTTCTCCACAGGTACTACTTTCCCGTTCCACCAATTTTTTTTCCGTACCTAAAATTTTTCATACCCAATTTTTTTTTCGTACCCAATTTTTTTTTTCATCCCCAATTTTTTGTTCGTACCCAAATTTTTTTCGGTTCCAATTTTTTTGTTCCCAAATATTTTTTCGTACCCAAATTTGTTTTCATACCCAAATTTTTTTCGCAAAATTTTTGTACCAAATTTTTTTTTTCGTATCAACATCCACAATTGTGGTGATTGTGGTGATGTAGATAAACTTAACTTGATGCTTTTATATCCATCCTCTCAAAAGCATCGTCACACGAGTACTGTCAGTACTTTGATTTCGTGTAGCACGCAATAACATGGTAACGCATATAGTTTATTCAACTAAAAATATTTGCAGTAAGATAGTTGTTTGCTACAGCTGAGAAAGCAATCAAAATATTTCAGACAATGCAAAAAAGATTTAGCCCAAAAGGACTATTATTGGCGTCGCCCTGGAGGGCGGCGACTACTATATAATGCATTTTGTTTTCGCCTATGGGAGGAGAAGTTATTTTACTGATCAATGTATATATTTTTGTTTTAAGAATATCTTGCATAGTGGTGATTTTTTGTGTAAATAAGTGTAAATAAGTACTGCATTTGTGCCTATTACATTTATTACAACATGTATTGCCAATAATGCAAAGCTAATTGTTTTAATTAATAACTGATCCACAACTGATCACAGGGGAAAGATCACATGGACTGGGCAAATACGCGAAACTTTCTAGTTTTTGTATACAAACAAATGATGTTTTGTATAAAAACAAAACATAATCAAAATATATTTATTTTGTCGTTTTTCTAATTTGCTTATTTAGTGGAGAATCAATGAAGTACGATATTTGACGACCTATCGCGCAAGCAAGTTTATTGGAAGGGGTAGTGGTACGAAAACGTACAAAGTATTAGTTTATTAATAGACATATAATAACGATCGCAGACATATAATAACGATCATATAGACACTTTCACCAAATAGCAGTACATAAGTGAATGTCAGCCGTAATAGCTCAGTTGGGAGAGAGTAAGACTGAAGTTGTTTACGCAACAGTCATCTAAAGGCCCCCTGGTTCAATCCCGGGTTCCGGCTCGAACGGAACGGTACGGCGGCCGACAATTTTTTCAGTCAGGTTAATAAATATAATAAAGCTTTATTTTATGTAGACATTTTAAAATCAGTTTTACAACAATTGGACATTTTTATTAAAATTAATGGATGCAACGTGGTGACATGCAACTTTAATTAAAATTTCTTACATCACTTAAATATCTTATAAAAAATACACGTGTTTTTATATTAACAAATAAATGCAAACAACACATCTATTATCCATGTATTTTTATGGTTGTCGATCATAGGCCTATCCCTATCACATATAGAGCGCGAAGCGCGACACGTCTTATTGATTGTAACAATGAGTTGCGATAAAGGAAACAGCCGCTTATCAGAGAGGAGCTGTGTCCCAGCAACCCGTTTCCCTAGAGTCAAGCACTCCTCGGAGTTTTTTTTTAAGAACCACATATAGAGCGCGAAGCGCGACACGTATTACTATCCAGGTGGTATGGGCCCTTTAGCATTATCCGACCATTACGTCCATAGTTATCTTCCTTCCGTTCACAGGTTGTTTTTTAAAAATAAAAGTGAAAAGCTGCTTGGTTAGGTGATTATGTCAACATTTTTCATCAGATTCTTTCCAAACTTACAGTGTCTTCATATCAATGAGCATTATTACCTCATTTAAAATGAAAAACATCGGGACAATAAGTCCAGAATTTTTTTCTATTAAATTTGACAAAATAAACAGTTTCCACTTGTTTAAAAGATTTCTCAACTTTCGTCTGAATTTTTCCAAACTTGTTAAGTGTTTTTATATCAGTATTACTCGTACCCTATTGAAATTGATGAATATCGGAGCAATAAATCTATTATGATCTTTTTCTGAATTTCAAAGTATTGTGAAATGCAGCTTCTTTATACAATTTACAGTTTTCATTCATTTTTTTTTCAAACTTTTACAGTGTTTTCATATCAATTAGTTCTCAACCCCTATCAAAGGAGCAACGTAAGAATAAGTTCAGAATCCTCTCCCCTTGAAGTTGAGAAAAATATGAAAATATGACGCTCACAAGATGAAGCAGATTTTTTAAAACCTACACAGTTCTGTTCCATTAATTAAAAGTTGCACACGGATACCAGTGAAAAAGGAAACCAATGTAAATAAAATGAACTATGAAATATTTTGGGGTTACAACACAAAATCATAGATAATGGTTATTTGGGAGTTATAACACAACATCATATATAATGGTTATTTGGGGGTTATAACACAAAAACAAAGATAATGGTTTTACCAGTATCTTTTTCTATTTTGTTTAAAATAATCGGCCAATATATTTATATTTACAGTAGAAAAAAAATCGTTCCATGTAACTTCATTGAGTGCCTTTTACACTGAAATTCCCGACGCCCTTTGATGCTTTGCATCAATACTTATCTTGTATCATTTGTGAGCGATTAGTTAATTTGTTTCCTATAAACTGATGATTTAAAAAAATGCTGGGGGTTGCCTTGTATGATGTCAAATCATTTTACGTGTTTTTATTTCATTTAAAGATGCACTTCGAAAGTATTCTTTATTACAACACAATTCTTTTATGCTTAGAGGAAGTACACACATCATTTTAAGCAGCTTCTTGGAACGTTCTTTTTTATTATTTTATAAAAAATATGGTAATACCACCCTTCTCCGAAAAGGAAAACTATATTGATTGATTTGAATATGGATACTGCGCTATATATCGCTTAATGAATTGATTGCTATATTGACGTAAGGTAGTAGCTACCGGAAATAATTTAAGTAATGAGTAAAGTGTTATTTTCAAGCATTAATCACATATTATATATCTAAGTATGGCTTTAGTTATAGGTTTATGAAGCCCACAAGGCGCCACCGAACCAATTGAGGAGAATAAATGACGCTTAGAAACTAAGACGGATTGTAATGCGTTATGTCACGCTATACGTGAACGTCTTTGCGTAGGTTAAATTATTACATTTTATATGTGTAAAGTAAATAACATGTTTTGATAATGGCTTGGATTCTGTTCTGATAAGAGTGCATTTGCATTATAATAAATTGTTTATATTTCACTTAAAAAATGCTTTAAAAGTCATATTTTGTACTATATACTAGTGTAAGTTCCATAATTATAGTCGTAAGTTCAACAATTATATTTGAACATTTCCAAATATGGGCTGGCATACTTTTGACTCGTAGAATGTGAACATCTCAACCTTGTTAAATTTTGTTTGCATTGTTTTCCAGGGTAATTAAGACCCAAAATAACGGGATTAATTTTAACGTATTGTTTTATTGTTTATATTATATTATTTCGTCTTTGTTAACATTGCACAAATATTGAAAAGTCAATACACTTAGAGCGCATACACACATACATGTAGATGTTAACTGACATCATTTGCATAACGTTACTGGTAATAAGACATACTGGTAAAATATGGTAATAAGTATTCTCTATACGCACACTTTAGATGTTTGGAAGTATGGTGTACATTTAAAGATTATACGTTCTCAATCGTTCATCTGAGTAACATTTTCTTTCAAATGTTTCTAAATATTATAAAAGTATATTTTTTATCCAAGACCTTCAGAGTTATTTTTGTTTTTATTATTACTTTTAAAACTTTATTACTATATTATAAATTTTGTATGTAAATGTATGTATAAAATGTTTGTTTGAAATAAAACTGTGTAAACTTATACGACCAACTCGATAATGAAATAATGAATGGCATAATGCAAATGAATTTGTTTATTTTGATGTTTTGAGTTTTTGCCTTTTTACATTATTTCCGTTGTCAGCGCTCAGCTAAATTTCACACACTTGGGTAGGCTAGTTCACCAGTACTAAAGACACAGACCTATGCCGGAAAAGTTTATCTTATCTACTTGAAAATGAGACTGGTGGATAATGGTCGTCGAAATAATGATATGACCTATTTACACAAAAGTTATTTTGCCGAGAATCGATCCCGCGAACCAGCGCATTACCAACTGAGCTAACGGGGTAAAATCGAAATCTCAATTATCTTTTAATATCTTAACAGCAAGATCAAATCAAAGTTAAATTGATGTGATTATGTTAACATGTAAGCATGGAATAAATGTAACACAATATAAATAACCCTAGACACAATATTTATAAGTGTCGCCTTTGTCATTAAGTAACGTAGACATATCTTCCGCTCACCAGGAACTCATTAAATGCTTAAAGTTGACGGCGTTTAATCCAATGTCAGAACTCTCATTTGATGAGATATTTGTAATCTTTTGATATGATTAAAATGATTATAATCGTAAATAGCTCATAGGAATGAACGCACTTACAAATCATACGTCATATCCCAGGTAAAGTACTAAACAGTTTTATGGAGTATTAGCCGTTTATCCTATTGCAAACAGCGGCAGAACTCGCTTATTTTAATAAATCTCTCATTTAACGAGTACAAATACCTGTTAGCATCAAGATAAGCCATATCAACAATAAACGGCATCATTTAACACATTGAATCATTAGACGGTGTAATTTTGTTTTTTTATCAGATATTTGGTTATTGTTAACATATATGCATGACAGTCAATATCATGGGAATGTCTTGATAAACTCACACGTGCGCTAGAGACGAATTATAATTATTTGCAAGACCAACCATCACGCTAGAAATTTCCGGGTTAAGCTTCAACTCGCCATGTCTGGTTTGAAAACCCGAATTATCTTATTGAACACACCGAGTCCGTGCTCTACGATAATAACTAGATAGTGTGAAGTATTTAATTTGTTTGGTACCACTTTATCACAATTGCATACTGATCAGTATCCAGACCTTGGTATACGGACTGTCAGTTCCGCTTGTCTCATTAACAGGCCAATTGTCAAGTGTTCACCGTAACGTCTTGATACGGATCTTTAGATAATGATTGCAGCACGGGTGTATCTCCACATGATCAAACGAGTCGTATTCTGAGAAAAATGGGCATAATGCATGTGCGTAAAGTGTCGTCCAAGATTAGCCTGTGCAGTACGCACCGGCAAAAAAGGGACGACACTTTCCGCCTAAACTTGACTTTCGGTAAGGAGAGACTTCCTTGAAACTAAAAATACCATACAAGCGGAAAGTGTCGTCCCTGATTAGCCTGTGCGTACTGCACAGGCTAATCTGGGACGACACTTTACGCACATGCATTAAGCCTAGTTTTGTCAGAACACGGCTCAAATGTTGTCTCCCAATGCCAGCCGAAATCCTGGTCATTTCCATGTTAATTATTTAGTATTTTGTAATTCTTTGAACAAGGAGACCGAACGCATCCAATAAAACATAAATGTTTGACCCACTTTATCAGATTGTTTCATAATTGAAGCTATCAACAACTGACAGAAACGTTATTGGTCTATGTAGAGATATGGCATTAGTATAACCAAGGCACAAAACGGAAAATGTCATAAGTGCACCTTTGAAATTTTTTCATATTTTTCAAAAATGGTTAAGGTAAAAAAAAATTAACATGCGGCTCGACAGGGAAAATAGCGAAACAAGTTCGAAATTCTAAGCAAATGAAAGTTTACGACTTGATATGACTACATAATGAAAACAACTTATAGGGACAATCAATATTTTTATCGCATATAAATGTAAGGTTAATAAACAATTAGTCGCCAGGAAAAAATCCGGCTGGGATGTCATAGAAAACATTATTGCTTGTAATATGACAAGCTAATCACCAATGCATGTTAATATTGTGATTAAATACATTTATGTTTACATCAATTTAATAAAAGTCTGAGAAATATGTTAGCTTTTTTCCTGGCAGGAAAATGGCTTCGATACATGTTTCGAATATTTAGTGTCCTAAAAACAGATCTTTCTTATGTAATGAAATGAAATTGGCCATGATTTAAAATAAAATGACCAGCACATATTTATAGCATAATCATAATCCCAATAAAACCATATTAAAACTTTGAATCCGCAAGCACATACATTTATAATCCTAAGAATAGTTTTGCATTGATCCCGACATCACTCATCATATTGAAGCATTCAACTCAACGAATATTTTAGAATAAATATTTTCAGAAATCAAATTTAAAAAATAACTCAAATCAATTCGAAAAACGATTCATGAATTATAAACCATAAACGATAGCTGCTGTTGTCTCCGAGGAAATACAGGTTTATTTAATTTAATAAATTTATTTGATTACTCCGTTCGTCTCAACGGCGATAGTATATATTTTATTTTCCTTATGTGAAATATAAACATAATGTACTTTCATTTTGAATGAAGTCCTTTAAAATGCATGGAATTATTTTTGTGGACTAGGACTAATCAAGTCTACATGGTTGTTTACAGATGAATGCTCAAAGCTATGTTATATGAATGGTATTTTATTTTTGAGGGGATTCAACTATACAAGGACTAAATATCAAACACTGGGCAACCGAAATATAAATATTACCGACAGCACAAATATTAATTTATCAGGTTATCGTCAAAAGGGACTTGTTCGCAGTTATTCAAAATGATACTTATCTAACGTGTTGTAAACTATTTTAAAATGTACACCAGCGAGCGATAAAACACTTATTGAAGCGTGAATCCCTTAACATGTGGGTGACGATAAACCTTCAGGCTATTATACTCTAGGAGAGGAATAAACTGTCTCCTTATATTCATTATTTTTAGTGGTCTGTTGATAATTTTCCCCAATATATTACACGCTGCATTAAATCAATAATGGCCTACTAATATACATGAAAATTCATTGATATTTCTTAACGAGAAATTGAATCCCATTATGAAAAGATTCATATCCTCGGATAAAATGTAAAAGTCAAAATTGAGAGACCACTAGCTATAAATACTTAAGGTATATACATATAGGTTTTGGTAGAATTTCCAATTAAGGATTTGTTCAGTTCCTTGATTCGGACAGTCACATTTAAACTTAATATAAACAAAGGGTATCTTTGCTTAGGCAGGTATAAAGTTTTACTTTACTACATATATTTGACTTTGTTTTATAATTGATTTGAAACAAATAAATCGTATTTTGTGTATGAAAAATACCGACATATATTGGGATTCACTGAACCTTCTTGTTCAATAGTTAAATGCATTCATCCCTAGTAGTTATCAACATTAAGCAACATTTGGCTATGTATTGAATTGCTGTTTGTTGGACGGGATAAGTTCCGTCGAATAATACACCCCCTGTACGTCGATAATCCAAACTGAGTAGGATAATTCGAACTGAAGAGCAAAATGGCGACAGAAATAAAAACTCCAGTCATTTATTTATAGGAACACGTTTATTCAAGTTGAGTTATGACATTATAAACGTTTCTTTTTGATAAAATGATATTTGCCGGATACAATGCGCCAATAAACCGATAACAATTAAAAACAATTACGTCGAAATAAAATGAATATGTTTGAAAATCTGGAAAAATTAAATGAAATTTTCGAAAGTTTTAGGCCAAAAACAATTATTATCAAATGTTTTTAATGTTTTAATGCTTGGACTTATGTATTAACCTTTCATATATGTATGTAAAAAATTGATTGGCGTAAATACTCGAAAACGAAATATATTCGTATTTGTTTGGGACAATAATATACAAATTGGATAATGACCTAACTAGTGTATGGATAATTCCAAACTTACATTTGGAAGTCGATCTTTGTAAAATTAACACTCTTGTAAAATATTTCGAGATTTTTTTAATTGCTGACAATAAAAGCATTTTATGACATTTTTAAACAATCATCATACAAATGATTTGTGCTTTCTTTTCAGGTAAAACGTGTTTTCTTTTTTTACTTCTTTTCTTCTTCTTCGTCTTGAATGACAAATCAAATTCTTTTTCATTTCGATCGATCTCCATTTCCGCCAAAAGAGTTGGAATGTAAAATGTATATTTCAAAAAACTGTATTCAAATATTGAAAATAAATAAGCATTTTCATACGAATGCCTCTATCAGTCTGGTCCTACCACGTAGCGAAATAAAGCCAATACTATGTGCCCAAGCCCCGGCTCTAAAACTTTTTGCCACCTGTTCAAAGGAGCGAATCGACAGTATTTCCCTTTATAATGAAATATCAAATATTAAAAATTACAAAAAGTCCAAATTTTATTAACAATTAACAACAACAACAACAACAACAACATTTATTTCGGCAATTAAGCTACAAATAAGCTTCTAGCCTACAATTTGATCAAGCAAATGGTAATTCTACAGGTAAAGATTGCTGTGAGTGTTAGTTGAATACAGAGAAAGAAAGTTATTAGTATTACAGGTCAAATATCGTGAATGTAATGTTAGTGCGTGATGGTCATTGAATATTTATTTGTATACATGAACATAATATACCGAAATCGCTTTTTTGGCATAATGAGAAAACTATTTAGAATATATAAATATCACAATATAACAAAAGTGCATGCTTTTGGCATAATGAGAAAATAGTATAAAATAGTACATGTTATCGATGAAAAAAGTTGAATAATGTACATATATATATATATACATTAACGTAGTAATACTAGTATTTAACATACACACGCAACAGATAAAATGGTGTATGTTATCGATGAGAAAAGTTGAATAATGTACATATATACAGACAATTAGTTAAGTCAATAAGTAATTCAATTTTCCTTGACGTTTGAAGCAATGACGCAATAATAGTTATTTTTGTCCGAAAGTTAAATGCTTACAAGTTCTTCTCTTAGTCTACTTGCATCGTAAATATATTTTGCAATTTGAAGTAGTTCATATTTATTTGTAGTTGACCTGAGCGCTTTAAATTTGGTTAATGTTGACCATCTGCAGTAATATGATTTGAAGTATTTTCTTCTTAGATGTGAGTATAGTGGGCATGTTAACATGAAATGATATTCGTTTTCTATTAAATGTGTACAACATATTTTGCATTTTCGTTCTGCTCTTTCTATAGTATAGTAACGTCCTTGTTCATTTTCTAGATTATGCGATGATATTAGTGCTATTCTATATTTTTTTTAATTTTTTTTTTTATTCAATATCATACATACAATGTTAACATGTATATGATCATACAACATAGTGATTGTACAAAGCAATAAAGTCCAGACATGTTATACAAGATATGCTAATATATATAAAAAAATGAGAGAAAAGAAAAGAACAACATAGGAATAGTTATGAAAAATGATGAGTTGTAAAAAGTCGGAAGAAAAGCATACTGGACTTGTGTGTTTTGTTGTATATTCACAATGATCTTGTCAGATTGAAAAATATAAAAAAATATTATTTTGTTTGATTATGCGCAAATACGGTTCAAATTCAAATTTTGGTTTTAAACATACAATATGTGCTAAGTCTGCCAGATTGATTAATGTTAATTAACATAAAATCGGAAGGAATTATACGTAATTGATGCAATCGGAAAGTTAAAAGTCCACAAATATTATTAACAACAAGGTTTCAATGAGGTTCAAAGCCATTCCATAAAGAACTCGCAAGCGTTCTGAACTAAAATACCGTTAAAAGTCGTTTATCGTCAGTGAGCATGCGCATAGCGGGTTACTGCCCAATTCACTCGAACATATTTAACTACGACTTCAATTTTTCCGCGCCGGCGAAAAGGGTCGCGGGGAAAACATTTTATTATAATAAAACACATAATTTTCAGAAGTTTTTTAATATCTATGTCTGTGTATTGAGAAATCATTTAATATGTTCTTTCAGTATGTAAATATATTTCGGAAAGTAAAATGCTATACTAGCCGTCGATATGTCCCTTAAATATTTGTGTACCATTCGACGCAATCTTTCTGATATAATGTAAAATGAATCAGATCAGTAATGCCTCAAATAATATTAGAAACCTCTAATATGGTGACAAATACATGAATCAGCGGGGCAATTGCCACTTTAACCTGCAGCTTCGACTCGAACCCCTTTAAATCAAGTGATTAAATAATAAGAAGGGACATTTTTAATTCCTATGCGTTCATCCGCTCTAAAATGACATGGAACACGTGTTATGGCATCTCTGTGTACGTGGAATGCAACATTTCGCATGCTTATTTTGCTTCTTACCTAAATTGTATATACATGTATATGCAAGTTCAGTTGAAATTGATTTTACTAATAACAAATAAATTAATGTTGATGTTCGTTGAAAGTATTTTTATATTCCATAATACACATCCTGTGAGTGTTTGGCTATAAATAAATGTTTTCAAAGAATGATATCCCACTTGTCTTTGGAAAACATGTTCAATACATCGCAGTTTGTGCATTATTCATTTTGGTTATGATCCACAGAACTTTCATATCAGTTTGAATTTATCCATTTAATGTTATACCCGTCCTGCAAACACATGATTTTAACACAGAAACATACTATGTGTTAAAAGTAAAATGTTAAAGGACATTCGTGATATAATTTGGCATATCTCTGTTACAGTTTCGTTCGCTCTTTTGTCAATTAACGTGTAAATAATTCAACACATAAGTTGCATTTCATGAACATTAGCATTGTCCAAAGCCAAATTTATCGTTTTTTACTAGAAAACTATTAAATCATTGCAAAACTGAAAACGCATGTGTGTGTCAGACATTCATTATCACATGTGTAGAAAAATTACGTCCTTACAGTTACTAAATTAGCAGAAATGATAAAATAATTACCTACCTTTCAGTTTATGTTTCAGTTTTGGCCGACATTTCTTTTCTTCAGTTTGAATTATCCAACTGAGTTTGGATTATCGACGCACAGAGGGTGTAATATCACAGTCTAGATTAGGATAAACTCTAAATTAATGAAATCATCATGACTCATCTGCGCTTGCCACGTCCCAAAAAGCAAAACGGCTTGTCAAGTCCTAGTTCGAATATTTAAGCTGCCGCGCGATTTAAGCTGCCCTCAATCGATATTCACATGATACGCGGCCATAAGATGAATTGCAAGTTCATTCTTTAAGAATGTCGTCTTAAAGATGAGTGAATATGTTTGACGTGCCTAAACTGCAATATGGAGTTCATTTCTTATATGAACTTTTTTTTTAGCAAACTTTGAGGAAATAGACTTAATGCTCTGCGCTTCTACTTTGCCAAAAGGTTGCTACTGATATAAAATACCGGGGGATTCGCTATTATTCTTTCATTAGAATAAGAGTATAAAATGAAGATTGTGATGATGTGTTTGGTCTGCTGTATTAAAATTGGTATGCGGACCGAAGCGTATGTTGTTGCCACTGTCTCTATGTATTGGCCACAAAAAGGTTTACTATGTGTTGTCAAATACAATTAAATGTATAAAAAGCATGCTAATGTTTCGGACTAAATGTTAGGCGATACCGTTATGCAATCAATTTAGTGGAAATCGCGTGAGCGCGCATGTCAGCTGCAAAAAAGTATATAGAATTAGCCTCTAACGTAAAGTTGGGATTGGTTTGTTTCTGTTTCTGATGAGCGTTGTTGAATCATACAAATATTGTTACCCAATGTCGTTTGTTTACACATGGCCCAGTTGCTTAAATCATCGTTAAGATAGCATTTCCATTAAGCTTTTCCTCCATGAAGTATCCTAGGGCAGACTGATTTTATAAGCCGTTAGTTTCATTTTGCCTAAGCAGTTTTAAGGTCAGATTTTCACTTACTATGCCTTAATTCCACAATTTATTCCAAACTTCATGTTCCTGTTATCAAAAATGGCCTTCAACACAGCAGAATATTCTTCTGCTGAAGTAAACAGAAATAAAACAATTATTTAATTTACTCATTCATTCTTAAATCCGTATGTTGGAAGAGCATGTTACAGATGAGGCAAATTCTGTCATGTTAACCAATGCATTCTCAAGCTCAGTAATACCAAAAATGAAAAAAAGAAACTCAAAAGAGTTTTTTTCAGGAGAGATTCATGCACACGGTTTTACTATGAGAACTGATAAGGAATGCAGTAATACGTGGGAGAACTTGTAAATGGGAAAAATGCCTCTTTAAAAAATGAAAGACTTAAAAAGAATACTGGTGGAGGGACGATACTGCTATGACCAATGACCAGAATGTTGGAATAGGTGAACTATACAAAAGATTTCGTATCATGTCATGGAATAAAACAAAGAACCGACAGCGACGAAGCTGGTATATTGTTGCAATACGTGTTTTTATTGTAATGTCCGTTTTTGTGTGCCGAATAACTTAATCAGTTAATTGATTAATACTTTCTAATGCGTGATGTTGATCACGTGTTTAACTTCTACTTCTACCTGTGGAATAGTGTGAGTTTCTGATTGCATTGCTTTGATGCGGACGGACGTGGGTATCATATAATACTTACGGTGGTTAATTTGCTGAGTAAAGTTCGAATGATGTCATCACTATTTTTTTTGACTGCATATTGAACTGAACATAGTTAAATTAAATCTTTAAGTCGTGCAATTTTCTCATTTAACGATCATTATAAAATATAATCGCTCATGTATGAACACGTCGTCTATACTATTGCATGAATAAGTGCAATACTTACAACGGTGATCATCGGATTTACGGTGAAACGAGTAACGTCATTTTGACTGCAATATAAAACCAGAGTTATTGGATAAGCCGAAAACTCCCGTATAAAATGTTACGGTATAAAATGTATTTATCATCGTTGTGTGATTGAATGCACTGGTTATACAGGTTTTGAAGGTGTTGCATTTCAATGATACAGAAATCCAGATTTTCTCGTGCACATATTTGTAGGTTTGGTCATTCGACAGGCAAGTGAACGTAGGCGTAATTCAAATCGTTTATTTATGTATGCTCTGTTTGTTTAAGGACATATCACTTTCTGAAATGGTCAGAAGTGGGTGGGGTAATGTTAACGAATATTTCCTTATATAAGCATTCTATATTAAGTTTGAAACAATATGCACAATTAAAATAGCATATACTTCAATGAAACATGAACCAGTTCTAATGAAATCTTTCAAAAAGAGTAAACAATCACATATTTTCTCCTTAAAAACCACTTTCTTCCTGGGCGACTAAAGTCCTTATTTTCTAATTTTCTTCATTAATCCATTGTTACCAGCTGTAACATACATCACTGTAGAACAAAGTGTTAGAGTATTATTATATATAACACACTAGAAACATTGAAAAAAGCATCCTTTTTTGTACTTCTCTTGATTGGTTGTGGTGGATAAATCTTGCAAATATTGTAGCTGTCTTTTACAAACTTATGTTCCACTTTGTGTGTCTTTTGCGATTGGCGTGGTTGATGGGCATTGGGGCGTCCTGTTAATGTGTAAAGTCCGAAATTGATTTTAAAGATTTTATAATGTAAGATATTGTATATCAATTACCAATTCGTGAACGAATGGTAAACTTTCGTATATCGATATAGTATCGGCTCTGAGAGTACTGTCTTAAATTAAGAAAATTACACGACGTTTCCTCATATTTATTCAATTATACATCTTAAACATCTTTGGTCTACTTTTGTTAAAGTCAGGTATAAGCGTTTCCCTCGAATTCTCACATAAAGTACATTATTATGCAATGTCACTTATTTAACACAACTCATATATACTCTTGTTTTAGGATTTCGTAAACATTTATCACCATACATGTTACTGCATCAATGTGTAAATGCATCGATATTAAGTTTGTCTTGGTATAAGCATTAGTATAAGCATATGTGTTTTCGATAACATCAAACCCTGATCGACTTTTAGCCGACTAATTAATGTTTATGAATACAAGTTTTGCAAACATATATGAATATATGCTCCAAATGGTTTGGTGATAAGAGTTTAGCTCGTTATTTTAAGGTTATAAATCTAGTATTTGAAAATATTCAATTGCAATTTTACTTTTTTTGAAAGTATCTGTGATTATTATATGTACTTACATTGTTATATCATGGTATTTCTCAGGGTTTTCTACTCCAATGTATCTCATGAAATACAATTTGCGTCGAAACACAGACGGATATTTCACAATTGACCTATCGAGGAGCATATTTATATATTGGTTTGACGTAAGCCATATTTCGAAACTGTTAAACGGTTCCCTAAGGTGCATCAAGAAAGTCGTTTATCCCGTGCTTTGGTAACAATGATGCCATTCTCTAAAACAATATATTGTTTGTGTCATTGTTGTCAGTTTGAATTATGAAACGATTTTTTAAACTATTCCACATTTGGTTTGATGTTTGTTTTACATGTGCTCGGTCTCCTGGTTCAAAGGCTATCAAGAGTAGACTAGATAATTAACAAGGGCAGGACAACAATTTCGGCTAAGAGTGGGAAGAAAGCATGTGATCATGGTGGGAAACCTCTTGTGCAGTGATCAGCCACATAACCAGTATCAAGACTATGAAGTAAAAAAACTGGAAATGTTGCCTATAAATCAGACAAACAAAACTGACCAACTATTCAGTCTGGATACCAACGTCTTAGTACTTTGCTGACCATCATACCCTTCATACCCCTATGACTAGACTGTTGACCGAACAGGTCAGTATTTTGACCATTGTTTTCGGAGACCTTAGGTAGCGTATTGCACATTTACACTAAGCATTTTCTCAAATTCCACGGAGGGAGATTTGTATGTGAACACTTGAACAAAAGACAATAAACTAATACAATGTAAACATTTCAAAATCAAGGTCATGCAAGTCGGATATGTGCTCTTGCAGAAAGTTCATAAATAACCTATTAGCAACCGATCTTATTACTGCTTCCCATGCGAAAGCTGCTAATTATGTCGTTCAAAAAACATATTTAGATATTCTTATTTAAACTTACATGTGGTTAATACTGTTCTATATGTTCATGTTGAAGAAAGGCACATCCAATACAGATTAATTTAATATTATCGCTGAAATAGTAATAACATAAACATGTACGCATAATTATATCATAATATTCGAAGTGAGATTATCTAACGAAAGTTACCCACCCAACAAACAGCAATGCATGATTACGTTTAATTTGAATTCGCGATATCTTTTTTCATGTTCTTACAGCTTACATATTCTTATTAATACTCGATGTATGTGTTCATGTTCTTACTGCAAACAAATACCTGCGAACAATTGATATTTGTTTTCATATTTCGGCTGCTAAAATGTACCTAGTGTCGTTTCAGTTGATAAGCTAAATAGTCTTGATTTTCATGCTCACCAGAGTTGAACACAAAAACAAAATTTTATAAAGTGCCTTTGTCCGGCTAAATTGAGAATGAAAACAGACAGACCTGAGTTCATATTCGACTAAACTATTTATGAATATAAAGTACCGAACATTCTATGTGATCCAAATTAAAGTTCACATGTTCCATTGAATGAACTAGTCGTGAAATGTCTTAATAAATCAAGTTGAAACCTTTCAGACGAGTATACAATGTTCGAAGATCAATTATGTAGTAGTAATCTCGTATTTCATTGGAATATGTGTTATATTACTTAAGCTTTTCTGATACTTTTTTACTTAGAGACTCGATCGTGTTTCGCAAGCTCATTTACCGCGCCGTATAATAACTATTTTTCTTGCGTATTTACCAAATAGGCACCGCATTTATTATGCACAAGAAAAAATATAATTGCCTCGTCCAATAAATTGGCGTTTGCTGTGTATTGTCGTTTAATGAAAACCAGATGACTTATACTCAATGTAATATATGGTTTATTTCAGTTGATTTAACGTGTAACATGACGCAAAGGGTTTTACTGTTGATCATACATCTTTGTTCTTCGCCTCGTGGCATACAAAATATTTTCCATTAATACAATTTATAATAACAAACAAACATGTTTACCCTACCAGCAGTTAAGAAAATACAAAGACTCATTTCATTAATATATTACATTTATTTCCATACATATGGAAGTTGAAAAAGAATACTCTCAATGAGAACTTAGATAATCAAATTCATGTGTGCATTAATATCTGTAATTAATAATAGCAAATAAGATGCCTAAACCAAGATAGAGAAATCGTTCCATAATATTAACCAATGTCCATGCTTTTTATTCATACAATTCGTTATACAAGTGACATTTACAAATATAGACATAATTATATACACCAATAGCTAAAATAACGTTACACATTCCTTCATGTGTTCCATTTTCAGACAGTTACACTCACGTTCTGTTATCAAAACACAGATAAAGACGTGATGGAAACGGAACACAGTACTCATCACACATTATACATTAACCCACGTTAATATAGGTAAGATTATATTTATATTCTTAAGTTATATTTCGATCAATTTAATAATGTTTATAATTATTTTGATACAAATATGTAATTTAAGTCTCATTAATATATTAACAATAAAGGGCCTTAAACCACATTTGTCAGTAATACATCTGCAGTATCGCTATTTTAAAGGATTTCACAACTTCGAATGCGTGGTTTTTAAGCATATATTTAATGCAATCCTCTTTAGTTCTATGCTTTACTGAGCAAATGTATAACAAAAGATACCTAAACAATACAAAATAATATATTAAAAATAAACATGTGATTTGCAATCAATCAAAAGATTCGTCTAAATATTAGGAACAATGTATATTTTGCCTGTAGTGTTGCCAAAACGACCATGTTGACCTAGTTTCTTCGTTGTTTTTACTTTTTCAATAACCCACGAACCATTTGAGTACTTTTTGATGTAATATGTTTGCGATTAAGTAACGAATAACGAATATTTTATATGAATATTTGATTGTGAAATTTGTATCAACGTATCATTTGTTGATTTTTATTAGAGTTTTGTGTACACAAAATCAAGTGTTTATCAAACTTATAAATGATAACAGAGGGACAACATGTTTTACAGATTTTGTTTGTTAAATGCAAAAATAACAACACAGGTGACACTGAATGTTTGCTTTATTTTTATGTCAGCAAAAGATGGCTACAGCAAAATACCAAAACTATCACATCTATGACTTAAACAAGTATTTAAACTGTCACGAACGTCCTTAATAATGTATTTATAGAATTAAGTTCTCTCACACTTTGAAATTATAAGTGATTGTGTTAACTTTATACACAGGAAAATAGTTGATATCAAGCATGTAGGGCATATTTATGTAGTAAACACACGAATCATGATCTTCTTAGTTACATAACACTTGTTTTTAGTTATTTATTTATTTCCATCAAAGTAGTGGTCTTTGCACGGATGATAAGTAAACTTGTTATTTATAATTGTACTGTAAAGTTGATGAGACATGTTTTGAAGTTACATTACGCCTATTAATTGTTTATTTCAATTGAAGAGAAATGAGCTATGTTTTGGAGGTATTATACATTTATTATTGCTCTATTTCAGGTCAGCAATGATGAAGCCTTTGTTTGTCCGTTTGCTGAGTGCAGCAGTAGCTGTGACTAGCATCACATGTGGCAATGAGATAAAAGCAACACCTGTCGGTATAACGATTATGAGCCACACTATAACCAAATAAAATCCTTTTTTGTCTAACATGAAGGTTGACACTTTCATAAACATTATAATTGCTACACTTATTTCTTAAATGCAGTCATATTAACCACTATAGTCAACTAGTTTTGTGTAAATAATTCACGCAAAATCAAATATCATAAGGCTCTCCCTGGTTCAAAATGTTTTGAGGCTTATATAGGGAGCAAACATAGAAGTCACTCTCATTTTGTTTTTCGCATGAGGTTATGAAGTGAAATGTGTAGCCGAACATTCATTTTCTTTAGCTGCAACGTAATATTCGTACAATGACAGCATAATGATTTTTACTAACAACTGTATGTTTTAAAGTATTAAGACGTTTCCACAAAAAATAATATCAGATTTAAGACAATTGTAAGGTTTCACTAACACTAAACAACAATTATATCAGGGATAAGTAGAGAGGATCAGTTTAAAATGCAAAAGGCAGGCATAGTGGCCGTAATACATATTATTTATTTTTACGATTTTTATTCGACAATTGTTCCTTTTCATTATATGAAAGGTTGGGTTTAATGATATTTATTTGGCTTTTTAAAGTCAACATGACAGCAATAATACATGCTACTTTAGACATGCTTAATACTAGAACTGTACAGTGAAATATAACACTATTGAGAAAAAAGCTCGAGGCTTATACAATGTCTATCATTGTCAGGTGGAATGTGCTGCAGATAAGGTGTCAACAAATCAGCATTTAACTACAACGTACTTAAATGACAAATCAATGAATAGTGTAGAATATAAGTAGATGTAATATACAGAATAGGTATTCGAAAATGATTTAAAACAAATGGTATAATAATCGGATGTAGATAGAGAAAGATAGCACGTTTTAATAAATCAGCATTAATTGATAATTTTTATTATCTTATAAGAAATAGATGAAAGTGGTAGAGTTTTCGCAACTCGTATATGTAAATGTGATATACTCGTATATGTTAAAAGCCCATATTACACTATTTATTAAATGATTTATCATTTAAATTGAGTAATTTCTTTTATTTAGTCAATTGCGAATATATATTTAATTTGTTCACCGTTTTTTTCAATACATTTTATTAACTGTTTGCCATATTCACAAAAAATAATATAATTCAGAAGAGTTGAATGATTTAAATGTCCCTGAGACCGTACAACTATAATTATAATGCATGATTAAACAAGTATTTTAAAATATTACACACATAAAACCAAGATATGCAATGTGACATTTTGGTCCAATAACAACAGCTTAAATATTTGAGACAACAAACGTGTCTTCTTATTAATCTTGGGATAAGCAAAATATGCATCAAATCGAGATAAGCCTTCAATTCTTAACAGTATCATTTGCAAGACGTTACCCCAATATCTTGTTGCACATATAATACAAGTAAATTATTTAAATATTGAATGAATATTACTTTACATTAGCTTGCCTCCAACCCATGATGAGCGGTATGTGCGACGGCTACTTCATTCGGTACTACTACAATGATGTTACCCACATGTGCCAGGAGTTCGTCTACGGTGGGTGCGGAGCAAACGAAAACAATTTCCATTCACTTGAAGAATGCAATCACAAATGTAATGCATAACACACGGTTATTTGTTTCGAGTGTTTAATGTGAGTGTTGAGTGTATTCAATTAGTCTGTTCAAAGTTACACGTGGCAACACTTTGATGATTCTCATTGACACTTGTGATAAGATACACATCGTTATGATTTTCTTTTAAATTCCTGTTAAACTGATTTGTTTGTAAATACACCTATTTAAATAAAATTAGAATTTCCGTTTTGCTTTGTTGTTACTACCTAGGTTATGTATGTGTAGTTGCAATGAATTCAAAGGTACATTTCCTTTGCCCGAACAATCCTAACGACGTTCAAAAACTCAAACGCAACACAAACCTTGTGGATAAAATTTTCTGCAGTATGCATTTTTACAGGGTTTTGCTAACATTCTTATATTTATTTTGAACATAAACATAATCTGTTTCATATGTTCACCCTTTTCGTGTTCTTACATTTAATTTTAACATAAACGTAAACATTTTCACTGCTTAAATATGGTGCCTTTTTATATTCTTGCTATGTTGACTTGCAGTAATTTTTTATTGCTGTAATAAATCTAAACGAACCCGTAAAGGTTTGCAAAAGAACATTTTAATGATAAAAAATGAATATCATAACACCAAAGACCTTCTTAGGTAGTATGCTACATTAGTTAATGAACATCTTTGAGACAATTTATAACCATATAAAAGTGTAGTATTGATGTTAAAAGCTACACGTATGTCAACATTCTGAAATGGTCAGAGAATTGCGGATAAATTCTGACACAAGTCGTAATCAGAAATTGATAAATACGAACGCAAAAAATGTGTGTCTCTTTTTTAATCAATTAAAACACAACCTTTTGACAAATTTAAATAAAGAAACTAGTAGTTTAAATGCATTAAAAGCATATATGTGATAGCCACATGCCAGTTGTAACTTGTGATTTTTATTTTGTACACTCTAATGCTGAAGCAGCTAAATGACATATTTATAGATCTGAACTTACAAATAAGTTTCACATTTATATCGCGACTGAGACAGCTTCTTATACAGCGTTTGCGAAATTATGCAAATATTATAAATGACAACTCGAAATGCTATACCTTCGAATATCTTTAACGATTATGCATTATGGCGATACCGTTTATACTCTATTCCAGACAGAGAACTAATATTAGCACAGCTCATTAAATAACCATCTTCATATGTTAACTACTATTACATCAAACTTATGCATTTGTTGTTTAGTTGAATAAGTTTGTTAGAAGGTATTGTTTCATATGTAAAGTGTTCAGGCAAGAAAGAGAATTTCTCATCAATTCAGTACTTTCATCGACATTATCAACGGTGTACATAATTCTATATAACCATAATAAATTACAATGATAACAGCTTTCGTATTTTTTGAGACGGTTAATCTGCACATCAAATCTAATTAACGATTTTGAGGATTAGGTCTTTGTCTCTGTGGAAAGGTAACTTCAGGACATACTTCATGTCAAACTGTTTCATTTTACTCGAACCTTTTTCACTCACGCCTTCTCTTCCCTATGTTTTAACTTTTTCTCTCTCAAACCCATATTCAGCTTCGCCCTCTGTTCATTAAAGTTTGTATTTGCCCAAGCTACATGTAATATCCAATATATATATTATTAACAATCAATTTCAAAGCATGTTTTAATTCGTTCACATGAATGCAACAGATAGTTATGCTACATATTTGCTCAGACACATACAGATCGAAAAGAACCACACAGGGTTTTTTCTTCCGTTGCAATCTATTTTCTCAGCTCGTGATTCATGTCTTACTTTATATTTTATTGCGTGTGTTCAAGATATAAAGTATGTTGCACTAAATTTAAAGAATATGTTGACAATTCACGTCCAACTTATAATAAAATAATACATTTCAATTTATTAACAGCAAATCTTTAGTTTGTAATTACAATAACAAAATAAAATCTTCTAATAAAACTAAAAATCCAACATACTATTAACGTAAAACATATCCCGCGTAAATATAATATATATCCCCTCGCATGTGTTGTTAATAACTATACTCATTTCCAACCGACTTAATACCAAGTTTTTTTTTTTTTTAAATGGACTACTGATTCACTAGTTTCGGTCATACTTATACTGAAAACAAGAAATGCACACTAACCATTCTTTATCGTAAGACGTACGATGCAATTAAGGAAATACGGTTAACGTGTTAGTGTCTAGAAATAATTGTCAAAACATGAAACAGTAATGTTTCTGTGGATTTTGCTTTTTGCGTATACTCGTACACATTACAAGATTTACAAAGGCTTTCTGCGTCTGAGGCTGAATTTTGTTTTGACCCGGAATGTGTTCCTGTACTTTTTCCTAATTAACTTACTAGACTCGCGTTAATTGGATCTAGTTATTATATAAATTATATAAATTATTTAATTTAAGTGTAGGTCCCCAAAGGTTTTCTATAGTTCACACTGAAAGTGAGCAAACAAATTTCATTTCGCTCTAAACGATATTATCCCTTTGACGTTTTGAGCAATTTTTTACACACTGAATACAATATGAAATAGTGTCGACATTTATGTATATGTGACTCTTTGACACGGTGTTATTCCGGTGGAGGACCTTTCGCGCTCAATTCTATTTCACAATTAACTATACTCAATATAAAGAAGTGAAACTCCAGTTGTTCCAGAAGTAATGCATTCCTTTTTATTCAGACGTTCACGGTCTTTTATTTATGACATTTAACAAATTGCCAAAACAGTACGTCACAATACTCTTAGGCTGTATTATCATACGCTTTTGAACATTCTCACCGATATAACTGGGCGTGTTTAGAAAATGACGATATATTTTTTTTTTAATTTACATGTTATTTTCACTGAATCGATCAAAATTCATTATAATAGTTTGGTCGAATGGAAAAAAGAATCGCAAATTCACGGAATGAGGACGGAAATGTTTTAATTAGCTTTATCAAAGTTTCTTTAGTAAAGCATACAGTAGATCTGAGACGCAGGAAAACAGTCCAGAAATTACATGTGGTTCGTTGAACAAGCCAATCTGATTAGGTAATCGCTATGTCTTACTTTAGGTTACTACCTTTGAACTCACTGCATGTATTTAATGTTATATTGAAAAAGTCAAACACACATAAAATTACCAGTGAGAATATAAAACACTATTTATCAAATTAAGCTTTACCCTTTCGGAAAAATAGAACAAAAAAAACATTAATAACATACAAATGAGGTTCTGGTTTAGCACAATATGAAGACATATGTATGTGAAGGATAAAGATAAGATTCAGAACCATGTTTTACTACTTCTAATATTCTAACATCTCAATCTAGTATGGCTGATTTACATGATGTCGAGCATCTGGAGTTTCATTTCTTTATATTCAACGAGGGAATCAGGTAATAAACAATTTTTAAAGCTGCCATTCGAGGTTTTATTAATACTTGTAGATACCTTATGGGACGAAAACAAAATACGCAATTTGGTAGCATTGATATTCGTACCGATGCGATTTACAGATAGAACACAATTATTTACAATGTTTATTATCGCATTAGATGAAACAAATAGATTCCTGATACCAAAAATTTGTTTTGATGGAATCAAAAACAAAATCTGTTTTATTGGTCTTAACATTTTATAATGCGTCTAACTTAAAACGTCGTTTTGACATATGTTTCATCTTGTTGTTAACAGTAGAAAAACAAGATGTACAGCTGAGATTCGTCGGCAAACAAATGGTAGATTACTACGTGTTTTCTGCATTCTTTGCCAAACGATGTTTTGTACAACAAACAGACTTGCGGGTGGACACCTCAATTTTAGGTCTGTATAAGTTAAATTGATAGTTATTTGTCTTGTATTAGTGTTTTATTGATTCAAACATAAATAGCGCATCAACCCGACAGTTATTTAAGTTTGTTTCATTGCCTATATCATATGTATATGTTTATTTTTCTTTGTAAGCTAAATAATACCGGGAGAAAAGCAATCAGCCATTTTTAACGATTTATATAAAGTATATTATATATAATATAATGCTTATTTTAATGTTGGTATTAGCAGTGGCATTTATACAATAGAAACAATTTCTGCACAATATTAGAATTGCCGAATAAAACATCAATATTATGGAAATGAAGGACATACCAGTTACGCATAATGATCATTAAATAATTGCAATAGGCAACACTATACTTACCTTTCACAGATGGGCGACGTTTACGCAGAAAGGGTTTATTCTAATACACCAAACGATATCGCTCACGAAACATTCTGATACATATTATCTCTGACTAAGACTGGGTCCGTTTCTTTCTTTTGCGTTATGTCCCTTAATACCAGTTAGTGACTTCATTACTCTATTCTAAATCTGTCGTGGTACGAATATGTCACACTGTGTAAGTGTTTTTATTATGTCATAAATACAAAAACAGACTCTTTTCCATAAGGAGATAATTAATACGACCGGCCAACCTTTTAATATTGTGTGCAAATAGTAGGCCGAATATCACTTTTAAATTACTAAAATTTACCTTTGTTTGATCTAAACAAAAATTAAACTTCTTTAATTAAATGTATACATTTATATCAATTCACAAACAATAGACTACACATGCTCATTTTGTAGTAAATCTTGATGACAATGCTATGACATTGGCTTTTACAAAATTCGCATCGTTGATCGGCTTAGCGACAATTAATAGCAATTACATGTACCACCTTTATATGTTGTGTATAGTAACAATTTGTGTTTATTGAATAACACCATATACTTATACCTTTCAGTGGATCCTTGGGCTTATCTTAATACACTCGTGCCATAGTGTCTGGTTGCAGGCACGATACGATCCCTTATACAGTATTCTACAGATATAAACCAAGTGCACAGCTGCACCAGCACAAAGGAAGTCTTTGTGGTCATTAAAGTACGACAAACAAAGAGCAACACAATACATGTACTCCAAACACGAATACACAAAAAACACACAAACATTAATACAAATCGGATCACCGTCTTAGAACTGTCCATGCCATGTATTTGTGGTTTGAACTGGTTTTAAGGAGCACCAAACTACACTCGGCCAAAACTTCTTCAGAGTATATCTAGAATCAATCGGCATCATATACTAGCTACTGTGTCACCTGTGAACATGTAAAGTTGTGTATGTGCCCTCTAACTAATACGTTTGATTACAAGTGCAAATTAAATGCAACATCTTTACAAGTATAATAATAAACGTTGCCTGTTTAAAGGCGAGTTGGCATGATGCTGTGCTGCCATTAAATTATCTACTTAAAATAAGCGGGGATATACCCTCAATTACTTTTCAAGAGTCCCTTAAGGATAAAACACAAACTTTCAAAGAAACCGATTATTTATACACGTTTCTGTCAGTGTTACACTTCGACCAGATATTCAAGTACAGTAGTTTTGATGACTTGTTGCTTTATCAAGACGTGTTTACCAGCAAACTGAGGTTCAATGCTATGAACAAGATACGAAATTTAATTCTGGTTATGTTCTATATATAGTTTTTAATGAGTAATATCATCATGACCAAGCTAATTTCCAATACATCTATACCTTTTAATTGGAACGATAAAAATATAACCTTTTGAAAACAAAGACACACAATGCTTAAGTAAGAAATAACTTAGTTTACTTTCAAACTGGCTGCCATTTTGAGCATATCGAAGTACTTAAAGTGATGTGATGTCAGAAACAAGTATAACAATGGAGCACACTTAAAGGTTCTTTTATGAACTGCATGCATACATTTGGATTGCTACCAAAACACATAATTCGATCGAAAGTTTAGACATTCTTTGCATAATGCACTCAGCATTGGATGCTTTTTATCGAACTGACAGCATTTAACCGTTACCTAGTTTGCGCATGCGACGCCTTCACACACGTTTTGTAAATACGTCACAAATATGTGTATATAATATTCATTTCCCGACCCGCACTTGTTCCATACATTGCTTTGTATTTCGTTATTTTAAATTAACTGTATCTATGATACTATATTGTTCCAGTATAATTGAAGAAAATAAAATAAAACTTCGACAATTAGATTAAACTATACACTGTCCATCTGATAATATACGAATAATCATTCAAGTTAACACAACCACTTGTTAATGTAAGCATAACTTTAATCTGTGGTAGATTTGGTAATAATGCCAGAATTAACACACTTAGCGTTTCACTGATTGCAGTTGAGAATTGCGTATTGTTATAAAGTGGTTTGTAACTAAAATTACTTTCAAGAATTCAAAACGATAATAACAATCACATTTCTAACGTAATAGTTGACCATTATTGCAAAACACTTTTCATTGTACTTAAACCTTATACTTCAGAATTACACCGAAATTAAGCATTTAATTCGTTTAGAAAAATGAAAAATTACTTTTTAACTTCAGGATGTATTGCAAAAATTCAGGTCAAGTAATTTTATTGACGATGCTGCTTCAGCAGCTCGTCTAAGTTATCATACCATGAAAAAATTCTTCACAATGGCGACCTATGTAAAAGACCGAGCCAGTCCGATGTCTAATCGGCATACCTCGCTGATTATCATTGATAACATTCTATGTGACCTTGATTGATTTTTAAATCCGTATAGGTTATCGGTTGCACTGGATCAAAAGTGCTTTATGTTGAGCACGTGAACATTATATATGACCTTGACCTAAAAGCAACAAATAGTAATTGTTCCACCAATCGTCGAACACAAGATGACCGTACCCGTACGATCTCAACGTCGGAAAGAGGTTGATAATGTTCAACTTCACATACCTAACCATCAGATAAATATACCCAAGGCAGAGGCAATAAGGCATCATTAGGCTGGTACCAAAGGTAATACTGCTGAACACTCCTGTTATTCGTAAATATGAAATTATATATTAAAGAAAGTTCTGTAAACAACAAGTGTTGTTAAGTCCGAGTTTGCAGTAAACTAAACTAACCCTTAGATTAAAAGCATTTAATGAATTTTAACGGAACGTCTCCATACTTGACATGACAAATCAGATATAAATACATCCGGGATCACCAAATTGAAACGGTTAATACAAAAAAAAAGTTTGTTTTAATGAGTTTATTTGAAAATAAATCCATACGAGCTTAATTACTGCCGCAATATAATGTTTTTTTGTATTTCAGTATATATTTGACTAACCAGCACGTTAAAGTAACAACAACTCTTCTTTATGTGTGGTATTATTAGCTTATTTTTGTCGTTTCTTACTTGTTACCTAACCTTAAGGTGGACTTTTAAATATATTACCAAATTAAATCTTTAAACGTCGAATTTATAAAGTTCCACATTTGCTAATCAAACATGAATAATATCTATGACAACAGTATACATGTTATACAATCTTAAATCTTAACCATAGCTTTTGAATCGATGCGATAAGACTTAAAACAAACGAAAACGTAAGCACGAGCAAGTCGATATATTCACATCAACATGAAAAATAAATGCATTCAAATATTTAAACAAGAGCTGACACCTGAAAATATCACTGCAATTTCGAAGAATATAACACCGTGTGCATTGTCAATTAACAAATTCATTTAACGTGCGTTCAATGTTTTTCAGAGGAGTCTTCTAGTTGATATGGCCTTTTTACACAAAAGGTGTGAAATTTTATTTAATTTGCCACCTTAAAATAATTATCCGTTTGTCAAACCCATTTTAGTTTGAACGTATGTGCGATTATTAATAATCGCTTACAAATTAAACAGACCATTTATCAACGAACTGAAAAATGATTTGTTTTACAACGCATTGTCTGCCAGGTACATTATTTTTCTGTCATTAGTACTTTAAGAGCTTTTATTTCGAATCGAGTAATTACACAAATGTATTGCGAATTCACTTTAAGCACCCTTTTTACGTGTTTGTTACAAACGCAAACTGATAAGAAAGTTATAAAACAAATCAGATATTATCAAGCGACTTATTTTTCAGGTATGAAATTGTTTTGAAAAAGTATTTAAAATCCTTAAAGTGAATAGTTCACAGTGTGGTGAAATGACGATTTAATAATAGTAGCAATAGACTTAAAATAGCGTAAAGATTCTTTTGAAACAAGCGAAATAATATTCCTGATTAAAACAAAGTGAACGATATGAGTCCATAAATGGATAATCAGGTGTCAAAATAGGTAAAATTATAAAGCATTCGTAAAGATTATCCTAAACAAATTCGAAAACCACGTTGTTTTATCTAATACTGTTTAAGTTTCGTTGATAAAATTTAAAGCCTGCAGGGGAAGCGCATTAGCTTTTGCTTCCAAAATTCTAGTTCAGACCCCGGGGAGGCACTATATTTTACTCAATTTTTCCCTTGCTTTTGATATGAGTTAAGGCTATTCAATGCATTACAAACAAAATTGTAATTTTATTTTGATTCTACGCCATAAGTGGCAATTTGCTCACTGATGTACACATTTTAACAATAGAATTTTTGGCAAAATGTTAAAAAATGGCGTTTTGAAAATCTTTGATTGAATACTTTACCATAAAAAACACAAGTACAATCGTGTTTGAATTGAAGAACAACAATCAATTTGTGTTGCAAGATGTTTTAATGTTAAAAACCCAAACACATTAATTATACATATATCGTTTCGTCTATAAGAATAAGTGTTGGATGAACAGTTTGCAGAAGTAAAACGACACATTACAAAACAGCCGAATAATGTAACAAGAATCAGAACACACATACCGTAATAAAGACAGATTGCTTAGACTATGCATGAGAAATAATAAGTGAAACCGTGAAAATGGTCGTTTGTAGATCCAAACCTTCAACGTACGCGGTGAAAATGATTGAAAGAACACATTATGCAAGTGATCTCAATGCCGATGTCAACATATGTCAAACTATTGCGTAAGCGGTAACCGTTAAATAATTGCGAAATTGTATTCTGGGTATGATCAATTATGTTTTTTGAGGCGGATCGCCAAATTCCAACCAGAATATCATTCAGCCATTGAATGGCTTGGCCTTGTTGGAAAAAGATAATATCAGCAAATTTAATAGATGCTGAGAACTCGATGATAGCAATAATTATATAACATAAATATATTGTATTTGTTAATCCTCATTCGGTTCCTTATATAATATATATAAATAAATCGTATCACTTTAAAACATATTGCATACTTTTAACAGTAACGTTTTTTTTCATAAAACAACACCAAACTAGATCTAGTATAATTGTTTTTGGAAAATTAAAATTGAACACACTCGACAAGTCACAAGGTCAATGTTGTCTCAAACAAATCATAGGGTTGTCATTTGTAATAAGTAATGTAAATTATAGAGAAGCAGGCGATAAATAAAGACAGTTTAGCAATTGATTAAGCTGAAAATAGCAAATCTACTTACATCTAGCTCTTGGTCCATAACACCGAAAATCCATTTTGAACTTTAGGCGTAAAGCATGTGCAATTTTCCAGAAAAACACATGACCTGATTTCGCAATTTTGTGATGACGATGTAAATGTCATTAAGTCAGGTTTTCATATGACGCGATACATATGTATTTGTTATGTGAGGACTTTGCTAAGAATCTGTGAGCTGAATCAGACCTTACCAATCGGTATATTATTTCTCTCCTCTCGGTGCAGAATTCGCTTGTTAAATACTGTGACATTGTTTTGCATTCAGGTTAATTATGTATTTATATAAAACAACGGTGTTCACTTGTATTGATATGTAATGGTTTCTACATTTTACATAAGGTAACATAATGTTCAAAGCCTTTATTACAATTATGTCAAAATATTATAACTTCAGGACTGACTACGAAACAAAAAGGGTAGATGGTTATTCAGTTTATTTTTTTTATTGAAGACAACCAATGGATATGAAACAATTACGCTAATGAACTAACATATTGTTTAAATGTTAGCTTTTAATAGTTAAAAGTATTCGAAAACCGACTAAATAAAGTATTCGTGCAATGGTCGAGAGCTTATTTAGTTTGGTCGTTTATTAAAGCAAATGTGTCGTTCCCATAGGAAACAGGACTAAATGCATGTGCGTAAAGCATCGTCTCCGGTTTGCCTGTGCAGTCCGCAATTGCATATTAGCGATGACACGTTCGCTTCTGGGAAATGTTTCGTTTAGAGGATGTTTGAGACTTCTCTTAACGAAAATCCGATCTTGGGGTAGTGTATGGCATTTACATTCTGTTTAATGTAACCGTATGTAATAATATGACACCGAATTACACTGTAAATATTTTTACTTGAATCATCACTGCTTAGTCATAAACAGGGTCTGCCTAAAAACACGTGATTCGTGTACAACATTATCAATGACTTAATATTACTGACAAGAAATTGCCATCACTTTACTGGATACCTAAATTACATAAGACGCCATATAAAAGTCGTTTTATCGCTAATTCAGTGTCTTGTACCACCAAACAATTATCAGTGTATCTTACATCTGCATTGGGTGCTATTAGATATCATATAGCTAAATTTTGTAATAAAGTTTATGAAAATAGTAATATTAACCTATTTTGGTCAATAAAAAACACCTTAGAAGTTATTGATAAAATTGAAAATAAAAAATATAAGGTGTCACAGGTAAGTACTTATGATTTTTCGACACTATATACAACGCTTCCTCACGCTTTAATAAAATCCAAACTTGTTTCTTTGATTGAAAAAACTTTTGCTAGAGAGAAATGTTTGTATCTAGCTGTAAACACTAAAACAGCTTTTTTTACTAATCAGATATTAGATAATTACATCATTTGGACTGGTCTTGACTTTTGTGCAGCACTTACTTTTCTTTTGGATAACTTGTTTGTTGAATTTAATGGTAAAATATTTAAACAAATTATTGGCGTTCCTATGGGTACTAATTGTGCGCCACTTATAGCTGACCTTTTTTTATATTGTTATGAAAGCGAATTTATGTTAGCATTATCTAAAACTAAGCAAGTAGATTTGATTAATTGTTTTAACCTTTCTAGTAGGTACATTGATGACATACTTAATTTAGATAATCCATTATTTGAACAATATATTCACAAAATCTACCCAAAAGAACTAGTCTTAAATAGATCGTGTATATCCAATACAGACGCTGCGTATTTAGACTTACATTTAACTATTAATAATAATTTGATCAAAACTAGTTTATACGACAAACGGGACGATTTTAACTTTGAAATTGTAAATTTTCCGTTTCTAGATGGCAACATCCCTAAAGGACCTTCCTATGGTCTTTACATTTCGCAGTTGGTACGTTATGCCAGAGCATGTTCGTGTATTAAAGATTTTAATGATCGTAATCTAATATTAACTAAAAAATTGCTAAAACAAGGCTTTTTGTATCATAACCTAAGAAATAAATTTGCTAGATTTTACTCTAAGTATAGTGATTTAATTTTAAAATATAATGTTTCTTTAAAATGGCATTTAAATAATGGAATCTCCCATCCATCATTTTACGGAGATGTTTTGAAGCGTGTCCGCAAATTAAAATATGTTAAACCAAATGTTCATATTAAACTTTTCAATTTAATTAACTTGTTTTTATCAAAAGGATACGATGCTTATGTACTTAAAAACACGTGTTTGATGGTTTTCGATTCACTATATCTTTCTTCCCTTAAAATTTGGAATCATTAGTGATATTATAGGCATTTTTCACTGTTGAATAAAATTGTGTCATTGTGTCGTATGAACAAATCTGCATGAATACTACATTATAGGCATTTTTCACTGTTGAATAAAATTGTGTCATTGTGTCGTATGAACAAATCTGAATGTAAACTACATTTGGACTCAAATCGTACATCAAATCATTTCTGTCTTCAGTTGTCAAAACACCTATATACTGTTTGATTCCAATAATGTCGCTTTAATGGAATTACCATTTTTATTCATTTGCTTCTTAATATTAAATCACCTAAACTTGTTTTATTAGTAGCACAGCCCCATTAATATTTTTATTTAGTACTGCCCTTGGAATTTGTTCACGTCATTATGTCATTATGAATATTTGTGACGTCATACGACCGACTTTCCCAGTTGTAATCTACATGCATAGGTCATTGGGTTTATAACGTTCAATTTTATTTATATTTTCTCTCTGATAGGCGTTTCTTGTTTGATTTAATTATTTTTAATTTGTTTAGCAGTCACATAAACAACCAAGCTATGTAATATGGAATTTTTACACCCATTATTGCTGCTTCTTCCTGTATTTGCGCGATGATTATCTGAGATATTAACTATATGATTCTATATTCTCAAATCTTTTCTATAAAGAAGGAATGTAGTTGACAATAGTTAATAGTTTTATTTGATCGTTCGTCAAATAGTTGTAATTCTGTTACTCTTGTATCTTCAATGCAATTGAGTAATTAAATAGTAATTAAATTGAATGCGTTTTAATTCCCTTTTATTATTGTTTAATTTGAGTTACAATGCTATGACGTTAAATTTTATTTACACTTAAATGTATTATGAATATTGCTGGGCCAAGTGTGAGGTTGAGCGCTCTATAACCAGGTTTAAACCCCCAATGCTTTGCATTGACCGTTCCAAGGCGGTGACCCCAGCTTTATTCATATTTTGTGTTTATGTTGGTTTGTATTGTGCTGTATTGTGCTGTTTTGTACTGTTTGGGCAATCGGTCACTTGCCTTAAATAAAGGACCAACTAATTGTTTTTAATGAAAATTCAATACTGCTCCAGCAGCTGGAGTTTCACTTCTTTATATTGACTATATCTTTGCCCATGTTGTGTAAATTGTAATACATTAACAGCTGCTTTAAGTTTATAAACATCGAATTTATTTGCAATAAACGGTCTATTGGTAATCATGTAGTGTTTGAATGTTATAATTTTATAATTTTAATTAAAATAAACAAATACAAGTATGATTTCTGAGAAATACACTTCAATTGACAATTTTTACTCCTTAAAACACGTAAAGTGTTTTATAATAAATAGTGTTCATCCTCATTAATTGATGTAAAATATTATGTTTATTTTATATTGTTATTTTATTGGTAAACAAATAATATCTCTTTATCTCTTATGAAACCGGCATAAGTTTTATCCGAACGTAAACTAAGTTAAACTTGATCCTAAGAAACCGCTCCAGGTCATCGGTCGAAATACATTATTGGAATTGGACCAAGTTACAAATAAATAATGCCACCTACGCAACACACTTTCATGCATACTTCACTTAAAAAATCTATAAATAGATAGCCCATGGAGAATAAAGAATGTATGTGTATGTTTCGTTTTGAAGGTTTTTGACACGCATTCAAAATGAGTATGTTAGCCCCATTACAAGAACGGTGTACATGAATGAATAAAACATTTTTTTTATCTTGTGCAGTCTTGAAGTTGCCGTTATCTGTTATTACTATTAGTTTAAACTTATTATTTAAAATCTGTATATTTATTTGCTACGTAAGAACAAATATTATATTGATCGACTACCTTCAAGTCATCAAATAAATTGCAGCATCAAACAATACACGATTTGTTTAGAATTTGATGTACCGATTTAACAAATAAACAACAACGAATGCGTTATATACGTTAATAAAAACATACCCTTATCATAATGCGTATGTGACCAAAATAGTAATTTACGTCTCAAACAGAACAACGATAAAAAAGCTATTTTTTAAGACCATTGTCTTGAGTTAAATATATGTTATTGTAGTTGCTTGCGGCATTATTTAAGAGTATATGCTTCGGGGAAAACGCGGTTGGGAATAGACACGAGAATTCACAATGACCTCGATGCTATTTCTATAACGAAAATGTGTCGGTTACCGGAAGATGTTTTATTTCAGCTAATTGTCCAAACACCAAAGAAGCATCATTCTAATTGAGCAAACAACATTGTCATATGTTATAAGAAAATGATTGTCTATAGAATGTTAATTTTGGGAAAGTTACTCTGCTTCCTATGCAATTTGTGTTATGTCTAGGCAATACATATGAAGCGTTGGTCCGTATTTACTCTTGATGCGAAATACGTTAAATGAAACGCAATCGAAGGCATCTTAAAGTGTCACGGTTAGGCGCCTGACAAGCAGATTGATAACGAAGCTTTTTGTCGAATCAATAATTATTAATTTTGAATGTTCTATGCAGAGCTTCTGACGTGCTCCGGATGTATACCTATATCGCACTTAGGGCCAACGGTTATCCAGAGTGGATGTTTACGATCGTCAAGAAGAAAGACAAAACATCAACAGATAAATCCACCAACAAAAACCAAAAGATAAATACAGGTGAAGCTCCGCACAGAACATTCATGAAATATGTTGTCAACATGTACCATCGACCATATAACTCAATCAGACAACAATTAACTCACGTTAAAGATAGAGCAGACAAGTTGAACAAATGTGGAGTGGTATATTACGTACAGTGTGAACAATGCAAAAACAATTACATCGGTGAAACAGGAAGACCATTGGCCATAAGACTGAAGGAACACGTAGCCAGATACAACTCGGTCATATATGACCATTGCTCCCGCACAGGACACAAGATCGATCAAAACAACACCAAAATACTAGCATCTGAGGACTCGCACATCAAACGGCGGGTAAAAGAAGCAATTAACTTCAAACAACGAAGACCTTCGCTAAACCGGGACGAGGGGCTGGAACTTCCGTCGATGTACAATTCTCTCCTCGTGTCGCTCAACTGACCGGCACATCACTGATGAAGACTATGTGGTATAGTCGAAATATTCGAGTAAGCAAATATTGCTATGAGTTATGGAATTTATTGACTCAACTGTAAAAGGTTCGCTAAAATCGTAATTAACTTAATTTAAGGATCAATTATTCAATCAATTATTAAAGAAAGGCTCATTAATATCAATTTTTACAAAAAACAATAGTTATCCATCCGCTGTATTTTCGACTTATCTGCTTTTTGCACCATCGCTGAAAAAATCAGAGACGAACACTGTGTTCACTCACGACAATGTGTTTTCTACACATATTTCGTACTTTTCAATTAAAACATATTTTGGGTAAATTATATATAACATATGGACAGGATGGACTATCATTTATTCCTTCAAGTTTACATAATTCATTTATATATACGCAAACAACAACTTGTATGTGGCCATTTAAACAAAAACAGATCGGTGTTATTGCTTGTTCACATGCACGATTGATATGCCCAACATCTCAGAGCTATGCGTGTATACATCTTCAAAAACTGAGTAATGATGTAAATATGCCAACTAATGCTGAATCAGACGGCTGTTAAATTTATAAAACCTCTGATCCTCGTCACGGATTCATTAACCACAAGTGCTTAAGAAGACTGGAAGCTGATTCATGAACCAAAGGTGCTGAACGATACGGGTCCTTGGTTTTTTAACCACATATTCTAAATAAGACGGGTTTTTCTAACTGATTTATATACCACAGATGCTGAACAATACGGCTCACTGATTTATAAACCACTACATGTATATCTTAACAAGTGAGGTCACTTATGCCTAAACTACAGACGTATAATAGGATGGGTCACTGATTGATAAACCACATTTTTATAATTATTCGGGTATTTATTTATAGACCACATTATGCTAAATTAGACGGGTTACTGATTTATTAACCACATATTCTAAATAAGACGGGTTACTTATGTATAACCGTCATATGTTTAATTAGACGGGGACACCAATTTATAAACCACTTAATGCTAAATAAGATGGGTGACTGATTTATAAGCAACATGTGCTTAAAAAGACGAAATACTGATTTATAAACCACAAATGCTTAATCAGGCGGGTCACTGATTTTTAAACAACCCTCATGTTCTAAATAAGACAGCTCACTGATTGAAAAACCTTACCATCGGAATGCCAGCGTTTTCTTTCTCTGTTTTGCATCCACACTTTGCAACCCACTTTTCACATACGTTCGCATGTTTTGCACTTAATGGTAGACAAAGCACTTTCATTTCGTTGCCTGAAATTGAGGAAATAAGTGTCGACGTCTCAACGTCATGTAAATACATCTCTACTATCTTATAACATTATTACATGTAGACACTATAAAAAGACGTGTGGCGGTTTTTGTATGTATGTATATATATAATTTTGATAAAAAAATATTGGGAAAAAAACAATATTGTATTTTAATTATAACCAAGTTCGGCATAATGGAAGAAGACATTTTGAAATATAAGCAATTTCATTACTTGGCTCGTAGTATTCATATGCTTTGGCTTGAACAGGCTTCATGTTGGCTACCATGCTCTCTCTAGTCATGTGAATGTCCGTATAGGTATCAATGTTAGTAACCTTAACAATTGATACGTGGTTTAATTCTCTTATATGTAATAAGAGTTAATGTATATTTGTACATATCCTGATCGAAATTATTAAGAATATATTAAAAAAATTATGCGATATTGATGTCTCTTCAAGGATTATATGCCGGATATAACGTTGCGTTGTGGTGGTAGTTTTAATATGCACAATATCTTAAAAAGTGCGTACCTCGTCATAGTACAAGACCACTTCTGGTCTTCGATTTCTGATCGTTTAAGGAGTCTATTCTGTGATATTTGCGACATCAAGACCACAGAGCCAGACAGTATCCCAACCTCGACAATAATCATGCCGCTGGGCCCATGTCTTGTCCAACTGTATTGACAGTTGAAGTACTTATGATAAAACAATTGTAACACAAATATAGGTAATAAGTAATTTCCGTGTCAGTATACCTTATCAAAATACAATTTCATCATAAAATACATTCGCATACCTTAATCGAGAGATTGTTCAGTGTATGTACCGGCCAAGGACCAGACATCGAAGCAAAATTATCACATACATCCCTTTGACACTGCTGATACTTTTAATATACATCTACCTGATATGAAACTACAACTTTATCTACGTTTAAGTGTGCCTTCTTTCGATTGTTTTAACTATTCAGACGTCATGACGCAGAATCGAAATTTTAATGAGTTCCAACATGGAGGCATCAAAATATGACATAAATTATAATTGGCTGAACATTTACCGAAGACGAACTATAAGTGACTTTTTCTAGATAACATAAGGATTTATCCTAACAAATGCTTCCGAAGTGCAAATTGTAATTATATTAATCGTATTGGGTGTGTAAATGCGTCGAAAACTATAAGTTAAACAAACACAAAGTGTATGAAACGCTGACTTTGCATATAATTTCAATGTGTTTTTGTTAAATGTTAATAACAGCGGTTACGAAAAAATATTTTAGGGAAAATAATGTACAGCCATTATTTGCTATATACGGGTAAATGGAAATTCCCATCAATATTTGATATGACAAAAAGCTAGTAACCGTAGTAGTTTAACAAATACGTGTTAGAAACACTTCGTATTTCCAGAATTGACACACATTGTTAACTTAAGCCAACTGTATGCTTGTTTAACAATATTGAATCGAAAATATTCAAGAATACAGGTATTTCGGTTATTGCTCCTCTTCGGTAATTGGTCTTAAACACATACAGCAAAACCTGTGTTTCAATGCTAATTTAAAAGTAAACATCTTGTTTTCATACACACTGGTCGATATAAACCTTCCCCTTAAGCTTAAGGTAGCTTGACATTTATATTCAACTATTACTAGTTGAAGAGATATAAAAGTTATGGTAAAAAGCGTTAATATATATTTGGTTTAATCATAATTACAATTATTATTTAAAAATTTCTCTAACCATCTGATGTCTTCAAACGTATAATTACTTTTCATTCTTAAAGGGTATTTAAGAACTATACAGTACACACGATCGCACAGTGAAACCTTTAAGAGATTCTGAAATAACACTGACCGTCAATATTATGTCTTTGTGTTCCAGATCAATGAAGACATTGTAAAACAAAGTAACCTGAAAAAAGATTATAAACATGTTATAAAAAATAACAGTGCGTTTAGTTTATGGCGTATGGAAATATGTTTTATAACAGTCAAACATTCAAACCCTAAAGAAAACAACATTTTGCTAAATGTAATTTACAACTTCAATAATGAAAATACATTTTAGATAAAAGAATATTTTGTTTCCTATAAACATACTGTAATAAGTGCCGCCGAGTCATTCATCCCGGAAGCACGAATAAGTCTTTCGTTTGTGTCAATTGCGATCTCGAACAATACAAAGCACAATAAAAGAAACGGTTGTTTTTGTGCATCAGTTATGTCTAACCAATAAATCAGGACGTAAAGAAAACAGATAATTTGTATGTAAACAGTTAAGCAAATAAAGGGTTGATTGACACATAAGTTACACATGGTCATCAATATAATGCAACAGCAAACATGACATACGTCGAATGTCTGAACGACCATGGCGTTGCTTGGTATGATTCGAAGTTTTTTAGTTCTTATTTCAGTTGAGGGTCTTTCGCTCAGCATGCCGTACTTTGCCAGTGATTCCAATCCAATAACAATATCCTAAAAAGTGTCGAGTAATTCATGAACTGATTGTTTGAATGAATCGTTGCAATGTTCAGCTGTGCCAAGTTAACTTCTCTATTGTGCAATATATGAGCTGTGTATTTGGCAATTAGTCATTTATCATAAATAAAGGACTGTTATTCTGTTACGCTATAGAAGCTGAGATTTCCTTTTGGTTATTTGTGAACATAAAACCATTAATGACATCGTACTTTCATTCTGGCAATCCTAAGTATTCTTCATGCATATATGAACTTGTTAAATGTTATTTTGATGACAATAACATAGCGCCGTACAAGTAATCACTCTTCTGTTGCGGGAATTAATTAATCAGAAACCTGACCTGAGTAGATATAAATCCGCCGTAAGGATTCCTAGTGTAACTATTCATGTTTGTATCATTGCGCATGTTCGCTTGTCGTCGACAGAGGAATAAGCAAGAAGTGCATACGCCTTGATCTCTATGGAAACGGCCTGAGTTGATGGGCATTAATGGTACGGCGACAGTTGTGGTGCAGCATCTTCCCAATCTATCATACCTGTAAAACGAATACAATTCTGATCACCCTATATATCAATTTAAAATTCTTCAATGTTTGACAATATCAAGATGACATAGTTCGCATATGTTTTTGGAACAGGTAGGAAAACGTGTTATTGTGCAAACGTGTCTTTATTATGGTATTGAAATTGATAACAACACAACATTCGTATGCTGTATAAAACAAACAGCAAAGACAATTTAAATCTTATCTAAAAGGTATTCTTAAGTGCAAATGGTGTATACTTGTATCGAAAGAGAAAAAATTTCGTACAAACTTGATTGTAAGAGATTTGTTAAATACAGTCCGTCGATTTTACATGTAAATTTCGGAACTTAAGACTTCCAGTATAAAATATAATATAATTAAAGATAGAAAAAAGTAATCAACGTCTAGGCTCGAACGACGGACCATTTGAGTAAATGACTGGCGCCGAAACCACTCGGCCATTCGGGCTGTCGTATAACTCTATGTATATGATATTTTATGTAAGCAATCATCTTAATGTAAAAAATATAACGAAAACAACAGAATTTTCCAAATATACAATCATTTCTCGTTTGCAACGCTTTATAATTTTCAGGCCTTTAAATCATTAACAGATGCAAACGTATTGCAGCTTGTCCTTTTCATAATTAGAGTAGCAATTGCTTCTATAAACATGCAAACATTTTATCTTATAGTAAATACAGTAAATGCAGTGCATTGCCTTTGACTTTACACATAAACATATTGTATCATCAGTGTTATTGATAAACTATTGCATTCATGCCAATTTAAAAAGCGTGAACGCAAGACACATTTTTCTCGCGAATACATGTAAGGTTTTGTACTGTAAAATCGCACAACAAAAATACATTTACATCATGCCCACAGATGATAATATTTATTGTGAATGTTCCTGAATCGATGACAAAAATATAACACAAGAATATTAACTCATTATTATAGAAACTTTTAAACATAATTATATGTCATTTTCCGTCTACAACTTTGACCAATTTATTTTATCCATTAATGATAATGGGCTTAATATTTTTTTCGATATCGCAGTTTATGTAAGATCTATCAAAAACACATTTAAGGTTAATTGTTTTAATGAATCTGAAACAATATATATCCTAAAGTACACATTGAGAATGTCTTACGGAACTAATTCGGTCCACATATCATACATTACAAATCATAACAAAATGTTCATAATAAAGAAATTTATTTAATAAGAATACACGAATATGAAAGTTTGAAGAAAAATATACAGTGAAGGTCGATTTCGTTCGGTTACTTAATTATTTGAGGAAACTTGGTTGATGGAAGAATTATAATATAGTCGAGGTTTTGCCATCAGTAAACGGTGAATCTATAAACAGACAATTCTACCTTATGAATAGTGATCTTTTTTTCTAACTGAAAAATATTGTACTTGAAATAAATATTTTCAATTTGATGATGAATTCTACTTACAAAAAGCGGGTACCGCTTTGGGTAGTCTAATGGCGCCAACATATGCCGCGCTATTTATGGGAAAACTTGAAAATGACTTCCTTGAAATATGCGAACATAAACCGACACTGTGGTTTCGCTTTTTAGATGATATATTTATGATTTGAGACCACTCTTTAGAGAAGCCTGAGTTTTTTTATTGAAGCTTTAAACGTTTTCACCCCAACATGAAATTTACGTATTCAGCATCAGATCTATGAAGATCGTGTCTTTTCTCGATGTGACTGTTTCTATTAATGACGACTTAACACTTCAAACAGATATACACATAAAGGAGACCAACAACCACAAATATCTTGACTATACGTCATGTCACCTTAAACAGTGTAAGGACGGGATACCATACAGTCAGGCGAAGCGATATAGACGTATTATATCGGATGACAACAGTTTCAAGTCACTTCAAGACCTCAAACATTATTTCAAAGAGCGAGATTATCCGGAAAAAATTAACGGTTGTGCGTTTGACAAAAAGTTTCTGCTCTATCTCAAGAAGAAGTACATGTATTAGAGTCCTCCAATAAAGCAAAAACAAAAATAATCCCATTTACAGTGGAATATAATCCGTTATTGCCAAACATAGGAGCCGCAATAAACAAGTATTGGGACATACTTAACCTGTCACAGAAAGAAGAAGTGAGAAGTGTGTATGAGACTTATAAGCCCATACTGGCGTTTAAAAGGCTTAATAATATAGGAGACTACATTTCACGTGCTCAATTTACGAACAGTTTGAACAGTTCACGTGCGTCCAGTGCCTGCGGAAGAACAAGTTGCTCCCATTGTAAATCCATACACGTTAGAGAAAATTAAAAAAAAAACAGTAACATGAGAGCAATTTAATTTACAGAAGAATATGAATTACAGGTATGCATCTAAAGATGCAATAGACCTCATTACATGTAAACAGTGTAAGAAGCAGTATGTTGGACAAACCATGCAATCGGTGTCAAAGAGAATGAACAGTCATCCATTGGACATAACAAACTTTTCTGACCCTGCATTTTCAACAGTGGTCGCATCACATTTTAATGAAGATCAGCACAGTGTACATGACTTTTTCTTTATGCCAATTGATGTTGTTAGTAACAATATAAATCGTCTGTGTAAAGAAACTTACTGGATACATAGTCTAAAAACATTATGCCCTAATGGTATGAATAACAAAGTTAATTTTAACATTAAAGACTAGCTCTGCAATTTAATTTAGCTTAGTTTTTTTTCCTATTAGTATTTGTACATATAATTTTATATGAAGTTGTGTATTCTTGAATCCGAAATTTAAGCTTCATTTAGTTGACGTTCATTTTATTGACGTACATTTTCTCGCAATTTAATGTACGTAAAGTCAATGACGTAACATCCGCGTTCTGTTATTATTTGTGTTATCCTGATGAAAGCATAAGCCGAGACGTTGAAAAAAATGGAAGAAAAATATATGTTTTTGTTGGATTTATCTTACTATTCTTTCTAACTGGAATCTCATTAAACCTCATAAATTAAGATTTGTGACATTTGATTATTCTCATGTGACCTAATCAAGTTATATTTATGAGATATGATTAAACTCTGTTAACTTCAATCTTAACTTAACTTCCGGTGGTAAGGTTAAAAAGAAAAAATGAATATTTCGACCAATTGCAAAAAGGTACCATGTGCCTTCTATTTTTAATGCCACATACGTTTTTGCACCAATAAGGCGATTTAATTGAAAGAAACAACACTATAATAATGTGCTATGTTTTATAAAGGCACGTTTAATAAAAGGTATGAACATTTATAAGACATATTTCTAAAAAAGATTTGGCACAGTATCCCCTCATGCATATGTATACTTTTGTGAACACATATAAACATTTATCGCACGAATGCTGAATAAAAACATGTTAAATAACAAAATCACCATTAATAAATCACTTCGTGTTGTATTAACTAGTATCATGTTCAATAACACATCCACGCACATATATATAAATGGTCTGCTTTAATGTGAACGTAAATAGTTTCTGAGAGACTACATGAGAGCTTATGGAAAATAATACACTTTTAGACTGTTCATGTAAAGTAATAGGTGTACATGTACTTCATGTCTCAATTAAGTTACCGTCTATGATTTATCCAAGGATTGCCAAGAAATGTATCCGTCTATTTTGGGACGCTATCTAAAAAATAGTTAATAGGATTGGCTGTTCCGGATTTGATGTTTCATAACAACTCAGTTCCTGATAACAAATGAGCATTTGTAAACTAACATGAGTATTCACCAACGAGGTGGCATATGTTCCTCTCTTTATCTTATTAAATTAAATCGCCCCATCGGTGCAAAAAGGTATGTGACAATCCAAAGAGAAAGCACATGGTACTTTTTTGCACTATTGGTCGAAATATTCTGTTTTACTTTTAACCTTACCACCGGAAATTAACTTAAGATTAAAGTTAATAGAGATTAATAATATCTCATAAATATAACTTGATTAGGTCACATGAGAATAATCGGAAGTCACAAATCTTAATTGATGAGGTCTCATTAGATTCCAGTTAGACAGAAAGATCACTATTCATCAGGTAGTATTGTCTGTTTATTAGGTTAACCGTTTTCTGATGGCAAATCCTCGACTATATTATAATTCTTCCATCAACCAAGTTTCCTCAAATAATAAAGTTACCAAACGAAATTAACCTTCACTGTATCTTCTTCTTCAAATTTTAATATTCATGCATTCTTATTAAATTTCTTTCTGAGGAACATTTTGTTTTACTTTGTTATGTATGATATGTGAACCGAATTAGTTCCGTTAGACATTCTCAATGTGTACTTTAGGATATATATTGTTTCAGATTCATTAAAACAATTAACCTCAAACGTAATGTGTTAATGATAGATCTTACATAAACTGCGATTTCGAAATAAATAGTAAGTTCATTATCATTTATGGATAAATACATTGGTCAAAGTTTTAGACGGAAATATACATATATTATGTTAACAAGTTTCTTTAATAATGAGTTAATATTCGTGTGTTATATTTTTTGTCATTGAAGATTCAATGTTCAGAAACATTCACAATAAATATTATCATCTGTGGGCATAATGTATATGCATTTTGGGGGGCGATTTGACAGCACAAAACCTTACACATGTTCTCGAGAAAAATATGCCCTGAGTTCACGCTGTTTAAATTGGCATGAATGCAATAGTTTATTTATATCACTGTTGATACAATATGTTTATGTGCAAAGTCAAAGGCAATTAACTGCATTTACTGCATATACTATAAGATTAAATGTTTGCATGTTTATAGAAGCAATTGCTACTCTAATTATGAAAACGTTTGCATCTGTTAATGATTGAAAAACCTGAAAATTATAAAGCGTTTCAAACGCAAAATGATTGTATAATGTGAAACGTTCTGTTGTCATTTACTCAATTGTTCGAGGTTCGAGCCCATGCGTGGAAAACCTTTTTTTCTTTAATTCTATTCTATTTTTCTCAAGTTCCGATATTTACATGAATTATTTTTAAGCATTTAATTATAACCTTCAAAACAATCCAAAATCTCTGGAATGACGTCTTTTAACATACATACAAACTTTGTGTGCACTCCTGAATAATACTTGTTTTCCTTTCGAATATATTGCTAGCGCCGTCTTCAATTTATCACTAGTAAAGAGACGTAGTTATAGAGTACGTTCTCGATGTATACAATAATACTATTGATTGCAGTTAAAAACGTTCTGCCATAGGTCACATTGGAGTGTATAAGATACATTGCATACACATACTTATTCATGGACAATACACGAACCGTTTTAATAGACATTTTTTTAAATAATTAAATATACAACAGTTATGTGCCGTAACGTCAAATGATTATATTGGCAACACGTCGGTAACATGCCAACTCCATAATCAAAAATGTGATTAATATATTAATTATTTTGAAATGACTTTTTGACATCGACGTTTATCTCAAGACAATGGTATTGGAAGCATCACGTCTTCCCAAAATGGTTAATTGGACTATTTGCAGTATTAACTAAAACTTGATTCAAATAAACAGCTTTTTTCCTTCAACCATCCTTTTAGAAAACATCAACTATATAGTGGAGAAAAATGGAACGGATTAAAAGTCACATCTGTGAAATGACATCATGAAACTAAGAGTCCAATAAAACGCTAATTAAAGAGTATTAACTTGTATAAAAATCTCTCTCTATCACTGAAGAATACAGTTATAAGCACATCTTTATTGTTTGAATGGAATGACGGTTAGGTTAAAATGATGAAATAAGTTGCTTGTTAATCCGTACGGACAGGCAAATGATCTAAAGAAGACCATCCGTTTCATTCTTGCGATGTATAATACACATGGCGGATTATTTTTCAGAGATAATAAATACTATTTCTATGTAATAGCATAGGGCCGGAAACCGAACTTTAAACCGGAATAGCGTGTAGACAAAATTATGAAAGGGTATTCATTATAAATGAACTTAAATGTCAATAAACTTAAACATTTATGTTGCATGTTGTAGGTTCCTCTCTTGATGGGACGTAACATGGGAACACCCTTTCGTATGGGCAGCCAATTAGCGGGCAGATGGGTGGGTAGATGGGTGCAAAGTTCGGCGAGCGGCTTATTTATTGTTTTTGCTCTCAAACTCGTACCGTGTTTTCAAATACATGTATTTACCAAACTTACTGAAAATGTTAGTTCGTTAAATGGAAAGTATAGTTATTACTCTGCCTCTGTTGCAAACATTGATCTAATGAAGCAGGGCCTAATACCTTTTCCTATCTCCGGTCAACAGGAAGTAGTGTATTCCTACGCACGCTGTGACACATAGTTGAGTGTAACCTTTCCAATACACTACATAAGGGTGTAGTATTTAACCAATATCGACTGCTTTCGTAATTGTAGACCAAAAAAAATATCACATTCTTGATTCGTGTTTTTATTTCTTATCATATTTTCAAAAGGAAAGTATTAGAAGGAACAGTTTAAAGTGGAACTATTTTTTACATGACATAATCGGTAGTTATTCGGTCGTCATGAATTATGTGTACATAAAAGGAGGCTCAACACGAAGTATTATATTGTTATGTCAAATTTATCATTTGTCTTTGATAAAATGTGACAACGGCATGAAGTAGGATAAATTTAATACATGGTTGGTGCCGAGATAGAGAAAGTGTATCCGGTTTGGCCCGAAAAAGAAAACTTCTTTTGTTTCTAAGCCTCACCGGATAAACTTTCTCCATCTCGGCATCAACCATGTATTCTCTATATTTTAATGACCAGAGTGATTGGACTTGTATTTATACAAACGAGCAAAATTTGCCATTTCCGTTAACTTACTCGAATACTTTTCCTTATATCGACATCACACTTTCTACAAAAATTGGATCACCAAAAAAACGGAGTACAACTTTTAGAACTAGCCCATATGCACCACGCATTTCATGTACAAAAAGTGAATAAATTCCGTTTCAGTTTGAAATTTTCACGACAGGCGTATGTCTGTGTTCATGATCTTGTAAGAAGTTGTTTTCTATGGAAAGCCTTCGGGGACCCCCGCTAAAATACATATAATTATATAGTAACTATCGGGATTTTCATTTTTCGCGGAACTTTTATACACGTATGAATCTCGGGAATCCATATTATCGCATAACTGTACAAATCATCGTAGAAAAAGCGGGTTCAAAAATCGCGCGGAACGTTCGTTGGATTCACATCTTCGCGAACTGTGCCAAAATCGCGCGGAACTTTCGTATCTTCCGTCGGAATATTTGTCAGTTAGACAACATACAAAAGCGGGTTCTAAATATCGCGCGGAACTCTCATATCTTTCGTCGGAACAATTTAACATTGAACTACTGTACAAACGTCGGGTTGCTATGTAAAAGGCGGGTTGCTAATGAAAAATCGCACGGAAGATTCACTTTTCCGCGCGATTTTTCATTAGCATTGAATTACTGCACGAAATTCGGGTTGCTATGTGGTAACGCGATAAAATTTGATTGATTCCGACACATAAAAAGAACAAATCTCAAAACTCGCGTCTTATCCAGCATTCATGCAGTCATCATGATGGCGGTTGTTTAACATTAACACAAAACCTTTAAAGGGCGAAAGAGGGATCAATTTTGATGACATTAGCCACACGGTTAGTATTTAACATCCATGAATTATGAATTTGAATGCGATTAAAACAGCTTAAGAGTATCGAGTGTTGTTTTCAAAGGTTGCCGATATGCAAACGTTTTGATAAAACATACACACGTCAAAAAATGAAATAAAGTGTTTGTGGGTAAGAATCATCTTCCCTTAAGCTCAGTTAGTAGAGCGCCAAGTTATTGTTATTGTTTTATTCCAGCACCGTATACATCTTCAATTACAAAGAAAAAGAACACGGCTTTACAGGCAATTCGTCCAAAAGGCAACTCGTACCTTGTTCAACTCGTACCCATCTTGTCAACTCTCACCGTGGTCAACTTGTAGCTCATTCAAACTATTCAGCTGGTAACATTTGTCTTGTTTTGTCACAATTGTAAAACCCTTGAAAGACACCAACAACAAGTGTCTTTTTTCATTAACCCTTTCTCTGCTTCATACATATCTGCAGCCGACAACTTGCGTAAGAAAGAGACGTTAATTCCACAATCTTATGCTAAGATAATTCAAGTGGAAACATTAAGAGGAAAATAAACATTGTCTTTATGAGTTTGACTTATAAACTGACCACCCTACACTTATTTATGTATATCGGGTACGGGTTTACTTCGGGTAGGTACACGTCGACCAAGAAACAGGTACAATGTGACCACAATGGATAGGTGTTCACAACGGAACAATTTGACCAGTATTCAGAACAAGATTATTGATTATTACATTTAACCGTCACACAAATCAGACAAAATAACACAATGTATTACCAACACAATGACTGTCAAGACATTCTAAACTCTTACAGTTAACACATAACACTATTATCTGTTAACTGTAAGAGTTTAGAATGTCATAAAATGTTAAATTTTGAAACCTATTATCAAAATAGGTTTCAACATTCAACATTTTGTCTGCATGGCAAGCCAATTTAGTCAAAATAATTTGACATAACCAGTAAATTCTGAGCTATTTTTCTCAAAGCAGAATGCACATTATGTCTATAAAGTGTTTTAAGGCTAATTTTTGGTATGAACTATCTTCACACAAAGCATCTGGTTAACCTTCAGATATCAATAGCAGAATGCAAATTAGTATTATGTTCTGTATTGGGAAGAAATAGAAAGAAACTAATGTAAGTATGAAACATGTTTTTTGTATTTTATAGCTGTAGCAGCGTTCCCAGCTTGAACATCATCTTCTGGGTACAGAGTCAGAGCCAGCTTGCACATTATCTGTTGTGGACATCCGAGTCAGAGCCAGCTTGCACGTCATCTGTTGTGGACATCAGTGTTAGAGCCAGCTTGCATATCCTCGGTTGTGGACATCCGTGTTAGTGCAAGCTTGAACGTCCTCTGTTGTGGACACCCGTGTTAGTGCTAGCTTGCACGTCGTCTGTTGTGGACATCTGTGTTAGAGCCAGCTTGCATGTCATGTGTTAAGAACATCCTTCACAGATATCTTGCATGTCATTTCTTGTGGACATTAGAGTCAGAGCCAGCAAGGACATTCTCTGTTGTGGATATCTGTCTTAGAGCCAGCTTGCACGTCATCTGTTGTTCACATCCTTGTAATAACCATCTTGCACATCATCTGTTGTGGAAATCTGAGTCAGAGCCAGCTTGCACATCATCCGTTGTGGACATCTCTATATGATTTTACTCTTTGCAGCGAATTACTTAGATCCACACGGTGACTGTAACCTTGAGCTATTCCTATTGTTGAATAAAAATATTGTTTCATTAAAATATATTTTGTTGGATAATTTGTATGTTGAGTTGTATTGTTTGGTCATTGTTAAGTATCAAGTTATTTAAAGACAAGAAAAAGCTCATCTTTCATCATGTTTTTATATCAAAATTCTGGAACGCTAGTGAAGGTACAGTTCATATGTTTAAAAGCAATTGCAAGAGGAGAGCTTGTATTTCATTGCACAGTGAATACCATCTTGTCTTTATGTTGACATATAAAACGAAGAAAAAGTAAACTGTCGTTTTATAATTATGCTAATATGGGATTGTATATCAAGACTTGTATGTTCAGATGAAAAAAATGCCATAATTTTTCTGTTTTATTCCTGCTGAATGGTTGATGCAATAAAGTTAAGTTTTTGATAACTTGTGTTTTTTGTAATATTAATTAAGATGAATTCTGTATAAGATACTGTCAATCAACAGTATATTTTTTGTGTATGAATAGATAAATTGAGTTGTATAGCCGTTTGCCTTCCACCATCTCCGATTCTAGTTAGACAGTTGCAAGTTACTTGCATCAGTATGAACATCGGCTCTATTAAAGCCAGGCTGCATTGATTAAAGAAAACGATAATTTGGTTTCATGGAGATTCGAACCAGAGTATTCTAGAGTAAACTTCTTTACAACTGGGCAATTCTTTGAAATGAACAAAATTTTAAGGTGCTACGGCACTTTGACGGAAAATCTTAAAATAACTGAAGTATAATTGCTGTTGTGTTATTATTAACCTTTTCCTGCTCTGAGGCAAAGTTGAAATGGCTAAATGCAAACATCATAAAACCAGAACAGCCTGCGAATAACTCTCAGTCTGTTCAGGTTTTATGCTATTTGCTGCTCATCAGTATCCTTGGGTTGGAAACAAAGCCGTTAAAAATTAAATCTAGTACCTTTCTTACTAGTTAAGATTTATTCTCGAACCTGTCTTAGTGCGTTTTTGAGTGGTAAAGGGTAAAAATTATCATTTTGTTTTTGATTATCTTTGGTTTATTGAACATATATGAGCCTTGCTCTGTGAAAAGGGGGTAAAATGCGTGTATGTTACATGTCATCCCTGATTAGCCTGTGCAGTCGACACAGGCTAATCTGGAACGCACATGCTTTAAACCTCTTTTTCACAGAGCGAGACTCATATGCATTAGAAAGCTCATTCAAATAATTCAATTTAAATCTGAATCTTTTATTTAGTTGCAATACCATAAAACTTACTATGTTTGCAGTTTTAGTTAAAACACAAACTTTGAATCAAAGAAGCATATACATGTGTATTACACATTAAATCAACTTCCACTTTATTCCATACACTTTTTTGACATGTTGTTACATGTTGGAAAATTCTGTCAAACCTATTTATTGCAAATTCATTAAACATAAATTGGAAACCTTGGGTAACCCAAAGGAATCCAAATTTTACTAGCCATAGACTTTCCCAAATGCAATTGTTCCTGAGATTTATTTTTCTCTAGGTGACAAAATTACTAAGCAATTACTTTTTGAGCTAATGGTAGGGCTAATGCGTATAACACCCATTGACAAATTATTAAATATACATTGAAATGGCATTGTTCACGAAACAGATCATGATATAACATAATACAGCATTTTGTACTATAACAAATTAAGTGTTGCTGAAAACAGTAGAATATTCAAATTATGGACATTTTATTCTGTTAATAATGCTATCGTTCAAATATTACAAATCAAAAAGCATACTTAACAATAGCATAACTTTTTGACTTTCAATAATTTTTTTGACCTATGCTCGGATGTTGGAGCAGGATATACACTGTGGGTTCCATCAACAGCCCCTACAACGCCAAGCATTCCACATCGTTGATGAAATCCATCGGCAATGATCTTAAGCTCATAACGAGATTCTGGAAATCTGATGTACTGCTCCATCACTGCTGACAAGACTGCGTGTTGAAATGACCGTGTTATGTTGAGTCTCTGAAATTCAAAAGTATAATTCATGCTAGAGTTTAGCCATTTTATTGTCCCCTACCGGTGAAACCGAAGGGGACTTATGGTTTGCACTCCGTCTGTTTGTCAGTCTGTCAGTCTGTCTGTCAGTCCGTCACACTTTTTCTGGATCCTGCGATAACTTTAAAAGTTATTCATATTTTTTCATGAAAATTGAAACACGGAAAGAGGGCAATATGGAGATTATGCACGTCATTTTATTTTGTTCCTACCTCAAAAATTATGGTTGCTATGGCAACAAATATATATATATATATATATATATATATATATATATATATATATATATATATATTTTTTACTGACAATTGTGGAGTTTCACCGGTAGGAGAATAAACAGGGCTGAACCTTAAACGTTCCCATCACTAGGCGGACACCATATCCACTATGCCAGCCTGACAGAGTATTGAGTAAATGAAGTGAAAATTATAAGTTATGTCTCATTTGTTTGTAAATAAATTAAATGTAACAGATTGCACACTTGATTACTTTTTTTCCATAAATACCCCTTCAGCTTTTTATTTTGTATATGAAGGCTAGGGCCTAAAAAAAATAATCTGATTCACAATTGTCAAGACTTCTTCACATAAAATTTACCTTTGCTAATCCCAATATCCTTTTGCCAACAGACATCGTACCATACATGGGGCCACAGTTTCACAAAATTCCTACAAAATAAATGAAGCGTACATTTACAATATAAATTTCTTTTAAAAGAAAGTGTAGTTAACTCAATTCCCTATACATAACTTTTATGTTATAAAATAAATTTCAAAATATTTAACAGATATTTAACAAAAATAAACTTCATCAAATTAATCATAATGTATTGGAATAATAGACCATTTTCACAGTATGAACACTGATACTATTTTTAGATTATCTATTATATCACGTGACGCGTCGAATTGCAGAACGGGGCTGAACGTGTAAATGCATTTTCTTTTGCTATGCGAATCGAGTTGAATATCGAGATTTTAATGCGCACTGACACTGGTTACAATTAAGTTAAAGATATGCATACAGACAACCGTCACATGTGTTAAGTCAATAAATTGATAAGTAATTTTAAAATAAAAATTATTACACCTAAATGATAATTCAACGACATCGTTTTAAGTACTATTAGTGTATATTTATAAATTTTATTTAATCTTTATAAAAATACGAGTTACCCATAAGCATCATAGTAAATGTGGTCTGAAGACTAAACATGGATTATTGCACAAATCGAAGTCATAAATTAGCAGAATACAATACAAGTATTATATAACTACAATTCTCAAAGGTATGGGTGTATTAGTGTGTGTACTATTTCATGAATGACAGAACGTGTAAGAGTTAAATCAACCATAAGACAGAGCCCTATAAAATAGAAGAAAATGACACTAATGTTTAGCATTAAATTTTTAAATTTTTTAAAATATATAGGTATAAAGCACTTTATAATTATGATAAAACTGGCTAATATCTATACAGTATTTAGTTTCTAACAACATGTTTGGACAGATGACTTTCAATGTTGACAATATCTTTTATGTGCAATAAAAGCAACAATTGAGTATTTGGCGTTAAATTATTCCAAGAAATGACTACGCAATGCTACAATTACGAGAAGGCATGGTTACATGGAGGTATCATTAATTGTGTTAAATGACCAGATATCTGCAACCTGTGGTTTATGACATCACGTTGTTATTTAGTATTTGTCTGCACAGTATTTGATCATAACGAGGTTATGGGTTTGTTCCAAATACAGGGGCATTTAAACGCAAGATATATCAATAAACACAATAATTGATTGATCGCCCTAATAATGCGCAAACATTATATGTGTCAGATAATCCAATAATTTTTGGACTGTCAATTTACACACACTAAGTATTGAAAGCCATACCTGGAGTGTCAGGGAGTGTCAGAATTTGTGCAAAAAAATGAATACAAACAAGTACTTTAATCAAGAAAATGTATTTCATATATTGGCACTTAAAAAGGAAAGTATATATAAACGGCTATGTCTGACGAAGTCAACTTGTGTTGGCAATATCATTAAGTCCCCGAATGATCAAAAGCAGAGGGACATTGCGATGCACTGTTAGAAATCACTACTCATAAAGCCTCATTCTGGAATTCTGCTAGTCATTTGACTACGCGCTATTGGCTTATTGTGAAAAGGGTCTATTAACTTATAAACACTTTAAAGAAGTAGATTTTCCATCACTCTACAGCACTTTCTTAGAGGAAGTTTGGGTGTAAAATACAAAAACTTCCAACATACAACGCTTTAAAGTAGAGAATTTGCCGCATTTATTGCATGATTTAGAGATATGATTAACGTAAATTACATGTACTAGCTATTGAATAGTTAAGTTATCCAGTTATTTATGCTGCAATGTGGATAAGAATAATACAAACCAATAGCTGACAAACCTGATATCAGTGATATGTTGACCTTTGAAGTCGCAATTGAGACCTGAAATCTTTCTGTATAGAGTGGAACAATTTGTTTGGCACATCTTCAACCATTATTGCCTACTAGAAACACACACCTACACAAATTATAAATAAAATATAAATAAATAAAAACATAAATTAATTAATAATTTTATTTATTAACTTATGCTTTAATCTACGTTAGCTATAACGAAACTAAAAACGAATTCGAAACAATACCGTATTCTAATAAATAACAATTACAATAACAGTTATCATTAACAAGGCCGATGGTCAACATTATGCATATTTATCGGATAGTTTTACACTAAAATAAAAAAGTACAAATACAAACCTGGTAATACATTTTAATGATTGTATGCAATAAAGCTATTGATCCCAATCTAATCTATTTCCGAAGTATCTGTGAATCCATCCAGTAAACGATAACAATGTAATTCGCTCCGACATCTTGAAACGTTACACTTACTGAACGCACTTATCGTGTTTCATGTGTTACAAAGTTTCTGATTTTTTATTTCTAAGTATCGGATCCAATCATATTTCATCGGGTAACTAGGGATTCTAACACCTAGCAAACCGCCTTTTGTACAGTAATTAAATGCTCAATTTTCGCGGAAGATATTTGTGTTCCGCGCTTTTTGGATCCGGTATTTACTGGATTTGCTCTCTTAAAAAGACTTATTAAATAGCATTCTACAATCTCCGCGCGATTTTATACATTACTTTGTGTACAGAGTAGGTTCCGCGCGATTAATTGAGCCCGCTTTTTCTACATGGTTGAAAGATAATTGTTCCGACGGAAAATATATGAAAGTTCCGCGCTTTTTAGATTTCGATTTTTATGTAATCTTTTTGGCCATGTTGGCTGTGTTTTTTTTCGCGGAAAGTGAAAGTTCCGCGAAAAATGAAAATCCCGATAGTTACTATATTAGTATATGTATTTAAGCGGGGGTCCCAAGAGGCTTTCCATAGTTTTCGGAGTGCGTTTACCTTATATTAGTATTGGTTAACTTTATCTGGGGTCTGTTGTATTCAAACTTGATTCATATAGACAAGTGTTGAACATATATATGTACATGCGTGTTACTAAATTACATGTTCTTCTTACAAATGACTTAACTAATACGCAGCCACGTAATTGGTTATTCGACAAAAACAACTATGATCAAAACAGCATGCCTTAATGAAACAATATCAGATACACTTATAAATAAATTAACAATACTATACTAGTTCTATGATAACATAAGTACACACATTTGGCTTGTCAAATGCATACTTAGTCGATTTATATTTTAGATCGAGTTTGAATTTCATGTTTTGTATAATGATGATTATTATTATTGAACTAAAATAATGTATTGCAATAAGCCGTTTAATTTACACAATTCAATGATATGAAAACGTTGACTAAATACACGTAGAATTTCAACTTCAACTTATAGTGAACGAATGCAATTTATTTATGCTTTCCGGTGGTTTAAAGTGAAATATCAGTGAATAAAAACTGATTATAATTCACTGCTTCAAACAATGAAAAATAACAGTGTAAATTTTTGATAATTTTCACTGTTTTACTGTGAAATGACGTCATTTTTTGACGAAATGATGTAATCTTTCCAGAGAAATTCTCCAGTTAAACTCTTTAACAATGTAAATAATCGGTGGAAAAAGGCATAAAATAAAAAAAATTGGATTTCGTGGAATATCGATTTTGATTCACTCTTGATCGTGGAACATATATATTTTCACTCGTGGCTGCGCCACTCGTGAACAAATTATTTTCTATGATCACTCGTAAATTAAAATCGATATTTCAACGAACCCAACAAATCTCCTCTATTTATTCAACGACAAACATCAAGAAAAGTTTAAACACAGTTTATTCTCTTGAAATGTTTGGCATTAAAATGTCAAGGCTGGGACGATTGAACAAAAGTTCAAAATAACAATTCCTGTGTCAAACGGGAAGTGTGTTCACTAAAACAGTTCACTAATACAGTGCCGATAAACAGTTTTTTGGTCTCCAACACTAGAACATCTTATTGCGCAGCATCCCGTTTCTGGACCTGACCGACTGACTGTGGTCCAAACGATGTGAAGTCCCAGCCATGACGATGTAGGCTTCCGAGGGGGATCGCCGAATGCACCAACACTGAAATGTACCAAAATCTGGCAAGCATCGTGTTGCAATAAGTAATTGAGTGGGGGGGAGGGTGGTAAATGTAAGAATTCATAAATTAGTGACTTACTCGGATGATCGACCAGCATGTGAAAGACCGATCTAGGAGAACCATGCGCTTTTACATAGTGGACGAGTCCAAGTGATGCAATAGACTTGGTAGTAATGGGTTATACCACATTGCATTAACAAGGGTTTTTTGGGAGTTTCGACGTGTAAAATAGCATTTGCGTTGAATAAGATAGTTTATGCTTTAGCGAATAAACATTATTTATTTTATGCTTTCAGGTGTTTTATAGAGAAATATCAGTGAATTAAAACTGATATTTCACTGTTTCGAACAGTGAAAAATAACAGTGAAAATTATCGATACTTTTCACTGTTAACTGTGAAATTACGTCATTTTTTGACGAAATGACGTCATTATCCAAGCGAAATTCTTTAGTTAAATCCTTTAAAAACGTATATAAGGCCACAACCAATAGATGATGTGTTCTACGGATTTAAGCCAACCAAAAATTGAGCGAGCGAGCGAAATAAAAAAATTTATTTTTATTCCATTTTTTTTAAATCGCAGGCGAGCGAAAAGCGAAAAATAAAAAAATAAAAAATTTGTTTATAGAAATTGATACTATATTTTAACATAGCACATATATTGGTCTAATTTAGTGCAAAAAAGACAAGTATACATTCTAGTATTATGACTAGTACTATTATATATATATATATATATATATATATATATATATATATATATATATATATATATATATATATATATATATATATATAACAATAGAAGTACAACAATTAGGGGGAACAATTTTTTAATCAAATCAATTTTAACAAGCAAATTTGTTGAATTGATATCCCCCGCCAATATACTTCTGGACACAAAAGTTTTCTGGACGGATGGACAACGCCTAAGTGCATCATCCTCTTAACCATATATATACTCATACCAAGCTTCAATGAAATCCGCCAAAGCACTTCCAAGATATGGCTCCGGACACAAAAGTACCGGACGGACGGATGGACGGACAACGCCAAAACAATATCCCTCCACCTATGGCGGGGGATAAAAACAACATACTTTTCCAAGAAACATGCAATCACGAATGACTAGAATCAGCTTAAATCTTAAGGCAAAACAAATAAAATCTGTAGAAATAGAAGTAAAACTGGTAAAGACTAAACTCTTATATTTTTTAAGTTAAAGCATTTGTTGTTTAATCCAATCCATGATTTTTAATTTTCAATCACAACATGTCAACACTAATACATCATATGAACAAAATTTTGCTTTGGTGTCATTTTAAAACCAAAACAAAGTAGGAATGGTTAAAGAACTGAATGAGTTCACTTGACTTTTTGCTTTTTAACAAACTTCTTGGCGCCAAAGTTTTTGCCTCTTTTCCAGAATGTCGACAAGACACGCAAATTGGTCTGACTATGGAAAATGTTGAATACAAATTTGCAACATATGCATCAGTGTCATCTAACAAACTGTCAGGAGTTCCACAGTGGATGCACACTGGCGGTAGGTAATGCCGACACTTTGCTGAGTAATAAGCTGTTTCCACCTCATATTTGCAGGTCATGCATCTCTGAACTTACAGGTCAGGTGCATCTTCTAACTGATCTCCACATATATACGATTTGCATGTTTAGATGTTCTTCAATAATTCCTTCTGCAAGAAAAGAAAATGTTATTAACCTTTTTCACACAATCGACAGTCATCATAATTCTCACTTTTTCAACAGCAAAAATCTTATGTTTTTTTTATAATGCTTACTAAAATTCCCATTTTACCGACCTGATGTGCTTGTAATATTCATTAAACAGAAAACATGTTCTACTTTTTTTTCCCTCTATTTTTTCCAAACAAAACTTTGAGAAGCTTTAATCAAGTGCCATTAGAAACTTACTTTCAGGAAGATAAAAATCTAACACTAAGTTTCATGTTGATGTTCGACATTTTTATTTAATCACTACCAACTAGTTTACATGTACCACAATTTTTTACCGCATTGACGCATTCTGGTGATATTTCGCATCTCGATGCAGATGCTGCTTCGAGAAACCAAGCACGGAAATCATCAGTAATGCGATGATTGATTGCAACTGGCGAAAAAATTACGTTGCCATTAACATCTTACGCGGACACAACGAAGCAGACGGACGCCGCCATTCTTTTACCATAAACCAATCAATATCGGAAAGCGTTATAACAGTCTATATCGTAAAATACGTAGGCTAAATTAAACTAAATAATTGAACGAATATGTGCGGAGCACACACTGTTGCTGCGGGCGCGAAATAAAAATAAAAATATTTTTATTTCGTTTTAAGATTTGTAGGTGCGGGAAATCCATCGAACATGTAATCAATTTGCTGTGGCCTAAACGGTGGAAAAAAGCTCAAAATAAAAAGAACATTTGTTGGAATCAGTGGAATATCGATTTTTATCCACTCGTGATCATAGAATTAAAATCGATACTCCACCGAATCCAACAAATATCCTCAATATAATCAGCTTTCTAAAACTAATTATAGTTCAAATATTTATGAATTTTTTTTTTTGATATTACAACAATGCAACTTTTTTTCCTATGATGTTCAAGTTTTTAGAACGGTAACGTGGTTTAAATAAAAAAAAATGTTCTGTAAACTTAATTCTTTTTAGAATTATCGCCGAAAAATAGCGTACTTATGTCGGATTTATGTGTTTGTTCGTTAAATCTTTTTTCACAATTCCCAATATAATGAGAATATGCAGTGACATGTGGTTACTATCTTTATTCCTTCGTTAGTCTGTTTAAGTAAATATATAGTACATTTAGTAAATAGCTGTAGCAAAAATTATTGCAAACCTTATTGTGATAGTTATTTCGTGAATTTAGCAAATGATCGAAAAGTCAGACTTTAACAGCCAAAACAAAGTGAAGAGTTTTCGCAAACTAATAGTACCCCCGGAAATCCGATATGATGTGAAAGGCTGGACGTGCTTGGAACAGTTTCTATTAAATTTCTGTAGGGTAAGTAAATCCAGTTCTATGATAAGACAGGTGTGTAGTTCATTTATGCACGTTCAAGCTCCCTATTAAAGCTGATTTATGCGCTTTGCATGCTTGTTCCTTCCACTGAGACTTTTCATACTTACTATTTGGTAACTGTTTGAAATAATTGTGGAGTAATTAATATATTCTTACGTAGAAAACAAACACATTATGCCCTGAACACTTGCACTGGACGCCCTCAATTGTTCAATCCCTATTGACTGTCATTTATAATACACCTTATGAAAGTATATACATTCTGACATTATTTAGGGACTCCAGAACTAGATTAACTAATGAAAGGAAAACGCTGAACATTTTCGGAGTGAGAGAGATTCACGACATGTGTGCGCGAGCCGTTAATCTACCTTAAGTGGGTTACGCGACTTGCAAACGAACTCTATATCGTACTTAATATTCAATACGATAAATACCTTTTATCCATCGCGTGAAACTTTAAATGACTTGTAAAGTAAAACACATACTATTACGTCATTTTATGAGTTCAGTGCTAAAATACCAGAGCTATATAATTTAAATGCAATCTTGACGATTTCTCGCAATATGAGTTTAACGCTCAAATGGTAAGTACGCCCAAGTTTTAAATGTTATAATTTGCTATAATTTGCTGAAATCTCGCTGAATATATTCCTTCAAGGCTTGGTGCTTCAGCAGATTAGAACTGCGTGTTATGTATGCAAATACACATAAGAAGGAGCCTTGGATTGGGTTTTGAAAATGTATGGTTACATGTTGCATATATCATTACCCAAAAGAACGAAAATAAACAGACATTGTCACACGTGAATAGTCAGAGATGTTTGCAAAACTGTCAATTTTAAGTCATGTATCATTGTTCCAAATTTAGTTCAGATTTATAAAAGTCTACTAATAATTGGAACTATAGGAAGAAAATATTAAAGTAACATTACTACTCAAAATCAACGAAAATTTTGTACAATATTTCGTATAATAAAGCTAAATTATTGTTCCTTATGGCAAATGCCGAAATTTCAACGCCAGATGTGGTCTGGTAAAATAGATGTTTGTGGATACAAAATGCTGGTTTTAATTATGGTTTTAAGATGACACTATTTTAGTAGGAATTTTAGTATTCTTATAAATAGATATATTCGCAGGAAATTAGCATGGAATTTATTGTGTCCACAAATAAATAAAAACGAGCATTTTGTATCTACAAAAATCTATATAATCATACCACATCTAGCGTTGAAATTGTGGCTATTGCTATAAGGAACACTGATTGTTTAGGTTTTAATTTTATTTTACGAAATACTTTACGAAATGTTCGTTGATTTTGAGCGTTATAGAGACTTTACTATAAATGTTTAGATTGCCTAACTGACGTATATTTTTACCTGTATGAATCAATTGCTTTACATTTACAATGTTTTTCAAACAATAAAAAGAAGATACAAATAAGCTGGCAATTAACTAAGCTTCAGAACGGATATTATTATGAAACCTCAAAAGTCAATGAAAATGATCTAAAATGCATCAGAGCGGGCATAAATCAGCTGTAATAGTGAGCTTTTTATGTTTATTAATGAAGTGAACCCTGTCATATAATTTTTTCATCAACATGTAGAATGTAAAGTAGAATTTCTCCACCAAAACGAATTTGTTTTTTAAGAAACCCTGGAGGATATGTTACTTGGGGACATTGGTTTATATCATTTTCGGTGCAAAAACATTTTAACTGGCATACCTTGAAAGAAATTTGTAAATAAAGTGCTAAATAGGGGACAACGCCATGCATCGTCGACTTCAAATAGCCAAATCTCAATGAATCCTGAACAATAATAACCAGCCAGGATTGTTTTTACATACATGATAATACCACCTTTGCATATATCAAAATATATTTTAATTAAAAATGCCTTTAAACAACTATAGCTCTGGAATTATTTACCCTACCGAAATTCAGCAAAAGTTATCGGAAACTTTTCCAAGCACGTCCAACTTTTCACATCATATCGAGTTTCCGGGGGCGCATAGAGTCGGTCTTGTTAGTTGGAGCTTACAACTGCTTCATTCCCCATTTCTCCATATTATATGAAGCATTTTTAAAATCAAGATTATTTGCCACGGTAATGCGTTAATCGGATATAATTTTTAAAATATGTTTTTATCAGTGCTAAAGTCAATTTTTCTTGAAAAGCAACTTATACATAATACAAAATAACATAAAAGAAAACACCGTAAATTTCGAGCGGGGAAAAGTTAAGTCAATGTTTAAGCATGATATCATGTACAACAAAAAGATGCGTAAAATTTGAGTATGTTAGGAACTAACTAGCTTTCGCATGAAAAAAATGAATAAAAGAGTATCTTACAAAAAGAAATAAATAACTATCACTTATTAGATCATAATAATTGTTCTGAGATGCTTTCAGTAACGGTCTATACAAATTTATAATTCATACTATTAGTTTTTAAGAAATTAATGTCATATTTTGTGTGAAACCAGACATTATTTCTTTTTTTTGTTTAATCGCGCGGTGTTTTGAAAAAAAACACAACATTAGTCAAAATAAACATTCAAGACTTTCGTTGATCCATACAACGACTTTAGACTGCAGATAAATAGTTTTATGTAGTTCAGTACATGTATTTCATTCATAATTAAATAAATCAAAACAATAAAAAGTATAATATTCTAAACAATATACTTGACAAACAGTTGAATATTTAAGAACGCTAAAACTACATTACTTGTCATAGCATGTTTAGTAAAACATGCTATGACAAGTAATGTAGTTTTATTTTAATTTACTTATGTATACTCTGACCCGACCTGACCCGAATTTCCACGGGTATTTTAATTTTGACCCGCCGATCCGACCCGAAGAATATTTTTGACCCATGTGAGCCATATAAGTTAGACTCAACCATTACAGATGCCGTTCGTTCTCCGTTGTGACATAGCAAAAGCTGTATTCTCCCACTGTGAATAAGTCGTACAATACTATGTATGGTATGTTGTGTATTAAGGCGGATAACCAAATTCCAACCTGGACTCGCCACAGCCGTTTGCGACTCAAGATGTTACTGGCATTAAGGGGATGCAATACTACAAGATACCTCTCTATGGCTATGACGGTCAGAATGCTGATGCTAGAGATGTAACAGAGGTTCCAGATATAGTAATAAATCTTACGCATTGCCTGTAAGTAAACAAATTAATATAGGGTAGGTTAACGCAGCAAAGACTTAAGACGATACCAAAACATTAATAAACTAGAATTGGCGCCGCAGAAGCCGACGCGTATGCCCACGCCGCATAGATGCTATATTAAAGGGCAATTTTGGGTGGGCAAGGCCTTTATTGGTGGGGCCCCGGGTGGGTAATTAGAACATGGATGGTCAAGATAGACCGTGTTGTCATAAGAGATGTTCAGCATTAATTTGAAGTCAATTGTTGAATAAATAAAGAAGTTATATTAAAACAAAATTTTGGGTACGACCAAAAAAATTGGGTTCGAAAATTGTGGGTACGAAAAAATAATGCCACAAAAAATTTGGATACGAACAAAAAATTGGGTACGAACAAAACTGTTGGTAATAAAAAAAATTGGGTACAAAACAATTTGGGTACGAAAAAAATGAATATGAAAAGATATTTGGGTACGAAATACAATTTGGGCACAAACAAATTTGGGTACGAAAAATAATTTTGGAACGAACAAAATTTGAGTACGAAAAAAGATTTGGGTACGAAAAATTTGGGTACGAAAAAAATTGGATAAGAAAAATGTAGTTGCGAAAAAAAATTGTGTACGAAAAAATATAGGCACGAACAAAATTGGGTAAATACATGTTGGGTACGAAAAAAATCTGGGTACGAAAAAAAATTGAGTACGAAAAAAAATGCGTACGAACAATTTTAGGTACGAAAACAAATTTGGCAACGAAGAAAAAAATCGGTTCGAAAACAATTGGGTACGAACAATTTTGGGTTAGAAAAAAAGTTTAGGGTTACGGGGATGTTGTACCCGTGGAGTTCTCGATAAATTTGAAAGAGGACGGGAACCAAGCTGCCTTTACCTTTATCAATAGACCTGTGGTGGGTAATGTGGACATGGGTTGTCGAGGTAGACTGTTTTGTCATAAGAGATATTCAGTATTTATTTGAAGTCATTTGATGAATAAATGAAAAAGTTATGTTAAAACAAAATTTTGGTCGGGCGTTGTTGTCCACTATCTCCTCCTACACTATTAGCACTAGAACATTGAAACTAACATGAATGGTAGCTATGAGCATATGTGCGATGATGCACAATTCGGAATTTCTCTGACTCCTGGGTCAAAATGTATTATTATTTGCGTCGCATGTTGTTACCCATTTTAAATTTTGGGTGGGCGTGGTTCTCCACTATCTCCTCCTACACTATTAGCACGAGACCCTTGTAACTTAAACACATGGTAGCTATGAGCATATGTGCGACGGTGCATTATTTGGAATTTTGATCTGACCCCTGTGTAACAAGTTAGTATCATGTGCGTGGCATGTTGATAGTAAAATGATTTTTTTTACCCATTTTAGCCATTTATTTACCCAAAACTTTTTACCCAGTTGTTAGATCAAAATTCCTTCGCCGTTACCGTCGCACATATGCTCATAGCTACCATTTGTGCAAGTTTCAAGTTTTTAGTTCTAATAGTGTTGGAGGAGGATAGTGGCCGACCAGGACGGACAGAAAGCGGAGATCAATACAATATCTTTTAAAAGCGTGGGGATAACTATTATTAATTTAAGCTTTCTAAATTAAGTTAGAAAATGTGCAAGACGAGACAAAAGAAACGATTTTAGTGTACGAAGACGTCCAATTTATATATTTAAAAACACGAAAAACTATTTAAGATTCAAAGAACTACAACTGCACATTTCAATATATAAGAAGCTCAATAGCTAAATACAGCATTTAAACGTTAATGGATTCAAGAAACATATAAAACTCGAAATAAGATACTTCATTTTAACTGTTATAGAATAAAACCAATAACAGAAAACGCAATCTTAACTAGCATGAACACGAAACTTATTTGATAAAGCCATACTAGTTAATAACAGTCGTAATAACGGTACATTAAGAATGATAAATTTTGAACCGCATTCGCTAACACGAAAAAGTGCACGTTTTGACTAAACATTTAAAGGTCAAATGCAAATTGTTTGATAAAATGTGCATGTTCCGTGTCGGATATTGGCCTGAGTGTTATTTTTTTGAACAACCTATTGCCTATTATCGACACATATTCCGGTAAAAAAAGCTTCTTACATTGTCATTGATAAAGTAGACAGACTGTTTACATGTTATTGAATTCTCTGAATGATCTTGGCAAAACGTTTTAAAGTTGAGTGATCATTTTATTACTATATTTAGTGACTCATTTTTGATTAACAGCATTTCAAATTACCCTTCCAAGAACCCATGTAGGCTGTATGAATGTGGAAAGGTTTGGAAGAAATATTCCGATGAAAAAGTCGGCGACGGGATGATTTGCGAGGAACACGTTCAATACTTTGAAGTCATCGACTGCGACCAATGGCAAAGAGAACCATCAGGTTACCTGGAATAACAAGCATGTAATCTCAATATTGTATTTCATTTTAAGTATTTGCATTCACAATGATTGTGCTGTTTAAGCAGGTTGAGAAGAAAGTTTATCAATAAATAAATATATTTATATTTAAAGAAAAAAATAAAGGTCAGAACAAACTGAAATGGAAAAAATACTTTATATTATCTGTCTCTACATTTTTCCATCAATGAATGGCAGAAAACAACAACTTCATAAACAGTCATGGGTAGTTATTGAAGTCTAGGAATAACACGATGATTGTCAAAATGTTTCAACAAAAATTGACAAATATATATTTTTTATTCTTTACTTTTTGCTCGCTTTTTATAACATCAGAAATGGAATACAATATATGTTTTTATTTCGTCTGCTCACTCTCAATTGTCAAAACACTTATCAATTAGTTTTAACCTGACCGTGTCCAAGCCTTTTTGAATAAATTAATGGATTACGAGTTAGTTATTGTGCATAAATTTACATCATCATCATCAGCAGCAGCATCATCAGCAGCAGCGTCATCAGCAGCATCATCATCATCTGCAGCTGCAGCTGCAGCTGCACTGCATCAACATATGCAGCAACATTAGCAGCATCATCAATTCCTTGAGGGTCTGGCTGTTTGGAAGAATTGAGAGACGACGACACGGAGATCTATGTGGATGGACCTCCACCATTTTACACAGTTCATCAATCTTTTCGTCTAACGGCAAAAAATGGCCAGCTCCCTGTAGCGTGCCTTTGAGCACAGTCTTGCATAAAAAGTCGTGTATGTTGACTTTTCAAAACCAAACCAACTTTTATCGTTATCCGGTCGTCAAGGGGGTCTATCAAAAGCCAAAATTTGTTGCAATCATGCATCAGGCCTACCCGTTGGTCTTGGGCTCACTGATAGAGTTGACACGTCCAGATTTAGCTGCCGTGCAGCGGAATGAAAACTACGACTAAATTATCGATGTATTTGGTTGTTATCCAATACTTAAATAGGGTCATGTCTTGTTGCTTCTCGCCTATAATGGTTTCATTTGCACTTATGTTAATCGTGTTGTTCACCATGATCTACGACTTCCCCGTGCCTTCATCCTCCATTCCGTATGGTCATGCTTTTTGAGTCTGTTAGATCAGGTATAGGCGTTAATTGCGTGTGCCACCCATGAGGTCAAAACATCAGCGAATATAAAGTTGGCGATTGGTCTTCTTCCGATGGAGATATACTTGTGGTTGTCGGGGTATAGCAGACATCCCTGACGGACGCCCACTGATGTCTTGATGAAGTCATCCCTCTGTCCATTTGTAGGTACTGTGCTGCTTGCGTTTTGTAGTGTTCTTAGTTGCCTTGCTCCAGCCTTTTGTCAATGTTGCATCCTCTCATAACATTCCTAATGCCGTCATTCCATACGCGGTCGAAAGCATTCATAAAGTTGATGCCGATGCGTAAGACTCACGATGAAACAGCTAGGAAGGACGTTATCATTTTTGAGAGTTTTTCCTGCCTTCAAAATGCGCCTTCTTTATTCATTCCTTAAGTATAGGGATTGTTTGGTATGAATTTGGGGTCTTGTTGAAGCGATTAGTTATAAAGTTTGCTGGATTATTCGGTTCAAATTTTCAAGACTGTGGTACTCTAAGTCAGGATGTACCCGTCAGCGGCGATAATAACATTCTGGTCTTAATGAAGGTCTGCATGGTGTTGTATGCCTTCTTACAGCTGCCTGTGGTCATCTGTTTGGCAAATTTGATAGATTGCTGCTCAATACACTCATCCTAGTGTACTTCGCATGCCACAGACAGCCCTCTGCTGTTGTCGTAGAGGTTATGATCTCGTTCAGCACCCAAAACGTGTTCATCCTTCTCTTTCTCAAAAGAGTCTCTTCGGCCGATGAAAGGCGACATCGTTACTGTTGTTGGTTATGGTGTCGATGTCATTGTCTCGGATATAAAAGGCTGCACATGTTGGACCTATCAATTATTGAACGATTTTGTCATCCCTTAATGTTTATTTGCGCAAATACAAATATGATTCGAGGGCTTGGTGATGCAATTGCTCTTTGACTTCAATTTGATAGAGATGAGCGATAGTCATAGAAATTTCCGATATCTGCGGCAGGAAACGTTTTTGTCTATATTTTTATTACTAAGCTTGAACCGTTTTGGCGCCAGTATAAAATCGATCTGGTTATGATATTACCCGCTTGAAGCATTCCAGTTCGCTGTAGTGGACGGTTTGTGCTGGAAAAGCATATTAACCAGGGTAAGTTCTCGGCAAAATATTGCATAAATCATATTATAAATTTTGCAGTTTTTGTATTACGAAAGTCAATTTACAACAGCAACCAACACATCTGTTTTAATATATATATTTCCATTTTAGGTGAAGAAAAAAGTTTCAGATGACAAGGATGCCAAGATATATTACAATCTTGCTTTATTGTGTTGCCATTTTTGACTATTACTTTTCTAAGGATGTAGACCACATGCGCAAATACTTTAAACTCTGAGCCAGGTCCGTTTCCTAATATATATTGTTTTCGTTTATTATATATATTAATTAAATGGGTCGGATGTCGCTTGAATCTGGTGACTTTCATAGGCTTTCAATGCAAAGTTAAATTCAGAGTTTAATGCAAAGCACAGCCAGCTCTGATGTTATGGTAGGTACGTTTTACTTCATGCTTGACATATCATAAGGAGCGGGTGTCATGGGAATGTGGAGTCTTCCCGGCTGTCAATGCAGAGCTGGTTTCGGAGTTGAGTTTGGGAAAATTTCTGAATTCGAGTGTGTAACGTTTGCTTTTGTAATGTTCCTTTGATAGCCGAAGGAGTGTAACGGGTCTCGTGTCTTGTACAGGACTTCGATAAAGAATTGAATCCAATGCTGAATTTAAAGCAAGCTGTGTTTTTTAATTTCCCGTGTCAGATTGCTAATTTGTAGAGTAACTGATATAATGATATGGTTAACGCTGCACTAAGTACATTGTTTCTTAAGCCAACGTCACACGTGTGAATTATAGTCCGATTTGAGAAGGGCTTCTAATGTTATATAAGTTCAGTTTTAGACAAATCATAGAACCTTGATTTCACATAAGGAATAGCGCAAATTATTTCTGTTATCTATAACGTAACAGCGGAAAGGTTGGCATATTGTTTAACTATTAATTATAAAATGATAACGATATTAACTCTTCATATTTATACGACATGAAATACATTTCTTAACAAGAGCCGAAGAAGCATCGATTTTATTTCAAACGTTCGAAATACAAACGATACTAAAGGATAAGACTGCAAACCAGCTCAGATGATGAAACAACTGCATAACGCATACCTAATTTGTTCAATAATAACTATATTAATTTCTTAAATTTGAAATACTTTGAATTAAACATGTTGGCTGTCAAGTCCGTTTTACTGTAAAGCATTTAGAGCACAATTCAATAACACTCTTTCATTTTATATGACATGAAAACAAGTATTGCCTTAAAGTATAATTATTAAAACTATATAGTTTTATCTCTTATTTTTACTTCTCTACTAATTGTGTAATTGTATGTATTACGTCATTTTTTTACTGAACATGTGTTCGCCTACAGAAGATATTACACGTGTCTTCACGGTACATTGATACTGAGGCATTCGGTATGCAACATTTAAAAAAAAAACATTTTTATTGCTTCATACATTCGCCACATTGTTCACGTCCAAAACGCTCTAAATGATTAATACAACCGTTCCAATCCGAATAAGAATACCATAGCCATATGTAACAACCCGTTGTGGAGTACAATACAATACAATACAATATAGTTTATTCGTATTTTAGGGCCTCCAGACCAGAATACACAGATTCAGCATATACATGTATGAAACAGTGATATTATAAATATACATAAAACATCGTGTATTTACATACGATACTACACATGAGATTAAGAAATAAAGCAACACATATAATACAAAATAATCAAATGGTAACAAAATGTATGTATATACATATGCATTATTTTTTTCCGTTTCGGTAAATAATTCACGCGGTAGTTGAATCATTATTTCCGCTGATAAACGTTTTTCTTAGCAAAGTTGCTTTATGCAAAAATTTAGCCAGTGACCATATGTTGTCTTCCCTAGAGTCAGACATCGTACTAAAAAAACAATGCGATAGTTCGGACTCTTTCACACCAGTTTCTATCAACGTGTTCTAACCTGAGAGGTTCATACAAAGGGCAGATAACAAGAAAATGATATTCATCTTCAATAGTGAAGACATTATGAGTTACACAAAATGCACAAAATCTCGATCGCCTATCTATATTTAAGTGTCGCCCTTTCTCAATCATCAGCGCATGTCCAGAGCACCGGAAATTTGACATCGTCCGTTTTAGAAGGAATGGGAGATCTAACAATAAGTATCTCTCAATATTAAGCATGGATTTGTATTCCTTAAAGAGAAGCGATTTAGGTGAGTTATTGATCTTTGATTGAAGTTCCTGCAGAGCACAGTCTTTCAGTCTGTTCTTGAATTGTGAAAGAAAATCACTACTATTTCCAACTCCATTGTTTAGCTATGCAAATCCAAATCCGTAGTTAAATAGCATACGTTTAACATTTGTCGCCTAGTTTGATCTACCAGCATCGTCCTGTGGAGTGTCTTATTGCAATTTGATTTTTTACAACAACCCGTTTTGCAATAAAGTCATCGCACATTTATTTGCAATAATTTTATTGCAAAACGGGTTGGAGTGTCTTATTGCTATGTGAAAATTTTATAACAACCCGTTGTGCAATAAACCCGTTTGCAATAAAATCACCACTCTTGTATGTATTAATTCAAATTGATTGGAAGAGTTAAAAGGGAGTTTCAAGTGTTGTATTTAAATAAAATTGTTTTAAAAAATAGACCAAACTTTGAGTTTAGAGTTAAAATTAAAATGCATGGAAGGTGAAGAATTTCGAGATTTAATACGATAAAACAACACAGAGTGTGTTTTTATGGAAAAACGTGTTGAAATGTCTTATTGCAATGCGAATTTTGTGTAACAACCCGTTTCGCAATAAAATCATCACATATATACTAATACATATATACATATATACTAATTGTTTCTTTTTGATTTGAAACGGTATAAAGGAAGTTTAAAATATCGTCTCTAAGGTAAATATGGTAAAACAAGGCTGAATGAAGTGATGTTTACCAATTTGGGAATTTATTGCAAAACAGGTTGCAGTGTTTTATCAAAATTCCTCATACATCATACATCTAAGGCATTATATTAATTCACCGATAAATAAACAAAAACAATTATTCATAATGTCGCGTAATGCGTGCACAAGCTACAACGCTTTTTTCCCCACTGTTTCCCAAGCTTCCCGCAGACTGCGCTCGTGGTGTAATTTGCAAATCCGGTAGAATTTGTAATGCAAAGCAGAACAGCCATACACATTGGCTTTGTGACTTTTCTGATCATATCGCAGAAAGTCATTGCTTGCATTCATACATTCTAGCAATCTGTTTTTTGTATACAAAAACACTCGACTAGGTTTTTAATGACTAAAACACGTATACTAAACGTTTAATAATGTGCATTAAGTGTTATCTATCAGAGGAAAGATTATCAGCCTAATTTCGCCGGCATTCTGTAATAATGCCTCAGTAAACTATATGCTGCGAACACAAACATAATCGAGTTACATAATCCATTACCATAATGAAAAGTTTTAGACGATTTTTCTATTGATATAGTATTTCTTTTCTCTGATAAAGCTTGATATGATATACTGATTTCAAGAACAAACAATAAATGGTATTGCTTTGCAAGGAAGTTTATCTTCTAAAACGCAGCGTAACTGTATCTAGGTATTTGCGATTTATGATGTACCGAATAATGGGCAGTCATCAAATCTTGTCCACCGAAGACATAACGGCGTCCCAAAAGATACAGTACATGTTTTCCAATAATTTAACGTACACACTTGCTTAGGAACTATTTTTTGTAGCCTTGTCTCGTGTGTTGTAAAGCAAAACATCATTAAGTTTTTTGCAATTCGAATGGAAAGCATTTTTGGTGAGCTCGCTTTCGTTTTGACAACTGACGACAGAAATGATTCGATGTACGATGTGAATCTTAATTTAGTTTTACTGCAGTTTCGTTCATTCGACACTAGAACACTAACTCCGATCCTAATAAAAAGACAGTTCCGCTCAGCTTAGAGGACTGAACAGTCAAGTAAAATATCGAATATAATATATATTTTTATTAAAAAAAACTTGTAGCAATATGATTTGCAGATAATTGGTCACTAACCACATTTAAACAAACTCTTTTGATCTGTTAATTTTTTCAGATCAATTTAACAGTGAAAAATGCGCATAATATCACTTTAAGTAGTACGGTAATGTATATATGGTCGGCAAAGAAGAATGATGACAAAATGCGAGTATCAATCTGCTGATAATCGGCTGCTGACAAATGAATATATTAAACAAAGAAGGAGATATTGTAAGACACACACTTATCAATTCAAATGCGGCCACCTAACCTTGAAACTACTTCTATATTTTGGTGCTCTTAGAACAACGTATTCATTGACATCTATTCACTTGCCTTCAAATCAAACTTAAAGATGGTATCAAAAAGGTATCTTCAGACAATATTTCTGAAGTTCTACAATACCGATATTGAATTTTGAAATAGTCATAGGTAACACTGAAAGCAGGGCAACCACATTTTGACAATTCAATTTTGTATTGAACAGAAACATTTGGGTCAAAAACAAAAACACACAATATGTTCATACGTTTGCTAAAAAGTACGGAATTATTCAGTAAGATGTTAAACATACAGAATCAGATACAACCGTCGAAGAGTCTGTCCAGCTGAATACGCACAAACATTAAATTTCAGGTCGTAACTAATTGCAATGTATTGTTATCGAAATTAATGTTACAACTGTTTGTATGTGATTTCCTTAATAATTCTTATCTACAATAATAAGTAGCAAATGGCGAAAATACAATTATACAAAAACACACGTCCACCAGAAAATACTAAATAAGAGTTCTTAAGATTCAAATAATTGCCTTTTTTAAAAGAGTAACATAAATACAACCTAATAAGGCACGATATATTAAACAAGTATCAAATGAATCCATTATCGTAGTCGCGATTTTAGAAACCATCATCAAATAACACACATTCGAGATCATTGTATTGTGGAATCGCAAAAGCTATTTGTAATATGCATGACTTATATGTACAACAATATTTTCATTATAGCTGACAGCAGTAATGAGTTATATTGGGAAGTGTGCCCAACACATTTTCATTCGTTATGTGTATGACTTGATTAGTTCTAAAACGCAATACGACCATATATTTTATATGGACTGTTCACTAGTTGAGGTTCATATATATGGACCCGACACGCTTATAATTGTAGATCCATATCATTATTCGCCATACTAACTGACAAGATTTTGCTGTTGACAATTGCCAGTTTTGAAAATTGAAGCTTGTAAATGTTTTGTTAATAATTATCTGCAATAAAATAGTTTAACACCATAAAGATAAAATCAACAAATTACACGTGTACATTCTGTCTGCCTCATGACATCGAGGGTAACATTTTTCACGCTGTCGATTTTTTGTTGTTGATACATTATTGCATACTGACAATGTTTTTAAAAAAAGTAAAAATACAAAAAGCACACTTGTCAACAATAAAATGGCAAAATTGTGACCAGCCCTGCAAGTCGAAGGTAATGGATCTTGTATAATATGTTGCTGCCTGGCTTTTAGCTATCATGCCATAAGGTCCATGGAGGGGATTTCATATCTAAGAAATTCATTACGTTTACAAGTATGTACAGGACGAATTAGAAAATAATTGTTGATTCGACTAAACGCTTCGTTCTCCTCGTGCGTGTCGTGTGCGACAAACTAAACATTTGAAACTTAAAGAAGCTTTAATTTTTTTGTCAATTAACGGTTTTGGTACAACGAGGAAATATGGATCAAAGTTTTATATTTATAATCTAGAAATAACAGCAATTATTAAGAGCAAGCTAATTGCACCATGGCCTCATTGCTGCTTTCTATCGATAATAATTTTCCTTAAATATATAATGCCAATTTGTATTGGCTCTTTCATAAATTATAATGATGTTTTTTTGTGATTAGTAATTGCGCTGAAAAAGAAATCATTCGACAACTGACCCTTTTCCCTGCTAGACATTTAACCGATGTCATTAAGAATTCGCGTCTTTATTCCTAACCGCTTATTTGCCGAAAATGTTGTTTTTACATATACACGTGAACCTGTCTTGTGATGGGATAACATACATCGGTAAACACGCGTGTCAAAAAACGTTAAAAAGAGACAAGCAAATACTTTTTCTTTCACAGTGAATATCAGCAGTGAAAGCTAAATAGGTTTTCCGTGTTTGTCAGTTTGTCAGCATATGGGTTCCATAACTTGAATTATTTATTTGCTACTTACATTCAACCGAAGATTTGTGAGCTCTTTCATACGGTGCAGTGCACACCAGTGACTGGAGAACAATTAACGAAATTGATTGCTGGTATCCCCCAAATGGATATGTTTTGTTTACCACTTATATCACACAATATAAAGTACACGAATTCTCTTGGTTGAATAATATTTCTTTTGAGACACTGGCCGGGTTTTTGTCAAGTAATAATTCGTTCAATATTATGTAGTTCGAGGAAAACGCATATTAATAAACCTTATATATTACGCATTGTTCATTTCTTTTAAAATTAATTTTGGGTACAATGATAACGTTATAACAGTCAAACTATACATGACCAACCATATAATAATACCCATTATGGCAAAAACAGCAACACGTATTTTGTTCCTAAAAGCAGCTGTTAATGTATTCCAATTTTCAAACAATAGAAAAAAATAAACTTAAGTTAAAATATAAAACATATGTACGAATATACGTTGGATTAGTCAGACACTTTTCAAAACCGAGTAGCGTAATAAGAAGTCTTGTTTACCTTCCCCCGACACCTGTTTGATGGATCTGCCATAGAAAAAAATTCGTCGAAAAGTTCACATTTTACGAAAATTACGAAAATGCACATCACATATTTTAGAGGCCCTATGATCAGATCCAAATTGCATTGGATTTAACAAGGTCAAGTCCATCTGACTATGTTTGCAGCTTCAAATAAACAATGCTATAAAAAAGCAATATATAAACAATGAAAGATGCAGATTAATTAACTGACCTGTATTCCGAAGGTAAATCAATCTAGGCTTTTCATATTAAATTTGCACCCAATACATGTAAAACGTTTAAAGACTGAGTATAAAACTTCCATTTGAGTAAAAGCTAATAGATTACAATTATGAATGGACCAGTTAATTCATAACGACCACACAAGTTTCATTAAAGGGGGTTACATGGGGGATGAGATAAGGTTAATGTATGGCATTATACACTTTAATGGCGACAATAATATCACGGGTTTCTTTTCCTAATAGACTTCGACACGGCATTGATTCATCGGCGTTGTCGGTCCTGACATTAAGCGTTTCATGTTTAAAGCGAGACTATATGATTTTGTCAAATATTTATGAATTTATATAAGATGTGTAAAAACTTACTATACATATATTTCTATATAAATTAAAATAATAGTTAACAAGAACTTGTGTCGAAAAAAGCGAAATAAGGCAGATATTTAATTCTAAATTTGAAAATGTCTGTACAGTCGAATTCGCCAGCATGTATATCATGCATATACGATGTGAATCTAAATTTAGTTTTACGGATCATTTTAATTTCCTGCCAACGATATCTATTCATACGACACACGAACACTAACTAAAATGACGAATGCTTCGGTTATTGTAGGAAAATATGTACGAAATATCTTCGTCACAATCGGCTCGGGGCGCTAATTTGTCTTTGCTGCATTTTATGAAATTCGTCTTCAATGTATAATTGTTCTTGCCTATTTTGTGTTATTGTAACATATTTTTATCAATATATTACAATTTAACACATATAAAAATTGTATAGTCTCGCTTTAATATAAAAATGTTACATTAACTTGCTACTCATCTCATTGTTCACTATTGAAAAGGGCTGCAGACAATGAGATACTATGTAAGGTTAAATCTTTATCCTCTGAAGTGCAGTTTTATCATTCGTATTTGAGCAAACACGAATATAAAATGAAACACTTACGCTAATATAATGTTCTAATTGTACATTTTGAGAATACAAATGCTACAGTTTTTATACAAAAACACACAAAGTTTAAATACGAATGGTTTGGAAACGGCTTAAAAATGCTTCTTTATAAACATGATACTATTTCAACAATATTTAGTATCAATTACATATAAAATGCGTTGAAAAAGAACAATAATCTTACGAATGTTTCAAGAAGAATAAGAAGATCGAACGATTGTGACTGTGAAATCACATTTTGTATCATTATTCAATCACGTTTGCATAGCATTGCCTAAAAAATTCTATACTGAGTTAACATAAAAAATAACGCTTACAACCATAGGAAAATAATATTTTGAACAATGTTTATAAAACGTTCCATTTGGATGCATTTATTCATTTCAGCGATGAAACCAGCTTGGTGTAAAGACAATCGAGCCTTAAAGGGATATTATGGGCGTTGTTCACTGTTCAATTGAGCTAAAAAAATACAGGTAAAAAGAGTTAGTTAAAATGTGGTTACTGACCAATTATCTGCATCTCATCTTGCTACCAGTTGTTCATCAAAATATATATTATATTCGATATTTTACATGACTGGTGAGTTTGTGTCGTATGAACGAATCTGCATAAAACTCAATTTAGATTAACATTGTAAATCGAATCATTTCTGTCTTCAGTTGTCAAAACGAAAGTACGGTTGCTGTTCAAAAGCATTAATTTTCTTTTTCCGGGATATTTTTAGTATGTTGGTGCTGCATTAACAAATATAAGTGTATATGAAGTGAAAACACCAAAAATAAACATCGGTTGCGATAGACCTATTAACTGTTAGATGCCCATCAAACTTTGAAAAAAGCCTATTTAGACAATTATATCAGAAAAGAGTGAAACAGTGTCAACAATACTTTATTTGCATAGGACAGCCCTACAACTTTTGAATATAGACAACACTAATCATTATACATTATGTCTCAACTAATAATCGAGTGTCATAATGTATATCGAACTATTTTATCCAATCACTTTTATTTAAACACCTATTTCATAGTAAAAGATGTGTATTAGTTACTAATAGATGTAAACTTAATTCCAAACGAATGCAAATGTATTTGTTTGTTATTAGTTGCGTCTGTTAGAGAGATATTTGTACCCTAATAGTATGTTCATGCCTTAAGCTAATCAAGCATATGGCTGGCATTGATGAATTATTGCCTTTTTATGCCACTGCATATCGCTTATAGTTATAAGTTAAAACGAACTTGAAATGTTAATGCTTAAAGGAAAATAACACTAAACGAAATGGTGCTAATATAGTATCATTATGAGCTGAAGCAACGAATAAAACCAGATGGTTAATAATTACTTTTTGCACTCAACTTCGACAATCGCCAGAAATTTGTTTTGGACATACGCTTATAAACCATCCTAAATACGCTTCGCTCCCAAAAAAGCACGATACAACAAGGCCAGTTAATTTAAACATCACACTGGATATTCACGTTCTTATATATACACAATATACAAGGTGTTAAGTTACTATCAACATTTAAATTGTGATTCGGGTATTTTTTACGAACCATCATGGCAAGTGAAGAAAAATCTTTATTATTGAGTCAACACATCACATGGTCAAATTTCCATACACCCATTAAACACAATTCTACAAATACATGTGCACAATAATGAATAAAATAAAATTTAAACAATCGCTGATTCCTTAGGCCTGCTTAAATCGAATACGAAGTAAGTATTTAAAGGAACTAGGCGATGAAGAGCATGTATTTAATCATTAATCTCCCTTACTTTGAGCAACATCAGAGTATCTTGGTATTTTTCGGATCAACAGTTACAGTGACTGACCCTTATGAACTAAAGAAACATAATTTTGGTGTTTTTATGACAAAAACGTGCACCATCGTAAATAATATATAAATTGACGCGGACAATTAAATACCAGAAACAATATCGGGTTAAAAATTAGTGTTGCTATCCATTTTTGTTTTTTACAGAAAACTAAATATAAACAAGCCATTGTGATCACCGTCTTGGAACGGTCGATGTACCGCATCTGGATGGGTTTTTAACAGGTTTTACGGCCAGCCGAACCTCACACATACTCAATAATAACGGACAACGTAAACAAGTACATGTATAATATAGTCCTGGAAATAAAATGTAGTTATTATATTTGTTATTAATATAATTTCATGAGAATCATATTATATAATTTCTATTTAAATGGGCCCAATACAGCGTGGGGAAGATAATAATGTAAGACATTTAAAGTGGTATATTTACACGTGCAGCTGGTTTGTTCGTTCAATCATTGGATACACATGAGTGCCTTAGAAACACAGTTTACATAAAAGTGAAGCTTATGCATTTGTATTAGGTGGGTCCCTCTACCATTACAATAAAGTATTTACTTTGCGATTTGAAGAACGTGTTTAATTACATAGTAACATACTACGTTTAACTGTATCAACTGGTCTTGAGAAACAACTAAATTTATAGGATTCTATAAAAACAAAATACAAACGGAACACTGCAGTAAAAGTTTAAAAATGAGATTGCGCAGCCAGCTTTTTTTCCACCAAGACGATGAGTTATCAAATTATTAAAAACGTTTGTTCAACATAAGCCAACGCAACAGATATGTTTACCTTTTCGTAATTAAGATGTAGTTAATCCTTATATATTCTTTAATATAATGTATACTTTGAAAATATATTTTATACTTTAAACATTGATCTTGAATAGTGAAATAAACACACACTGGAAATACAGACAAAGTGAAGACGTTAGTTTAAGATTGACGATAACCGGTGCAGACTGAATACGACTGCTATGCAGATGTTACTCTAGTCTACTGCAAAACATAAAACGTTCATTACATCTGTTATAAAATCCTATTTTATCAGGAAATTACACAAAGCCATTCTCAAGCTGATTTTTTTTTCTCTGATTGGAATCAGGCGATCTGCCTCAATACATTCGTTAATTTACACAGAGTGTGTTGAAGGTTACGGTTCACAAACTGCAACTCTCATAGTATCGCCCTATTTTGTTCTTACATTGTGTCTTAATTATGTATTATTTTTAATTATTGTAGTATGCTTCTTCTGCAATTATCCGACGAATTTCTTATGTATCATTTTGATTAATATGTAAAAAATCAATCATCCTTTTATTATGAGAGAAGAAATTTATATTTATGTAACCAGTCACAAATTCTATTTAAAAGTTGTCTCCCTTGTGTGCATAGTTGTTTTTAGCCTATTTTCTTTCCTGTACATTGAATCTGTTGGGCAAGTTTTCTTTCCCGCTCTGGCAGTAGTATTTCATGGGTTGAGCTGGAAGGACATGTTTTTTCAAATGTAATTTAAGAGCCGTGCTTCTTTGAGAGCTTACATCTTCACGGAGTATCCTGTGTGTAAGATCAGTGTGTGAGGGTAAAGCAGCCATTCCATAAATGGTTGTCTTCATATCTGGAATTCAACATTGAATATTTAATATGTAGCACTAATAAAGTATAAAACAACCTTATAAAAGGTTTACATGTCTTAAATCTTCCTGAACATTAACGAACCCGCACTTGTGGAACAATATAATTAAGTATTATTAATATATAAATACCACCAGTGTTACAAAATGGCGCCCAACGTGTGTTTTTAACAGAATTTAAATTTTAAGACATTTTAAGTGCTACTTTGTGCAAAACTATTTTTTCAACTATTGTCGACATATTGCACAATGTGATCGACGAGGACATCGAGTTTCGGCTTCGGGAGGAGCAGGAGCCGCTCGGGTTGGCAGACCAGATATCGTATGTACATGTACTGTACATGGGGTTGCTGTTCGTTGCTGTTCCATCTGCAGATGTTTGTACTTCACCTGGACGTTTTGGTGTAGTTTTAAGTGGCCATTGTGCTGCCGCTTTTGTTTCAAGTTTCCAGTTATACTGGTTGGACTATTTTTATGGGTATTTTGCCCTCATAACGCAAATCTTCGAGACCGTCATCCTGCTCGTTAGATCTTCACGGAAGATTGGAACAATTAACATTTCAAATTTCCATTAATGTGAACATTGAACTATTGAACAATTGTGCATCTAGTGGCTGAAACAAATTGTGTACAGTATCCAGGTCAACTGAGCGTGAGTAGAATTTTTGTATGAAAGGTTCACTTGCATGATATATTAATATTTGGTGATGGAATATCTCTATTTTAATATAAAACCTAGTTAATTAACTAATATTGCATTTAATTCTGTAGAAATGCTGCTATTGTCTTTAAAATAAGTTAATTTTTTTAATTCACGGTGTATTTCGAAAGTAAAACTATTGGCAACCTTCCAGTGTTGGGGTCTGTTTTTTTCATGGAAATTGCTCAACTTTTGTATACAAAGTCTTAAAACTGGATCAATCCTGTTTGACAGTGATTTAATCTTGTGTTATATTTTTCCAAGGTGTTTGATTGCTTGATAATTTTGGTGCCAAGTGACATCACATAATTTCTTACATTTCATTGGTTGACTTTATGAATGACATTCACTGACAAGTCTTTTGTAGTAGTAATTCCTTTTAGGGAATACACAGATAGTAAAACTGTGTTTTGGTTGTACAATGTACATGAATGGTAGTAGTTTTGTGTAGTGTAGACATGATGCATAGGTTCTTGTAGTATTGCTGTGTGGATTACAAGGTAAGTGAAACAGAAAAAAATTAAATTGAAATATTGGTTGAATAATTAAATCAGTGACCGACAAGAAATAAAAATAAAAAATAATAATAATAAATAATAATTGTTGTGGCATAAGGCACGAATGTAGGTGTTGCTATATGCACAACAACAACAGTAGTCATCAACAACAACAACAGTAGTCATCAACAACAACAGTAGTCATTAACAACAACAACAGTAGTCATCAACAACAACAACAATAGTCATCAACAACAACAACAACCGTAGTCAACAACAACAACAACAGTAGTCATCAACAACAACAACAACAACAATGATCATCAACAACAACAACAATAGTAATCAACAACAACAACAACAATAGTCGTCAACAATAATAAACAACAGTAACAACAATACGTCAAATATTAAACAATTATTCGCAATTTGTTTTATTATTATGGCATTTAATGTGGTTTATTTAAATTTGAATTTGAAAAATATTTTATATAGTTTGTACTTGGATGTTTATTGTGACATTCATTACCATTGATTGGAATTGAACTTGCATGTGGAAGGGAAATAGTTATTTTGCATTTGACTTGAAGTGTGATGTTTGTATTTGAAGCATTTAAGTGGGTACAAACTGGAATAAGGGAATTGGAGTGGAAATAATTTCAAGTTGAATACTGTGTTCAATTATTTTATATTGTGATGTGTTATTGACATTACACACATTCAACAGAAATAAATTACACATTGTATTATGCAAACAACTTGTGTGTGTACAGTGAAATAAAGTGTCTTGAGGTAGCATATTTGGACATTGTTGTGTGGTAATAAATATGTGCCTGTGTATGAACAATATAGTGGGAAATTGATAATTGTTTGGCGAGAACATTCAAAGCGAATCGTGTTCTTAACAAGTGTTCAATCGTGAAGTTGTGTTTTATTGTGAACAGCTCAAATGACACTGCCGTAATGTGTTTTGAGATTGAATTTTTTTTAAATTGTAGTACATGTGTAACTGGATTTCAACCTCAAGTGACAATTGTATGGTGTTTATTGAGTATATGTTATACCAATAATCAATAAATGTTATGTGAACATTTATTTAGTTTTATGATGTGTAATATGCATGAGTTTGCTGTAAGTGGTGACTTGAGGAGGTAGTGAAGTGATATTCATTTTTTTTTATTGAAGTCTAGTAATAGAAAAAACATGTCCTTCCAGCTCAACCCATGAAATACTACTGCCAGAGCGGGAAAGAAAACTTGCCTAACAGATTCAATGTACAGGAAAGAAAATAGGCTAAAAACAACTATGCACACAAGGAAGACAACTTTTAAATAGAATTTGTGACTGGTTACACATGAAAGATGTAGAAAGATTAGGGAAAATGATGAAACTGTTGAACAATTAGTTTTACCTATAGTTTATAGGCAACAAGTTCTTTGTGGTCTACACAATGATGTTGGTCATCCCGGAAAAGACAGAACAGCACGTTTGCTGCGAGAGCGTTTTTACTGGCCATTTATGTTAACTGATGTTGAAAACTGGATTTTAAATTGTGACAGATGTTTGAGAAGAAAAACCTCAACGAACATCAGAGCTCCATTGATAAATGTTAATACCACATATCCTTTGGAGTTAGTTTGCTTTGATTTTCTGAGTGTTGAACCTTGTAAGGGTGGATATTCAAATATTTTGGTTATTACTGATCATTTTACTAAGTTTGCCATGGCTATACCAACAAAAAACCAAACTGGAAAAACTACTGCAGAAATATTCTATAATAATTTCATTCTGCACTATGGTATACCTACAAGGTTACATAGTGACCAAGGTGCCAACTTTGAATCTGAAATAATCAAAGAATTGTGTACAATTGGAAACATAAAAAAATCACATACTTCTGTTTATCATCCACAAGGAAACTCTGGTCCAGAGCGATTCAACCGTACACTTTTAGACATGCTTGGAACATTGGAAAATTCAGAAAAACAAAATTGGAAGAAATATGTAAACTCTTTAGTATATAGCTATAATTGCATACCTCATGAGTCCACTAAATTGTCTCCCTTTGAAGTGGTGTTTGGTCGTAAACCAAAATTGTTTATTGATGCTATTTTTGAGAAAGCAAACCCTGATTCAAATCAGAAAAGTTTTTCAGAATATATTGCGGATTTGCAATGTAGAATGCAGAAAACCAGGGATATTGTTGAAAAACACATTGATAAAGCAAAATTTAAACAAGAGTCAGTGTATGACAGGAAAGCTAAAGCAGCTAAACTTGAAGTAGGAGACCGAGTTTTGGTGAAGATACTTGCTTTCAAAGGAAAACATAAGATATCAGACAAATTTGAAGAAGAACTTTATACTGTAATTGACCAAATTAATGATAATGTGCCAGTTTATAAAGTTCAGGGCTTAGAAACAAAAAGTATAAAAACTCTACATCGAAATCATTTGTATTTGGTTGCAAATCAAGATGTAGAAATCATTAGGATAAATGATTCTGCAGGACAGAAAGAACCGGTACCGGACGAGTATAAAGAAAATGTTTCTGTAAAAGAGAAACTTGATGGGGAAGAAAGTGACGTCACTGAGTCAGAAGCTGAACAAGTGCAACTTGTATTTGGGGACGCCCAAACGAAGACCGTTGTTACGGATGATCAAGTTGTAGTTCATGTATCAGATAATGGACATACGGAATGTCCAAATACTGTCATTCAAGATGACAGTACATGTGAAAATGTTGAACATGTAGGAGTTACAAGTGAAGACCAAGATGGTGTAAATGTAGAAGAAAGCCCTGTTTTTACTGAAAATGTTGATGAGGTATTAGAACCAAGTACTGAAGAAAGGGAGAGTGTGCAAGTGAATGATGTAAGCGAGTCAGCGAATGAGGTTAGAGAGCGTGTTGAAGATCAAGATGGAAGAGAGATACCAAAACCTGCACCAAGAAGGTCAGACAGAGTAAGAAATGTCCTAGATAGGTATAAAGATTTTAAAATGTATGCATGTGTAAATATGCGAAAAAATTCATGGTTCACTATTCTCGAAGAGTTTATGAACAGTGAATTGATTGAAACAATGAGCCCAGATATGGTAAAACGAATTATAAATAGTATTATTCAATAGATTTGCAAATTCACTGTGTAATAATGATATTGTATCATTTGTATGTGAAATTTTGTTGTTGCTTTTCATGTGTGTATTATATTGTGTTTTTTTTACAATCGGTATGCATTGTTTTGCATCAAATAGCCAGATATGTGATACACAAGTTTATTTTATATTCTATGTCGTGTGTTTTATTTTGTTCTAAATATGTGTTAGTCGATGTGAGGACACATATTAAAAACATAGGAGAGCTAAATGTGCTGGCTACATGGTAAGTATAAGTAGTCTGTATCTGTAGACTGTACAGATCTAGTTGTAAGTATGAGTTGTATATTTGTACTTGTATAGATAGTTACTGTACAATTGTAGTGGTAATGTATTGTAAGTTGGTGTAATGCTTACTTTATTGTATTGGTATAGTACTGTATCATAGTAAGTTTGTATTTTCTTATGTAAGACAGACTGTGTTATGTGACAGGGACAATTCTTGTGACATTTGACAAATATTATGGACATACACATGTTATGATGAGGACTTCATTTCTAAGCTGGGGGAAGGGTGTAACCAGTCACAAATTCTATTTAAAAGTTGTCTCCCTTGTGTGCATAGTTGTTTTAAGCCTATTTTCTTTCCTGTACATTGAATCTGTTGGGCAAGTTTTCTTTCCCGCTCTGGCAGTAGTATTTCATGGGTTGAGCTGGAAGGACATGTTTTTTCAAATGTAATTTAAGAGCCGTGCTTCTTTGAGAGCTTACATCTTCACGGAGAATTCTGTGTGTAAGATCAGTGTGTGAGGGTAAAGCAGCCATTCCATAAATGGTTGTCTTCATATCTGGATTTCAACATTGAATATTTAATATGTAGCACTAATAAAGTATAAAACAACCTTATAAAAGGTTAACATGTCTTAAATCTTCCTGAACATTAACGAACCCGCACTTGTAGAACAATATAATTAAGTATAATTTATATATAAATAACCACCAGTGTTACATTTATATCATAAGTAAAGAGATATTAAGAATTAACACATGTTGCAACACATGTTGGGCCAATAATTCAATGTGTTTCTGTCATTAAACCATACTTGTAATAGTATGTTCATTTAATTAAAGGGACTTAATATCAATTTCTTATAATGCAGTTTTTTCATGTTTGCCATAGCTATTCAATTCATACGAATGACTTGACAATCTATTAACTACATCATATATTTGCTTAACAACGCTGCTGAAAGAATGATATATTAAAAACCTTACACAAAATCAAAATCGGAGCTTCCTCTGAAACAACCTGTGAATTCAGCCCTGCTTTTTAAGAATATGATACACACGGTATTTAAGTGACATCAGCTCTTTATATTACGCCAAGCAAGAAAGATCACGAGATGCCAATATAACCTGCTCACACCAAGTGAGTGCATTTTTGGGACAAATATGAAAGTATCAGAACTAAGCTTTTGTTTGTTGTTTATCGACGTAATGACGGTTGATTTATATAAGGTCAATGTCTTATTTCAATGTCGAATGGTCCACATATAACACTTGAGAGTAATGACTATAACTTCTACATGCATTAAAGGATTTCAATATAACTTAGTCATAATTAAAAGTCAACGAACATTTGCATTTTAATGCTCAAATAAGGATGATTTAGCTACATTTTTCTGATTGTAATGTCAAACTAAGTAAGGAAAATGTAACTCATGAAAAACCAAAAGAGGGATGTTTACAAGTAAATGTTGAAGTTCATTGTCAAAAGGTGAACAATACAATATGATTCTGCTTCTTCAAGTTTTTTCTCATGCATAGCCTACTGTGGTACAACTGTGATCATATATCAGAAACAATCTAGTTCACACATAATGAAACCTTAAAGTTCAATGTTATACTTAAAGGTCAACGGAATTTTAGTTTAAGTTTTAAGCTGAAAATATTGCATGTTTGAGTCAAATTGTCCTCACGTTTAAAAGTACGTCAAAATGTCAAAGCTAAAAAAGTGCCTATATTGGAAGATGTGCATGCCTCGGTCACACTGTCACGAATCAGAGCTACAAACGAGCTACGAATACTTTTCGGCACAGTTCGTAGCTATCCTTACTGGACCGTGGCTCTCCGTACTTCATCCGTGATCAGTCGTAGTAGTTTTTGGATGTCCGTAGCGACCATTGACAAATTGTGAACATGTTAAAAAAATTGCTACGAATTTATCGACCGTAGCGTATCCGTAGCAGTCCGTACTATACCGTACTGATCCTTACTAGTTCGTAACGACATCGTAGTCGCCCGTTGCTTTTCGTAGGCCCAAAGCTTTTCAAGGACTGCTACGGATTGATACGAAGAACTACGGAGCGGTACGGTTACGCTACGTATTAGCTACGATTACTCCACGGATATACTACGGAAAGCCACGGGTCTAGTACGTTGAACTACGGATAGGCAGTAATTTTCACGATCTTGTACGATGTACTACATTTCAGCACGAAACAGTACGGACATGTACGGTCCACTACAATAAATTGCTACTGAAATACATCATTGAAATTATAAAGCAACCGTACTTGCATTTGTTGAGTTCACAATCATGAACTGCCAGCAAATTGCGTTTGCGATAAATTTGTTACACTTGGATATTGATATGGCACAAAATGCAGAGGCCGTAGTCGAGCTGCTTGACGATATGCACAGAGGTAATAATGATTTAATAATCGTATAACTAGTATAGCTTTTTGCTAAAGGTTACGTTTTTTGAAAATATTCAAATTTGAACTAGTAATACATTTTTTTATTTGCAGGTAAGTGTCTGCCTTTTGAATCTTGCTCTTAATTTGACGTGATTTAATAATTGTTAAATTAATAGTCGACATAATAAAATACAAAACAAATTATACTTTCTTAAGCATCCTCTATATTTGTACATCAATCATTACATACTTTATCAGGTCAGAGAAGAAAACGGAGGTGGTGGATAAGAGACTGGCTTTTAAGACGACCCGCTCTCGGCCAAGCCAATACGAGACTTCGATGGCCGAACTGATGGCTGAATATCCGGCTGCTTTTAGAAACTTCACCGGAATCGGGCCTGATATGTTCCATGAGCTTGAACCACACCTGGTTCAGACAGGCCATCAATCAATATTTGAATTTGGCAATTACCTTAAGGTTTTTGGCCACAGGAGACAGTTACCGTACATTGATGTATGGGTTTCGTGTTGCACACAATACGATATGTAGTATTGTACGGGACGTTTGTGGGGCCAGAGTTTCAGCATATGCTGGGGATGTTATCCAGACTCCTACTGAGCCTGAGGAGTGGAAGGCCATAGCCGATCAGTTCGCGGCTAAATGGCAATTTCGACACGCCATTGGAGCTCTAGATGGAAGGCATGCAGCCATACGATGCCCCAAGAACGGTGGCTCATTATACTATTACTATAAAGGTTACCATTCTGTTGTGCCGATGGCCCTGGTGAACGCCGATTACCAATTCATATGGGTAAATATTGGACCGCAAGGACGATGTTCCGACGCACAAATCTGGAATCAAAGCGACCTCAAGTTGGCAATCGAAAGGGAATAGATTGGCATGCCAGAAGCAACACCTCTGCCCGGTGACGACAGACCAATAGGATACTATATCATCGCATATGATGCATTTGCCATGAGGACATGACTCATGAAGCCATTCTCACGACGAGACCTTACTATCGCCTGTCTGGAGCCATGAGAGTTGTGGAGAATGCTTTTGGTATTCTCGCTCAGCGATTCCGATGCTTAATGTCTATTCTGCCACAAAGACCAGACACGGTTGAATGCGTTTGCCTTCACAATATAATGAGGGTAAGATATCATGGAGATCAGAACATTCAATTGGACCAAGAAGACGATACCCACGAAGTCATTACAGGGGCATGGAGAGATGGGTTTCACATGGATTATTTGCAGGTTCCAAGAGGTGGAAATCTTGCCACTATCCGTGCAAAACAAGAGATCGAGGCTCTACTTGAAACACTACTTCAACACTATTGGATCTGTTCAGTGGCAGGATAAAATGATATAAAGTACCTTATTTCTGTTACGCGCTGTTGCTGCCGCTTGCATGTTCTCTTTTTGGGAGGCATTTTGTGTATGGCAATACAAGAGGCTGTGGGCGCAAATGTTCAATCGTAGTTCGTTCCTACCTGTCCGTACCAGTCCGTTGCAATTTCAACTGCTTCGTAGCGGACCGTTCTAGTTCGTACTTACCCGTACTAGACCGTGGCGGATCCGTAGTAAGATCGTACTGAAACGCGTAGCATCGTACTTCATCGTACCACACCGTAGCGGATTCTTAGTTGAATCGTACCGATTCTTGGCGCTCCGTACTTAATCGCGTCGATCAGTAGAGGTCCGTACCTTTTCTTGTTCGTTTTGCAACATTTTGATGGTAATGAAATCGTAGCGGCCTACGAATTTTGACAATTTCGTAGTCATTCGTAGCCGATTTTTTTCTTAATTAACGACCATCGGAAAAATATTACAAAACCGAAATTCTGTACACTCAACTACCCTTTTTCTCGAAGATTTCGAAAATGAGTTTAATGCACGAATATATATTTACATATGATCCATCAACAGGTACTATTTGTTGTTATCATGTAGAGTTTTTAAAACCCGAAGAAAATCATTTTCATAAGCGGTCTTTGCATCTGAACATCGTTCTTAAAGATTAACATTATGCAGATAATTGACTCTGTAAGAAAAGAGTTTATATTTCTAAGACAGAAATTAGTTAATATTAATAAGAATACCATATTTAACCAATTTACTGAGGTTGAAAATAAATCATGTGTTGCGCATGTGTGTCAATAACTCAAGCCCATAACAATTGCTGTAATGTCAATAACTCGAGCCCATAACAATTGCTGTAATGTCAATAACTCGAGCCCATAACAATGGCTGTAAAGCCTTCAATGTAAATATCGATATGTATGACAAGACACAAATGTATCATAACTTATGTAACGAAAATATTCGCAGCTCTTGTAATTCTGCTATGATTTCAATTAATTGTATTGCTTTAAACCATATGTATATTAAATTAAATAAGTATACATATAAATATAGTGTTTGCTCATTTATAAAGAAACAACAATCGTTGGTCAATTCAAAGAGAGGTGGTGAATGTCCTATATGTTTGGTTGAAAATGGCTTAACATTTACACTTGTATCTGCTTTGATTCGGAAAACAACGACTCTACAGAAATGCCTGTTTTTGTTTGTGCAAAAGAAAAACAACGACCCACTATTAATTCTTTTATGATCTGGCCAGTGTATGCATTCCAGTGAAACCTTTCAAGAGTTCACGCGAAAAAACGATCAGATACGACAAGTCTTACCCATTAATAATATGCGGTAAAAACTAGGTCTTAAGTAGATATACGTTTTCTTTTAGAGCCCTGATTTCTATCTAAGAATCAGACGTATCTGCTTGGCTTTCATGTATTGAATTAGAACGTATAGTCAAGTTATGATGGTGGATATAAGTGTACACGGTTATAAAACATCTGCTCATATCTTTATGAGGATCATAATGCATTCATGCGGAATGATTATTTTGCTTATATATGTTACTATGGAACATGACGGTTGATTCTTTGCTTCATGAACGGCCATCGGAAAAACTTTGCAAAACCGAAATTTCGCAAACTTAAGTAACCTTTTTCTTGAAGATTTGCTTATTTGTGATAAAGTATAAGATAAAAGTCTTACTTGTGATTAATAATTGGTTATTTTTGCTTAAATTACGCGTTTTCTTCACTATGAACTTTATTTGCAAAGTTGGGATCCCATGGGATTTTTTAATATTCCCATGGGATTTTTCTTTTCCCCATGGGTTTTTCGGTTTCACCCATGGGATTTTTCTCCAGCTTTTTTTATGGGAGAAAAAATCCCATGGGATTTTCAAAAAAATAAAACACGTTTGTTTAGGCTAAGTTATCGATTTTAAGATTTGTTAAAGCATTTGTGCTTACTTTCGTTCAATTTTCGTTGATAGAAAAAAAATCCCATTTTTTAATGGGAAAAAATATCCCATGGGATTTTTTTTATTTTTAGAGATTTATTCATGTAACGTTCAGAAACACTACATTTTAACAAATGATGAACAATTATCGCGATTTTAAAGCGTTAAATCGTGTTTTACAAAAATTAAAAAATCACATGGGATTTTTTCACCCATGGGATTTTTTCACCCATGGGATTTTTTTTCCAATGGGATTTTTTTAGGTATAAGTTTTTAAAGGCTATATAAAAATTATTAAAAAAAAAAAATAATAATAATACTAATAATAATAATAATAATAATAATAATAACAATAATAATCGTGCTCAATATGAGTAATTTGTACTTTTAAGCGACTAACATTTTTATTCGAGCCGATCGTCGAGTCCGAATGGTGAGAATGACAGCAATTTACCAGTACAAATAAATCTCACTTGTGTAGAGAACGCTACCGTACTATACAAATAATCTTGATAACAATTAATATCATTTCTCGACTGAAAATGAAAACAGTATGGATATTGATGTCAACAATATGATAAATATTGATAAAATGAAAAACCTTGACAATAATTCCGTGTCGAATACGCATTGGATTATAGCAATCAAATTCATATAAGCATTGATAAGATAATATGCGAAAATGGGTCTTATGTCATATACGGCCAGCGTAGCTCCATTCCGTATTGTTCGGTATTAAGTCACGTCAAGTTTCGTGGTCGAATTATAGCATGATAATTATTTTCACATTACGCGAATCATATGAGTTTCCCTATATATATTGTATTAAAATTTATGTTACACTATTGTGCGATGATGAAAATTGTTTGGATTTTTCGAAACACGCTTTCCTGATTGTGTTAATATAAGCTATGCATTACCGAATGCGGTTGACGGTTAACACAGATCAAATAGAATGAGATAACCGTTATATAATGATGGAACACACAAAATGCAAGAGCGCCCAATATTTATTATTCTATTTGATATACATGTATACACACATCGGCCATCTTCATATAGTTTCACAGTCTTTTAAAAGACGTCATCATATTCAATGTTGCGTCAACTTCACGAACTAAGAGAATGTTTAGGTGTTTTTTAGTTTTTTATTCCACGTTATACACAGTTGCAGTATTTCATTGTCTGGTGAATACAATTGTTCCTCTCAATATTTATATCACATATGCTGTCGATTTGATTTCATCAGAATAAGTCAGCGAACACTCAGAAAAAAACCTGAAAACAGTGAAAATTATCCACTATACTATTCATTTTTCGATCATAGACGTTTTTTTTAATATTGGCATAAAAAAAAAAAATAAGTGATTTGATTCTGATTATTGTGAAATGAGAAATAATTATTATTCCAGCCCAAAAAGTACACACCATATACATAACATAATTGATTTGGTAAACAATAATTCGAGAACATAATAAATATCATGCGAAAAATATAAAATAATGGAACATTTTATATTTTATACCGTTTATATATGTGTATATCTAATTAGTGTGCATAGTGAATGATATAAGATTTTTGGTACAAAAAAGGTGTATTTATTTTTTAAAGATTTGCACTAATCTTAATAGATTAAATTCATATCAATTCAATAAACGATGAAATATTCAATAGTGATACTTCTGGATACTTCTGGATAACACTTTAATCGGCTTAGCAAATCGACTAGGTTAAAATATGTTTCTTTTCTGCAAATACACGTTAATATTTAACCCAACAATACAGTCACTTATAACCTTTTCCAGACGCGGCACGTCTACGGTACATAGTTTACGATGACACTGTGCATATGATGAAAATGCACTAATTTAACGAAGTACCTGCGCAGGCGTGAAAATAATTACACCAAACATATATCCACGATGGAGACACTATATTATATTATATTATATTATAGTATATTATAGTATATTAAAGTATAGTATAGTATAGTATAGTATGGTATGGTATGGTATGGTATGGTATGGTATGGTATGGTATGGTATGGTATGGTATGGTATGGTATGGTATGGTATGGTATGGTATGGTATGGCATGGTAGAGTAGAGTAGAGTAGAGTAGAGTAGAGTAGAGTAGAGTAGAGTAGAGTAGAGTAGAGTAGAGTAGAGTAGAGTAGAGTAGAGTAGAGTAGAGTAGAGTAGAGTAGAGTAGAGAAGAGCAGAGCAGAGCAGAGCATAGCATAGTATATATAAAATTGTGCGTACAATTATTTTTGGTTTTTCGTTTTGATGGCCTATCTGACAGCATATTCACAGAAAAAAAAGACGACAAAACCTACGTGATATGAAATCATTCTCATTGTTTACTTTGCGAAAAGTATTATATAATAGATATACAATGTACCACAATTGTATCGTATCGTAACGAAGAGCTTTGATCTTGGTGATCGTGTTGATCGTTGAATTTCATTGACCGCATTGACATGTGTTCGTGTGCGGTTGCAAAACAGCGAGGACATAGAAAAGGCATATTTAAAAAACCCATTTTTAAAAACGCTCTTAACGGACCTATGAAATCGTAAACGGGTGACGCATGGACTTTTGTATCGGGAATAGATCACAAACGGGCGCAAAGCAATTTATCTTCACGGATGGACTGACATCGCATCGTACCAAAGTCTAAACGATCGAATAAAGTCCACGATCAGTAATGTGTTGTTCGTAAAATAAATTACGACAGTAGAAACATAGCACTTTAGAGAGACCACAATCTGGTTCATTTTATCAATCGTTGCGTCCTTGGCGGACAAAATATTTTGAAAAACAACAAAGCATAAAACAAGAAAACACAAAGTTCTTCAAAGGCGTGTTTCAATCTCAAATACACATTATCGACAGTAGTTCCAGTCAAGGACAATACTTCAGTCAGCACACTAGAGATCAAAATTGAGGATATTAATTTTTATTCAGGGATGTCAATTGTTTACAATCTGGAAAATAAAACCGTGAGTCTGAGAAAGTAGGTTCCTTACAGGGATGAAAGGGAGATCAGCCGCCCGAGCCGTTGCTAATTGTTTTATTGTAGTCTTCTAGTTGCTATTCCTGGTGAGTACATGCGGAATTTTATGCATGTGCATATGCCATTCTATAAAAAATCGACAATGTAATTAACAACGTCAAAAATAAATTAAATCGTCGAACCATATCGTATCGGACAATGAATGTCCGAAAACATATTGAGATACGTCTTTTGCACATAAAATGAAATATGCATGTCGTTTGACTTAAGAAAATTAAAACCAGTAATCTAGCAAATGAGCAATATATATATATATATATATATATATATATATATATATATATATATATATATATATATATATATATATATATATAATATGGTAAACATAGCGTTTACAATGCGCTACTGCAGTGATTTAATTTGCTAATCGATCATTTTAATTTTCAAGATGGCGGATATTTGCAATTGTAAGAATTTCGAAAAGTAGCGAAGAGGTTTCGTCAGTTAATGTTCATGTCCGTGACGGCAGCTAATTTATCCGAAATCAATAATAAAAGACTAGGAAAAATCGGTGTCAACATCATTTCTTCTCAAATGATCGCGCACTCGAACGAATTTGTCACTACGCCCCAATCCCCTTTAACATTTACATTGATCTCAAAATCGATCCTTGACGGCTCAAATACGATTTCCGGAATAATTTTGACTATTGACACCCCTTAATTATAAAAATGATCTTTCGAATAAAAAAGACACGCTATATTGTAACAAAATACTAACAGTTTAAAATAGTTAAACGTTGTCATTTTATAAAATAATTAAGTCTTATTCGTGATTTCAGCGACTGACATCGGGAGCGGCCAGTCGTAGACAAATACACTTTACCGTTACCATGTACATGTATATTGAATATCTTGAAAAATAGTAATTTCAAAGCGTGAAATAATATTTAATTTTGAGTATGTTTATTTTTTCATGTTTTTTTGTATTGCTCAGATGTTAAGTGTTTCTTTGCAAAATACCAGCATCGGAAAATTGCAGAAGAACTAAGGTTAAGACTATCCCAATGAGCTTTTATGAACTCCGGCCGTGGTAAATAAAAAAGTTGTTTCAAAAAGTTCAGTAATACTTGACGTTAATGTTTAAGAAATATTTTGTTGTTGTTTCTCATATACATATGGTGCCTGTTATATGCTATTGGATGTTATGTAGTTTGTATATATTGCATAAAGCTTACTTACACAAAAAACTAAAACTAAAAGTGCAGCTAAACTTATAGCGGGGATTTCGGTAATTCTACATTCGCCCGCCTAGTACCGAACTCCCCATATTTACGCCTTAAAGGGTCAATAGGTCATCGGTATGAATGGTTTTTGACTTCACATGAATGTTAAGGTGCAAAAAAATGATATTAATGTTAATTATTAAGCACTATTGACAGCATTAAGTTGCCTCTCAGTGGGGATTTCGGTAATTCTACACAAGAACTTAAACGCGCGCCGGTACCGAAATCCTACAAACCTTCAAGTGTCAACAAAATTATCATAGTGTTTTTTTTCATAAGCAACCAATGACATGTATTATCTCTTATTCGGTTACTTCTTTTGGAAAATAATTAGCGGGGATTTCGGTACTGCTACATTCGTACGCCCAGAGCCGAAATCACCCATGTTTACGCCAATTCCCCATATTACGCCTTAAAGGGTCTATATGTCATTATGTTTGGGTTTTGGCTTTGCATTAATGTTTATTTGCACACAATCATATTAGTGTTAATCATTAAAACACACTTATCAGAATATTTTTTCCAATATTAAATATTTTATTAATGTGAAAAATGTGTAAACGAATGTAAAAAAGGTAAAATGTACATTTAAAACATTGGTTACACAAAAGTATATGTAAATATAACATGACATAGTAATAATAAGTCTTCAGAAAGTATTTTCCAAACAAATCAGATGAAACAAATGATATCGAACTACCTTATTTACAATATGCTATACACTTTTGCAATTTAGTTATCAATGTTTAATCAAAGCATAAATCAGCATATATTGCCTCTTAGCGGGGATTTCGGTAATTCTTAACAAGCACATAAACCCGCGCCGGTACCGAAATCCCCGCTGTACAAACCTTCAAGTGTAAAAAAATACTGATATAGGTTTAAATAAAGGGCACAATAGTATTTTTGGCCACCGAAAAGCACTTCCGCGTCAACAAAACGATTGAAATTATGTCAGAAACCCAGCTTTTCATTGTATATATTGCAATACACCATCGGCCGCCGAGAGAGGAATACTGCGCTTGGCCGCTAAACAATGTGGATTGCATGAAATTAAATGTCAATTTTTGATTTTATTACAAAAATAAACACTGCTATTTTATAAATATGTCAAGCACGTACACTTAACAAAAAAATCGATATATCTTTATGTAATGTAGAAAAGTAAAGCGCTTTATATATAACAATGTTTTATAATGTCTCTCTGGTTGACTAAAAAAAACTAAACAAAACCATGTAGAACATACAATATGTTTTCATAATTAAAAAAAATATTTAATGATGCACTTGATGTTTTATAATTGTTATAAATTCACGTGTCATTGAACGAGTTAAGGGAGAGATGCAAATTAAATTACACATACATGTAATTAAAAACTGATACTATACTGTCAACTTGATTTATAAATTGTGTTCCATCGCGCCAATATATTCATTGTTCCAAGAAATTGTGTATTAAAGCAAAACGATTCAAATTATGTCAGAAATCCTGCTTTTCACATGAAATGATCTTTAACACTTTATTTATTCCAATCAGGTAAATAACAAATACAATAATAGGGAAAGTCTATACTGTGTATTAGCAACCTGTTGTGGTGATCCCTATCTTATCCGCTCAATACACATCCACCTGGCTACTGTACAGAAAAAATTAGATTTACTTCCAAAATAACTGATTTCATTTATTGCTAACTTGTTGTCTACATTTTAAAAATAAACAACGATAATGGATCAACATCACCGTTGCACAATTATTAAGTGCACAGTAATCTGTACTTTAAATAGAGATAGCCTAATTAAAGACGGTGCTAATAAAGAACAAAGCGTGAATGTGGATATTAAGAAATAAGATCCTTTTTTGCATGACACTGGCAGTATATCATTATATCTTATATAAATAAGCCACATTTAAGACATGGATAAAATTAAAATAAGACACATTTGCATCTTTCATTTCTTGAAAAAAAATAAGCACGCAGTCACATATAAATAAGATACATTGAAGACACAGAAAAAAATAAATAAGACACATTTGCATCTTTCATTAAATTTTCTTAAAAAAAAACATGTGAAACTGAAGAAAAACATTTATAACTGACACATTATTTTAAAAGTCGAATGACAACTTAAGTTCAAAGAGGGATTTACAATTAAATAAGATCCATTTTCGCATGATGTTCGTTGTAGAGCAAGCAATACATTTCTTACTGACACATTATTCTAAAAGTCGACAGGCAACATAAATTCAAAGAGGGAACCACAATTAAATAAGATCAATTTTCGCATGAAACTTGTTGTATAGCAAGTAGTCACATATTAATTACAGCTTGCATTAGTTGCAATAATTTTGTTAAGTGCGCGTGCCACTGAACGTTGCGTTAAGCCAGAGTGTTGTCATTTTGTTAGTTTTATATTTTGGTATTATGTATGATTATTGCTTGTTTTAAATTAGAAATAAACGCTTTCTGGCAAATAAGCATAGTCTTAATTTTAATACAAATAATGAACATTGGACATACAAAATGTCCAATAACATACCGGCAATAACATTATATATATGTTAATTTCTTTGCATGTTTATACCGAAAGTATAGCCGACATCGGCAGTTAGGGAAATTTTGTGACACACTTTAACACATCAAACATGCATGATAGTTCTTTTTTCATATGATATCCCCCTGGTTGCTTACCGGTAAATTGATGCAGTTGATAACGAGCAATCCGCCGGGACTATAGTAGGGTGCTAATACACACGTGTATCGTGTTCGATACCCGATCCATGCTACAACGTGTAAGAACGGGAATTTCGGTAATTCTACCTTTTTAAGGCTCGGATATCGAAATCACCGTTACTCCGATAAACGATCATAATAAGGCTTATGTATGAAGTGAAAGGACAGTTGAAAGTTTCCATTTTGCATGTTAATGATTCTGATAATATGGTGACAAAGGCAGCAGTCCTATTTAGTATTGTGTTTGACCGGAGAGTAGCGTGATCTGTGTCGGTGTTGGGCGCTCTGAGTGCGCAATCCGGCTACATAGGTACATAGGAACCTCTTGTGGCTATAGTCCATGGATCGGGTTCGGCAGACAGGAAACACGTAAATTTTTATATGTATGTTTTATACGTTAATTACCTAAACGTATATTTATCCTGGTTACTTATTTACTGAGGTTTGAGTTAGTCGCAATGATTGTAGATACGTTGTACTATAGTTAGTAAGTATTTGGAGGACGAGTGGCACGGGCACGCGCTTTATTATCACTTATGCAAGGAACGCGTTTTGTTTATATACGTATTTTTGATATTCCGATAGGCTTAAGGGAGGTAATTTATTCAAGTAAAACGCGAGATGTTTTGCGATGCCTTTTATAACTCTTGTTTAATTAATTACATACGAATATACAGCTAAATTTAAGATGATTTTTACCAGAAAAAAATTTCGGAGAAAGATATATTGAAATTTTGATAATCCATAGAATGCGAGTTTCCTTATATATTTTCTATTGCAGGGGAGATAATTTAAAATGTTAAAGTCTCCAAATTGGTCTTTGTTGTATCTATTTACTTTTATTTTCAAGCTAATGGCGATTAAAAAATTTATTAGTATTAGTATGTGCTCACATGGATATTGGTACGGATATATCGTGTTCATATAATTGTTACTACATCCACTTCATTCATCATTCAGGTCGGGCTACACAAATCTCGTAAAGAGGCCAGTGGGACCTGTAAACAAACTCTGATACACACACTCTTCACACATCGTGGCACTCTTGCATGTCTGAGGCGATATATAAGACCGATGTCATGTATAATACTGTATTCGCTGGTATTTTCGGTTAGTATGTTAGATTGCTTAGGGCACAATGAATCTAGTGTATTTATATTTAATCGAAGTGAGCTCACTGTTGTTTCTGGCGGTATTCAATTTCTGGTAATAGTTTCGCGATTAAAGACGTCGGTTCTCGGTTAGGTGTTAGGTGTGGAATGTTCCTATTTGTTAATGTGCCAAGTGCTTAAAGGCGGTTTATCGCACTTTATTAGTCGGCGTTTCAAGAGAATGGGTAATAAATGCAAATCAGTAGGTGCTTAGAAGACTTAAGTACGGCAAGAACCACAACTCACTCTGCTAGGAACGATTACCACTGCCTGTCTGCAGCAAACGACAAATGATTCTGCTCTAGCAGTGAATGTATATACCAGCTTGTAAACGCCATTGGCCAGTCTAGTGTTGATCATTAAAATATGTACATAGTGGCTGCTTTCATGGAAAACGGGGCTTAATGCACGTCAAATAAGATTAGCCTGTGCACATTGATAAGCATTTGCAATGCGAACAAGCTAATCATGTACGACAACAGCGAACAACTTCAGTGCCTTCAGCGCTGTGATTTATAATATACATTATTTCCTATGTTTTATGGCGTATAGCTGCTAATATATGTGTGTATAAAATATATTAACCGTCTTTATTTTTTAAATAAATGAAATCATACTGAAACTCTACGAATTGAGGATTTACATGTTTTTATGAGCTGTAAGAGATTATTACAAACAACAATTATTATCTTTTTTAATGCAGACACTTTAAAAGACTGTGGGTGCGGACCCAGGATCCTGCGATAAATCAAACGGAAAGGTACTTTAGTTACTTAAGCTACGTTGATGAAACTCGGACATTGTTGACCAATAAATACTGTTTTTGAGTGAGGTAAAACTTACAAATGTATTTGTTAGCCAATTGACGTGTATCGTGGCATTTTGAAATTATTTTTAAAATAACTGGGCTAAGCATTGGTTTCGGTAGAAAAGTACTGCAACAATTTCGCTAGATTTGAACACATTTTAACACTCTGCATTATGATATTTTGATTCAATTTTTCATATTTATACCAAGTGAGTTTTCATTTGACCGCCTTGCGGATACAGATCCATTAGCATGTGCTTGTGTATTATAATAACAATTAATGAGTTAATTTACTACTTACAGTATCGTTATTTTCATCAACGTCATCGTTTTCATCGTTATCATCATCGTTTTCATCGTTATCATCATCATCATCATCATCATCATCATCATCATCATCATCATCATCATCATCATCATCATCATCATCATCATCGTCATCATCATCATCATCATCATCCTCATCATCATCATCATCATCGTCATCATCATCATCATCCTCATCATCATCATCATCATCGTCATCATCATCGTCATCATCATCGTCATCATCATCGTCATCATCATCGTCATCATCATCATCATCGTCGTCGTCGCCCTCGTCCTCGTCATCGTTCTGCTCCTCCGCCTCCACCGCATCATCAGCAGCAGCATCGTCATCAGCAACAGCAGCAGCATTATCGTCACTATCACCAACAACATCGTTATGGTCGTCATCGTCGTGATCATCATCATCAGTGTCATCATCATCGTCATTGTCATCGTCGTTGTTCTCCTCCTCGTCGTCGTCATCGTCATCATCGTCGTCATCGTCAGCATCGTTACCATCATGAACAATTTCAACAACCGTAAAACCTATCGCTCAGCTCATTTTTGCAGTGAATTCGGATGTTATATCAAATCTTTTTGATTTATAGAGTTTGCTGCTTAATGTATTGATAACTAAATAATAATGTTGATAATATTGAAAATAAATGGTTTCAATTTTATTTATCCGTTTAAGATGCAGTATTTGACCAAGTCAATTTGTCGCTAAAAGTATTCATTACACATTTAATCCAAAAAGCGTTACGAGTTGCTATTGAAACTATAATCGCATTCCGATGTCTGTATTAGGGCCTGTTTAATTTCTACGCTTTATTGCAATTCATAAAAATATTGATAAGGGTACCGGTATATCTAGACACACTCTGTTATCCAAACAATCCTTGTGATCATAAACAAATAAACAATGAAATATAAATAAAATTAGATGATAAAAAATGGTATCTTCCTTTTTGCTGTTGCTAGTTATCAATATAGTAGCAAAACTTTTAAATATAAATTATATTCAATTCATAGCAAGCTTAAAGATTTGAAGTTTATCTAAATCTATAAGCACAAACATATTTATGTTTGTTAATACAAAGCTGTAGCAGTTTTCTGATTGCGCTTGAAAAGATGTGATTGTTGTTGTTGCATTAATAGTATCATTAGTTTGTTTTATTTTTTATTTTACTTATGGTTCAGACAACTCTGCTTTATCTATATGCCGTAAAATTTAAATACGAAAAATATTTAGAGACAAGTGTGTTATGTTTGTTTGTCAATAATTGAATTGAAGTAGAAATAATACATCAATGTACATAATTTTATTGTGTTGTTCCCTTCGTTCTTTACTTTAAAAATACAACTTAACAGCTTTGCAATCAACTGAAATAATATTTAAAAAGTAAAAACAATAAACGTTTGGCTTTCTTAATACGATATCATTTCAAACGCTGTTGGAAGGAACCATTGCTTATTAGAGGTTTACAAGGTAATTTACCCAAGTACGCAAATGTAATGGTCGATTGCCCTTAGGCATGATTCTGTTTTATTACTTTAATCCGGTTGTAAAAATGCATGATCGAAGGGTCATCAGATAGGCAAAAACAGGGCCAAAATCTGATAAAATAGCGCTGTTTAACAGACTGTACGAAAATCCGTATGTCCGAAAATTTACAATCATGAAAAAAAAAATATTTTGGCTTAAAAAGGAAATGTAAGAAAATGTAGAATGTAAGAGAAAATACGGTGGTTTTATGGTGTTTAAATCGATTAGAAATAGCAAACCCAAAGACATTATCTCAAGTGTGATTTTCAAAAGATTTTATATGAATGTACACACACGGTAAAACTAGTCTATTAAAATGCAATACCTTCATTGGTTCTCATGTTTTTAATAATTATAAAACATAGGTATTTGTGAACACTTGTTGTTATATAATATTGAAATGTACACGCATACTGAAAATAAAATCATTAGCATAACGGCTAAGTTGGTTTTTACTAAGATTGCAATAGTGTTTATTTTATTATTATGAATCTTATGAGGATAACTTTGATAGTATGACACAGAGTATCTGAAGAAGATATATACATAATCACATATGTTGTTGTTGTTGTTGTGGTTATTGTTTCAATATTTTTATGAGTATCATACATTCAATGACGAATAGCTATTAATTTGTCATACAAACACCATAATTATTATTGGATTGCGGAGATTAAACAAATCGATTCCCTAGTAACTGATATAACTGATACATATTTTGAGCGACAATTTGAAACTAAATCTAGTATTATTTAAATTTGATTATTTTAATTGCAGACTTTTTTTATTAACCCCAATTAATGTGTACGCAACATTTCTTTTATTTAAATCGCTGAGTACGAAGCATTAAGCTATTTTTTTAATTAATTGACAGTGATCTTTAATGTATGTCATAATATAAATTAAAATCAATCTTAATTAAAGCTTGAGTACTTGGTTTGTAATAAGTTTTGTAAATGTTGCTGTAGTATTAGTATGCACAATAAATACTAACGCTCTGGCATATTGTGATGGTGATATGATTATATATTGCACAATGATTATGTGATGATGTTCTTGTGATGATAATGAGGCTATAATTAGTTTTTGAATTAAGCAAGCTAATTTTAAATAAGATACAAACACATCCCAATCCTAAAATTATCAGTCAGTTATAGTATTGTTTGCCTCTCAGCGCATAATTAATTGAAGGCCTAGTTTATCTGTTAATCCTCGCCCCATGTGGTGTCCCAGTGGGTACACTGATATTAATACACGATGTATTGGTCCACAATTAAATCTCTTATAAAAACATGTCTCTCAGGTGACTGAAAAATGGCTGTGTAGATACAACAAATACTACTACAACGGAGACTAAGATAACACATGTTACAATTAATTTGTCTTCCTTGCGTTCTTCTTATACGACAAACACTTCTAAAACAAAAAAGCAAAAAGCCGCCACTGCTACTGCTTCGGCTACTCTTACTGCTACTGCTACTGCTGCCGCTGCCGCTGCCGCTGCCACTGCCGCTGCCACTGCCGCTGCCACTGCCGCTGCCACTGTCGCTGCCACTGCCGCTGCCACTGCTGCTGCCACTGCCGCTGCCACTGCCGCTGCCACTGCCGCTGCCACTGTCGCTGCCACTGCCGCTGCCGCTGCCACTGCCGCTGCCACTGCCGCTGCCACTGCCGCTGCCACTGCCGCTGCCACTGCCGCTGCCACTGCCGCTGCCACGGCCACTGCCGCTGCCAGTGCTGCTGCTGCTGCTACTGCTACTGATAGTGCTACTGCTACTGCCACTGCCACTGCCGCTGCCACTGCTGCTACTGATAGTGCTACGGCTACTGCTACTGCTACTGATACGGCTACTGCTACTGCTACTGATACGGCTACTGCTACTGCTACTGCTACTTCTACTGCTACTGCTACTTCTACTGCTACTTCTACTGCTACTTCTACTGCTACTGCTACTGCTAGTGCTACTGCTAGTGCTACTGCTACTGATTCTGCTACTGCTACTGCTACTGCTACTGCTGCTGCTGCTGCTACTGCTACTTATTATAATAATTCTCCTTCTACTTCTCTTCCTACTATTGCTAGCAATGCTTCATAATTTATTTTTAAATGTATCATTTTGTTAAAACAGAAAAGAACTGTTATATATATTTTCTTAAAGGTGTAAAGAATCTAAACTTTTCTGCGATTGAAGTTTTATTTAACTGGATAAGTATAGGCCACATAACAGACGCTATTGTACTGATTTGTACTAAACAACATTTTGTCATAATCAACAGTTTTAACATGCCGCAGTTTCCTTGGAAGTTAACTTTTGATTGGACTTATGTATAAAACATTAACAAGGTAATTGTTGACAGTTTGTCCTGTCACAATTATATATTAGTTGAGCCAAACGTGTGATAAAGATCCCTTTTTGGGGTGGCGATAAATACTATTTATATTGTTCAACAGCTGCTGCTACTGCTGCTGCTGCTGCTGCTGCTGCTGCTGCTTCTGCTACTTATTATAATAATTCTCATTCTACTTCTCTTTCTACTATTGCTAGCAATGCTTCATAATTTATTTTTAAATGTATCATTTTGTTAAAACAGAAAAGAACTGTTATATATATTTTCTTAAAGGTGTAAAGAATCTAAACTTTTCTGCGATTGAAGTTTTATTTAACTGGATAAGTATAGGCCACATAACAGACGCTATTGTACTGATTTGTACTAAACAACATTTTGTCATAATCAACAGTTTTAACATGCCGCAGTTTCCTTAGAAGTTAACTTTTGATTGGACTTATGTATAAAACATTAACAAGGTAATTGTTGACAGTTTGTCCTGTCACAATTATATATTAGTTGAGCCAAACGTGTGATAAAGATCCCTTTTTGGGGTGGCGATAAATACTATTTATATTGTTCAACAGTGGGAGACTGAGAAAAAATATGTTACAATTAATTTGTCTACTTTGCCTGCTTCTTCTTTATTTATTTTTCTTGCTAATCGTTTAAGTTTAGTTTTAGTTAAGTAGGTATACCAATTTACATTTTTTGATAGATATTTATTTGGATAGTAATAGTATGTTTTATTTGACTTGACATTGAACCGGTATATTCATTGATAAGATCGGGATCTCCACAGGTGTTTAATCCCGATTGTTAAGTGGGGAGAAGGGTCCGTATGATAATGTTGTCGTCGGCTTACGAATCACATTTCATAAGTTTTAGACAAATATGCATACGTTATAAACCTAATTTAAATATAACATAGATTATAACTTATCTTTATTTTGATGAACTACGTTTAAGGTATAAAACTATAATTATATATTTGTTGTGTGCCGCATACATACCATCTTGCTTTTTTTAATTTGATCACAACGGTCCGAAGTCATAAACATTCATTATGCATGGTTGCTAAAGCACTGTGTATACTAACTAACCCATGTTTATTGTTGTTTGCTAGGGTTATGATTATTTATTTTTATTTTTTTTTATTGTAGAGGGGGAGGGCTTTTATAGAAGATTTCAACTAGTCCTTCAATTAACGAAAAAAAAAAATGGTATAGGAAATATAAAAGAGTAATAGACAGCTTCCTTCATGCTGTTCTATTATGGTGTTTTAACGCATATAATTATATATGGTTGATGAAGCACATAGTATGCTACCGATGTTTATTGTTGTTTGATGATGATGTTAAGTTGGTGTTGCAGTTGTTGTTGATGATGATGATGATGAGGAGGAGGAGGAAGAAGAAGAAGAAGATGATGATGATGATGGTGGTGGTGGTAGTGGTAGTGACGACGACGACGGTGATGATGATTTTGATTATGATAAAGAGATTTGAATTAAATTAATGCGCAAAGATTTTTCTTTTTAGCGGCCAAGTGCAGATATCTGCGCTCGGCCGCTGTAAGGGTTATGTAATATTTGCAAACTACATAGGAGTCAATAGCAGATACCAAGCACCATATGCTAATGAGAAACAAAAGCAAAATATTGGCAATCGCTGAAATCTCGAATATGACTTAATCATTTTATTAAATGAAAACCGGTAACTATTTAAAACTGTTATTATATTGCAACAACATAGCGTTGTTTATCCAAAAGACCATTGTTATAATTACAGGGACGTCAATAGGTCAAACTATTCAGGAAATATGATTTGAGTCGTCAAGGATAGATTTTGAGATCAATGTACGTCCGATGAGATTTTAAGGGAGTTGGAGGCGTAGGGACAGATTCGTTCGAGTACGCGATCATTTAAGAACAAATAATGTTGAAGCTTTATCGGAATTCCGGAAATTTGCGATCGGTACCGATTTTTCCTGGTTCTTTTTTATTGATTCTGATAAGTTAGTGGCCGGCACGGACATGAATATTAACTGAAGAAAACCTCTTCGCTACTTTCCGAAAATCTTCGACATGTTGCAAATATCCGTAATATTCCGCATTGTACTCACCAGAAATTGCAACTAGAAATACTACAATAAATCAATAAGCTACGGCTCGGGCGGGGATTTACATTTTATCCCTTTAAGGGACCTAATGCCCCAGACTACCGGCTATTTTTTCCGGAATTCGAACTTGATACACTTGATATCCCTGAATTAAATATTAATATCCGCAATTTTGATCTCTAGAGTGCTGACTGTTAGTATTGTATTTGACTGGAATGACTGTCGATTATGTGTTTTTAAGATTAAAACAAGCTTACGAAGAACTTTGTGTTTGCTTTTTTGTACGCTTTCTTTTTAAAAATGTATTGTCCGCCACGGACGCAACAATTGACCAAATGTACCAGATTGTGGTCTCTTTAAAGTGCTATGTTTCTATTGCCAATTGCAAAATTTGATTTAATTCATTCGGACCTACAAGCGGGAAACTTCTTCATTAAAATTCAATGGGCTTTTAAGAAGTTCGTTTAAAGGCCAAATTTGACGTTAAACAGCAACGCCGAAAACATTGCTATTCAGTCTTATTTATCACTTTTTTTGTAAGATTTACCAGTAGACGTTATCAGTGAAATTAAGCAAACACACAGTGCCGACAAGTATGGAAGGGTATTTAGGTAAAAATTACATCCTTCTTTGTGACTGTGTCATGATTCTTGATGGTACTTTCAATTAGTATGTAGACACCTTTTCATGCTTGATGACACATCTTGCCTGATGTCCAATGTCTATTTACATTCTGCTTAATGGTATCATGCATGTGTACAGAGGCAACATTCTTGTTCGTTAATTGCATGCTGCATATGTGTATGTTGGTTTGTTCAGAGAGACTTGTGCCATAGGCGCAGTGCATAATGGAATCAAATATTAATGCGTTGAATAAATTAACGCGATGGCAAGATGTGAGTTTCACCCAAGCACAAAGCAACATACTATCATGCATGATACAATGATGTCAATTGACAGTCATTCCGAAATGCTACGGAGGACTACGGAAATTTTTGGCGTATAACGGAAATTTTATGTTATAGGAGAAGTTGCGCCCCTTTGTAAGATATTTGCTACTGAACCGAAATTAACAGCGTGTTTGTAGACTTAACTTTGGTTAATGACTAACCATAATTTTTGTACAGTAATTTACCTTCAATAACCAAAGAAAGTCTATGGATATATTTCAATGTATGCTACTAATGCATGTATGCAGAGCTCCAGATAAGACGCTTAAAGTCGTAAAAAATTGAATTAAATTTAGTAAAACAGTAGACTTAAATTCTGTGCGTACGGTTACACATTGGAAAAATAAAATAAGAATTCAAAATGTGTGATCATGCGTAAAACTCAATGTCAATGCATATAATGTAAACATTTTATCAATGAGTTCCCACTCGTCTAGGCCCTCATTACAATTATGAAATCAACAGCACTTTAACGTTATTATGAATAACAGACCATCTTTACAACAGTCGAAAAGCCGAACGCTTTCCATTATCTGGTCCTTTTATCGCAAAAAGTCTGCTGTAACCCGGCAATTGTCATGAGCTCTTCTTAGACTATAAACCTAAATTCGGATGTGCCAAAAATTATACTTACCTGAAAAAAAGAATTACTAATAGACTTTAAGGCTGGATTTTTTATAGAGTGTAAACCAAGATTTTGCTGAAAAAGTTATCTGGAACTTTGCATGTATGTTGATAGGAAATGGATTACATAATTTCAAATTTACTAGAATACTTTTATATTGCACCACATAAAATGATATAAGACTATAATATTGAAGTGCACATATAAACTTTATTATAGCTGGTTAGGTATTTCGTGTCAATCTCTTTCACATATGAAAGAGCTGTTGGTCATGCTGCTTTAAGTACATATAGATGCATGACACAATTTAGATTAAGCAAAATAAAACAATAGGTATTTGCCAAGAGTCAAATATATACGAGCAGTAAGAGCGTAATCGTGCGCAGCGAGACTTACTCATGTAGAATTGAAACTCTTATTGCTTTCTTTCGAAATAATTTCATGTGTCCGATCTAATATGCAATATGCCCGGTGTTTTTTATGCAGATTAATGTTCCGTTTTAGATCCATAATTAACGAATGCCTCAATACTTTCAAAAATTAACACCGGAATAATGTTCACCGACATTTTTTCATACAGATTGGATATAAATGTTATAGAGCTTAACAAAAAAAATACTTTAAGCCCTGTTCTCCCGGCACACGTGCTGGACACACAGGTGGTTAACGTGTGGCTATGATAATAATTAGTGAAAACATCTTTTTGAATGATAAATAATCATATTATAACGAAAAATCAAATTTTCTATTTAAAAAAATCACTATCGTTATATATATAACAAGGTATCCAACTCAAAATCATCCGAAAACCGGGTGCATCGTTTCGAGCAGCCATTACTAAATTAATTTTGCAGCGATTTTCATGACCCGGTCTTATTCAACGCAGAAATGAATTTCCTTTTAGGAAATGTATATATCTTGTTATATTTCTACACATACTGGGTTAAATTTTAAGAAATAACGCTATACATAATTCGCTCGACCCAGTTGTGATCGATCAGACCGTATTTATGAATGAAATCTCCAGTTGTAAAGACACACCTCCGCATTGGAGCAATGAAATCACTCGTGTGTTTAAAATGTCAGTTGGTTGAAATGTATGTAAACAAAGGTTTCTAAATGCGCTGGACAGTTAGTTTTGATGCATAATGCAACGGCAAGCACGGTAAGAATGTTTTTTCATACGTTTTATTGAATTATGGTATCGAGGTTCGTGAACTTTGCAGGGAAAATGCCCTTTACTCCGTGAAGATTTCAGTCATGAATACTGTCTGATCGATCACAGCTGGGTCACGCGAGTTGTGTATCGTGTTATTTCTTATAAGTTGACCCAGTATTTTTAAAAATATTGCAAGATCGTGAAAATCGCTGCAAAATTGATGAAGTTTCTCGGGCGACAGTGTGACAATACGATGATAACAGGGTGACAATACGATGGCGACAATGCGATAGTACGATGGCGACAATGCGAGAACGCGATAATACGATGACGACAATCAGACAGTGCGATGACGACAGTGCGACAATACGATGGCGACAGTGAGATAGTACGATGGCGACAATGCTACAGTTCGATAGTGCGATAATACGATGACGACAGTGCGAAAATACGATGACGACAGTGCGACAATACGATGGCGATAGCCGACAGTGCGATAGTACGATGGTGCCAATGCGATAACGCGATAGTATGATGGCGGCAATTCGAAAATGCGATGGCGACAGTGCGACAATACGATGGCGACAATGCGATAGAACGATGGCGACATTGCGATGATACCGCGGCGACAGTACGATATGACTATCGCATTGTCGCCCCCCGTACTATCGCACTGCCGCCATTGTATTGTCGCACTGTCGCATTGTCGTCATCGTACTAGCGCGTTTCCGCAATCGTACGAACGCATTGTCGCCATCGTCTTGTCGCACTGTCGTCATCGTACTTTCGCGTTCTCGCATTCTCGCCCTCTGAATTTAAATGAGTAACCACGGTGGCCCTTACGGTATTTTGTACAGTTAAGTGCGTAAAATCTGGTTTGGAATAGCAATTTATATGCCGAAAACAGATGTTGAAAACCCGACTTTGTTTTATAAGTAGTCGTCTAAATATACAATGAGTTTTCCGAGCATTAAATAAACATATTAAAATAAAATTCATGTTCGTATCGGTTGAAGTTCTTTTTAATAGTAGAAGCAAAGAACACAATAAAACGCTGATTGGGCTTACTAATTTGAGGCAAGAAAAAACACATCGCGCTATTATATATAACATATAACGCGCATCCGCAAAGTTCGAGCGCCCGTCTCGGTGCCGTCGTTTCCGGTGAAAGTTTCGCACAGGAGCTACCGAGTTTGGATATGAGACCACGAATCATGGCTTGACTTTATATATCAGTCAGCGTAGAACCTGACCAGACTGCGCGGTTGGACAAGCTAGGATGGACCAACTTTGGCCGCATATGACATAAGACCCATTTTCGCATGACGCGGGTCATCTGACCTTTATAATGTGTATATAGCTTTGAATGGAATATGCACATAGTTTTTTGCATGGACTTATTGTTATGTTAATGTGTTGCACGCTTTCAAAAGCAGAGGGCATATTTAAGACCAATTATACTACGGAGTTCATTTTCTGTTGCAAAATGAAATGTAATAAAGATTGTTACTCAGCGGTGTGTACAGTATTACAGCGTTGTCTGTCTGCGATGCATTTATACTGGTTCTAAGCTGGCATACTCACCAATTGGACTCAACCATCTGCTCGAACAAGAAATGATAAGTTCTACTAGCATAAACCTTTAATTGTAACTTATTTTAAAAATATTCATGTTATTTATATTATTCAATTTATTATTCATAATTATAATTATTATTTCCTTTATTGTTGTTTATCGCATTAAGAAACTTATTCGGCTTACGAAACTGAAAAATCCCATTGGAAAAAAATCCCATAGGAGAAAAAATCCCATGGATGAAAAAAATCCCATGGGTGAAAAAAATCCCATGGGAGAAAAAATCCCATGGGAGAAAAATCCCATGGGAGAAAAATCCCATGGGAGAAAAATCCCATGGGAATTTTATTCTTTTTTAACACGACTAAACGCATTAAAATATCGTAGGTTGTTCATCATTTCATAAAATATGATGTTTCTGGAAGTTTCATGAATAAATCTCTCAAAATAAGAAAAAAATCCCATGGGAATTTTTTCTCCCATTTTAAAATGGGATTTTTTTATTACTAAATATTTATATATATAATTTGCATAAGACCAATATACAGTCCTTAAATAACGTAAAAATACTTGCAAACGCAAATAAAACACGTTTTTTAAAATGTTCAAAATCCCATGGGATTTTTCTCCCATTTGCAAATTATGGGAGAAAAAAAATCCCATGGGAGAAAAAAATCCCATGGGAAAATCGAAATTCCCATGGGAAAATGCAAAAATCCCATGGGAACGCCAACTTTGCTTATAAATTTCATAGTGAAGAAAACGCATTTTATGAGTGAAAATAACCAAATATTAATAAAAGATAAGACTTTTATCGCATACTATGTCTCAAAGTAGCGAATCTTTAAGAAAAAGGGTACTTAAGTTTGCGAAATTTCGGTTTTTGCAAAGTTTTTCCGGTGGCCGTTCTTTGAGTGGACGCTGGGTAGGATTTCACCGATATCGTTGGCCATGTGTCTATCAACGGCGGCCTTATGCCACTCAGAATGCTTGTGCTTGTTTACTTAAGGACGTACGCGGCAGTTTAGTTTTACGCATATTTGTTTTGACTGTAACACCGGTTGCGCAATAAGTGTATGCTTTTTCGGATATTCGAATAAAACGGGATGCATAGTCAATAAGGGAATGATACCAAGAAATAAAGTATTATGAAGTTAAAAATATTGATAAACAATTTGTAGCCCCAAAATAAAACAGTTAGATTCAACCATCATTCCTGCGACTACAAAAAACTTTTTTTATCGCGTGTTTGTAACAACTAGCAAAAATTTTAATTCGGAAAACAGTCAATTCTTCCTTATAACTGAGCATGTTTGTGTCGCAAGTACGAAATGTCTAAAACGGATGGATTTCCTTCAAATTAAGCAATTTGTCATTGAATCATCATATATTTAAAACATGCCATCAAAGCATAGGTGTTATATATAATATATAATCAAAATCGTTATGTAATTTTCATGTTATGCTTAAAAAAACATCAGCAAACTTTAATTTCTCTATTAGCGGCTTAAGATATCAATTTTTATGTAGTGTTGTTTTCGATAATTTACTTCATAAAATATCCGATTAATTAAAAAATTTCATCCACGACGCTCTGATACTTCTGACCATGTGCGGATGTTGGTGCACCTTGACGCACGTGTATATAATACATGGGATCACGTGTAGCATAGGGGAATTTGATAAGGCCCGTATTCTGGAATGGAAAACAGCCTTTAAAATACAAGTATATAATTGAGTCTCAATAAGATATATTCTAACATTTGACAGAACAATGACCCGCATTATATTGAGCAAACAGGATCGGATATTTATTTATGTAGTGCATTTTCAGTCGTGATGCGTTGGAACTTAGCATTATTGTTTGACTGCGAGTTGTATTTTGAATTGTAATTGAGAACAAAAGAGCTTGGTAACTTAGTAAATATCCCCCTCTAAAGGCGGAGTGATATAGAATTGGCCTTGTCCGTCCGTACGACAGCGTCCACCCGTCTGTCACAAACAAAATGTTGTGCTTGTTTCTTCGTTTTCTTATATCTTGTTGATAACCCACAAGCCATTTGAGTAAATTGCAATGAAATATATATGCTGGAAGGTTATAAAATTTGAAAGTAAGAAATTATATATTTTTTAATTTTACAACGTAAAATGTAGTCGTTTTATTCAAAGGTCAATAAAACGAATAAGAACACCCGCCTCCCTCTATTTTTATTTTATTTTAATATCAGAAAAAGTTGGATCTATCAAACAATATGCCATATGTAATAAAAAATACTAAAAATTACCGCAAACGTTCTTAAAATGTATTCTGAACTTTAAAATATCTGAGTCATTGTATATTTACAAACAAAATACTTTTTTCAGTATTATTACATTACAGTGGCTTATCAACAACTAATATATTATTATCATATAAAAAAACTCATTATAGATAACGAAGTTCATGTAGGTAGTTAATGATTGCTTTACATATGCGCCATAATTGCCTTCTATAATATCTCTATTCATATGCGATCTTGTTTGTAATATGTAAACGTTTTCCTAAAATGAAATACTTGTGTTGGATTAGATTTTTATCGTACACGAACTTTTAAGATAAAATTGTGTTTTCATATATATTTTCATAGCAATACTAATAATATGGTACTGCGTTTATATACATTAATTCATACGTATGATATGCCGCGAATTGGTGAAGTCATATCAAGAATCACAATTAATACCGTTGATATGCCCCTTTAAATGTATTTTATGCGTATTGGTTTTAATTGAATATTTAATTAACCTAATGTAATGATCTCGATACACATTATTTATGATTTGTATTTTTATTATACACATGTATTCAAATATACTTTTGCAAACAAAAATAAATTGCTAAAGTCATGTCAAGAATTTCATTAAAAGTGGTATGCCTCTTTAAATGTATTCAATTATCTTGTGTTTTTGTTTAGTTCAGTATAAACTTATTTTGTTTGATCTTGCTACACATAATTTGCGTGTTCACTTTAATTAAAATCTTCTGTTGCATAGGCATACATAAAAACATTGGTCATGTCATGTCAAGAATTACACTCAATACCGTTCATTAACCATTAAATATATTGTATACATCTTGTGTTCAGTTCTTTACTGTATTATTCTTCTTTTACTCATCTTGCTACACATAATTTGTGTTTTCATTTACATTTCATTGGCATACAGCAATACATGTACTAGTACGTGTTTTGACTTGCACCATGTACATGGTTTTCACTGTGTTTTTAAACTGTATTTTAATACATTCAGTTAAATTGCATTTGTGAACAAACGACCCTGATGACCTATTGTTTTCTTTTTATATTTGTATTAAGTTATAACTCATTAAACATTAAGGTAAATTTTGAAAAAATCTGGGTGGAGGAAGACATGTTAAAATAAAAATGACTTTGATGCATTTTATTTATTTTCATATTTTAAATTCTGTTGTTTTTGTTTATGTTTAAAAATTGATAAAAAACATGAATCAATCTATTCATGTTTAAAAAAAATTAGTTTGCAGTCAAATTAAATCAGTATTACATATTTTGTGAGAAATAGTGGTTGTTTTCAACACTTTTCCAATTAATTTACTCTAGTTTTTATGTTATTACCTTATTGGTGAATTGTTCTTGTGCTGAAATATGCTTGTTGGTCAAGTGCGAATAAAAAATGAACAACACCGGTGACCCATGATTTTTATTTTATTTTTCTTTCCACAACAGATGGTTCTACCTAAATACCAAAAATCATTAAATTCTGGGTGGAGCAAAATTTGCATAAAAACTGCAGCATACGTCCTTTAGATGGAGAATAGTGATGCAAATGCCTTCAGAATAGTTAATTATATACACATGTCACGTCCATTAAAACTTAATAAGTTAAATTTTAAACACGCAGGCGCTAATCGTCGTCGCTAATTATTATCACAGTCATGAAATCTGACCGATGGGGCGTTCATTGCCGCGGATTACGGACTTGCTGGTTCATGATCAATTAACTGATCATGTTGAACGGCTTCCTAGTTTACACATTAGGGGAGGCGCAGTTTTCCTGTTTCAGATAAGGGGCATCGAATTTTATGCAAATCGATTTCGTGCCAAAATTGTTGGCCCTGCCGCTCTATTTCTTACGCCCTTGAAACAACGATTTGCTATGCAAAGAAGGTATACGCTTTTATTTATAGGGTACTTTTGGTGAAGACAAAGCAAGAACGTGTGGTTTAACACTAATTGTACGTAAGTAGCTCTAACTAATTATACATGCTTGACTAATTGCACTGATTCCAAAACGTCACTTAAATGTCAAAATGGAAATAATAATAATTGCCCGTGCTTTTAAAATGTACAATGCACTCATTATAAAGAAGTGGAACCCCAGTTGCTACAGCAGTATTGCATTCCTATTATTCACACGTTCGTGGTCCTTATGGCAAGTGACCAAATGCCAAAACAGTACAGTACGGCACAATACGAAACAACATATACACATAATAGAATAAAGTTGGGGCCACCGCCTTGTAATGGTCAATGCAAAGAACTTGGGGTTTAAACCGGTTTTAGAGCGCTTAACCTCACACTTGGCCCAGCAATAGTCATGATACATATAAGTGTTAATAAAATTAAATCTCATAGCATAGCAACTCAAATAAAACAGTTATAAAAGGGAATTAAAACGCATTCAATTTAATGACCATTTAATTACTCAATAACTAATATTATGAACACTAAATTTAAAAAAAAACACGCACAAAAAACATTATTCGCGGCTAGCGGAAATCCTAGTACACCATCAAGATATTCTACGGCAAAGCGCAGTTCGGATGTGGCCGCTTAGAAAAGCGTTTGAAAGCGCGCAAAATCGCGTGCAGTTTGAAGCAACATCGCTTTTGCTACAAAGGGCAAGAGCCGCTGACTGATTACGTTTCGGAGTAAACAATTGTTTGGAAAGCTTTGTAATGGACTCGCTAGTTGGAGCCTGGGAATATGTATGTGCCGAAAACTTAGACGAATGCATGACAGCGGCAGGTCAGTGCACAGTTTGCAGTTTTAGTAATAGAGAAATATACATGTATTAAACTCGTTACCGGTAATAAAAATCTAATTACTGGTGCATGAAATAATGATGTATACTTCTCAACAGGCTAATTGGCTTGTACTCACCTGAGCACAAAGTGCTCATGGTGAGCTTTTGTGATCACCTGCGTCGTGCGTCGACCGTGTGACCGCTCCATAGAGGCCATATTTATTGCCCAATATGTTCTTGCCAATCCGTTGAAAATCATGGTAACAAGGGGTGGGGCAGTTTTCCTGATATTGCTTTAGTAAAAACTTGTTTACACTTTAAAATTAACATGTTTATCCAATCAGCATAAACTTTATCAGAACATGTGTTCTTATGATAGCTTAGTCGATTTCAAAAATGATTACGAGTAAAAAGCAAACATCACAAAAGCTCCGTAGACAAAATAGTTCATTTGGTTCTCATGTGAGCGACCTTAAGCTTTTGGTTCTCTTGTTTAAAATATGCAAGTACATTCACAAGAACGTGGTGCATTCCTATTCAGTCTGATTTGAATAAAGATGCTACCTAATATATTTGTTTGTGCAGAAAATACAATACACAGAAGTAACAGCGATGGTGCTCAAATGAGACCGAGATATAACTCTGCATTTCATTAAAATTTGCCAAAAATCCATCTGTGTTTATAACTTATTGTAATAAACTAAGGTATAAGAGCACACAATTGTATGCATAACTTATTGTAATAAACATAGGTATAAGAACACAAAAATGTATACATAACTTATTGTAATAAACTTAGGTATAAGACACAAAATTGTATTTTTAATCAACTAAAAATATTAATTAAAAATATATATATATATACAAATATGCCTTGGTAGCATGATTCCGGACCAAAACGTCAATTAAAGTTGTATATTGTATTTGAATAGAAAGCATCTGAACAATATACTTTAATTTCGTAAATAATAATTATAAAACCTACAATTTACATATATATATTTTTGACAACTGTTTTGTCCAGCTTGTCTATATGCGTTTTTGAGATTGATATAACTTGTCTTTATATAAAATAGAAAAAAAGAAGAAGATTGTGTATCCGAGATACTTTCCTTATCCGATGAAATATTGAAAACAATATAGCAAATATACACTGTGTAATAATATCTCGCAAACCTTATCGCTGTGTTTATCATAGTTTGTTATTTTCAAAATCTGAATTTTTGATTAAAAAAACTGCGTTCTTAATAATTTACAAATACATATAACAGTATATGGGTTTACTGTAATGTGTGTGCATCTCTTACCTTTAGATCTGCATTGTCTTTGATAATATTTGTTTATATAGCTCATAACCAACTATCCAGACACCTACTCATGTTAAATTACATAAATTCCACGTTCAAGTCGACCAAATTAAGAGTAAAACAACCATTCTGTGTTGAGGATTATTTTTTTGTCAATTTAACTGTACATGTTTACTTATTTTAATCCTAGACATATAACACCTGTATTGTTATAATTCCGCATTTAAGAACATTGATCTATAGTTATATATGTAGCGTGCGGTGCTTAGAATATATGTGTTACAGAAAATACAGAAAATGTGTGTTATACATGCAAGTATGTGTAGTCAGTTTATTGTGTTTGCTCTACAATTCCACTTCACTTATGTTGTCAATTAACTTCTTTCTAAACAGGGCAACAGATTTTTGTAATGATTTTTGTCAAATAAAAATTATAATATTTCTATTGAGAGTAAGACGCTCATAATTTTGTTATATGAGTATTAACACATCTGGTGGTAATTCTAGTTCATCTTTTTTCGAAACTAGATTAACTGCAGGCCAGATACAGTCAAAATGAGAATACTGGAGTATCATTCCATAGGTACAAAATGCTTAAAAACTTTTTCTTGTCAAATAAAAAGTGTGAATATTCGTCAGTCGATCTAAGCATGTTTCGTTTTCGTATATTCGTATCGACAATGCGACGGACATACGAATGTACTCGTGTATATGTCTCTTGATCTTAGCACATTTCGTGTAATTTTGAAATTTGCTAAACGTTTCCTAAATAACAGTTTACTAAAACGTGTACTGGTTGCATTAATTGTGTTTAACAATGAACGAAGATACACAGATATATTCAAATGATGATTTTCAAATACAGTGGTTGCATAGGTTTATTTTAACTGTCATGAACATTTTAGCAAATAATAGCACAACAATGTTTGTATCCGGATAAATATTTTTTCATTGCAATAGTCATTTTTAGTTATTATTGTAACCTAAGCTTCTTAATTATTAGAATTTTAATATCTAGGTGTTAGAGAAAGGCTAGATGACGCAGCATCATTAATAAATTGCTCTTTACAAAAGTTTTCTATTGAATGATAAGTACATTAACAGTGTTACTCGTAACTACGAGAAGGTTTTTTATAGAAAGAAAATGATTTTAAATTAAAAAAAAAACACTATAAAGTGAATATTTTGCTTTTGGCAAAAAGTAACCATACAATCTACGTTGTTAAATATATATATAAATATATATATATTGTTTCTCAGATCACTATTTCAATTAGTTTGTGTATTTCCAGTGTACGGAAGTGCGATTTTTTATGCATCTATTGAGGACCAGTGGTTTATTGTTTTTTTTTCTCACTTTTGTGATTATTTCTTTTTACTTCTTGATTTCTATGGAATATTCATCTTTTTGTATACCTATTTTTTGTTTTCTATTTTTGTTTGTATGTATTGTTATCTTATGTCTCATAATAGAATCCAACTGGACATGTTTTAAACCAGAAACTAACTGGACAAGCACACACAAAGTATCATTTACATCACCCTCCACCTTTTCAAATGATTAAATTATGTACTTTGAATATAAAAGGGCTAAACAATAAGGACAAACGCATAGAAATCTTAAAATGCTAAGATGAAAAAAGTATATACCTATTACAGTAAAGTAACTTTAGCACAAACCTTAAAAGATGAATGGGACGGAGACATCTATACCAGTGGACAACATACTAATAAACAAGGCATCGCCTTTCTGATAAAAAAATAATATAGGGATCACAGTCGATAACTTTAACGACATAATAATTGGCAGACATACAAGTATAGATATCAAAATACACGAAACACAGTTAACATAAATCAACGTTTACGGCCCTAAATATAGATGATTCCACATTTTACGAAATTTTACAATCCTTTATAATTAATAACCAAGATAAAAACATTATAGTCGGTGATGATTTCAATGCTGTTCTTAACCCATTATTAGATAGAAAGAAGGGAAACCTTTATACTCATTTGAAAAATAGAAACATTTTGAATCAAATAATTGAAAACTTCAATATTATAGACATATAACAGTAATTCCAAACGAAAGCAAATTCACCTGGCACTCAAAAACAATACCAACAATATTTTGTAGATAAGACTATTTTTTAATATCTGAGTCACTTTGCAATATTATTGACACATGTAGCATAAAATCAGGATTTATGACTAACCACTCTCTAGTTGATCTTAAACTGCAAAATACAACCTGAAAGAGGCCCAGGATACTTTAAAATGAATAACAACATCTTATTAGATACACAATATAAAACGCAAATAAAAAAAGAAATATTCAATACAGCTCAAAATAATAAAGATGCGAACCCAAACACCTTATGGGAAGTAATTAAAGGAAATACGTATTACAATTAGATACACATCATTTAAACAAAAAGAAACACGCAAACTTAAAACTGAAACCACCAAAATCATTGAAACACTTGAAAAACAATTGCATCAACAAACACAAACGATACCAAAGCCATTAAAAATGAAATTACATAAAAAAAAACAAGTATTAGAAGGAATTTATCATACACATCTCAATAGAATAATACTACGAGCACTTGCAAGCATGTTGAACACAATGAAAAAAAAACAACAAAATACTTTGCAAACATCGAAAAACGCAGAAAAGAACAAAAAATGTATGCAAATAAGTAGTCAATGGCGAAGATATAACAAACAGAACTCAAATACTAGAAGAACAACGTTTATTTTTTCGAAACCCTCTATAAACGAAAACATGTTGAAAATAACACCCTTTTTAAAAATACACATCATGCTTTAAAAAACTAATCTGCGACGGATTACTGAATGAATATGAATGTGGATTGGCACTAAAAGAAATGCAAAATAACAAAAGTCCAGGATCTGATGGCATCACAATCGACATTTATAAAATATTCAGGAATGATATTAAAGCGCATTTAATAAATTCACTTAACTATTCATTTAACAACGAAAACTTTACTACGCTTTTAAAACAAGTTATAATATCACTCATTCCAAAACCTGGAAAATCCTTATCATACTGGTGCCCGATTAGTTTACTGAACACTGATTATAAAATTGCAACTAAAAGTATATCAAACAGAATTTAAACAATATTACCATCAATCATTTCTAGATCTCAATCTGGTTGCATTAATACCCCCGTCAAACCGGACCGGCGTCCTTTCTGCGTCCTAACGGCGACCCAGATCGCAGTGAGGACGCCATAGACGCCGGAGGAACGCAGTAAAGACGCAAGAGGACGCAGTGAAGACGCCGAAATTGCTCAGGACGCGAGCCCACAGCGACCACTTTGAACATGTTCAAAGTGGTCGCCGAAGTCCGGCGTTTTTACGGCGTTCTGTTAAGGACGCAATAGTCGTAGTACGGACGTGGTAGGGTCGCTGTAAGGTCGCTATGGACGTCGTGTGGTCGCCGCTCAAACCCACAGAAAATGACCGTACGGCGACTTTATTGCGACTTGAGTACGTCCTGTGTACGTCTATTGCGTCCTCAGAACGACTTTGGCGTCCTTACTGCGACTTCATTGCGTCCTTACGGCGTCTATTGCGACCCTACTACGACTGTGGCGTTCCTACTGCTACCTCAGTGCGTCTTTATTGACGTATTAAGTACGCCGTGAGAACGCGCAGAACGCCATAAACCAGGACGCTGGTGTGACGGGAAGGCGAAAAACAGCATTTTTACCGAAAGTCATTGGCGTCCTTACTTTCACTTTCCACTTTCATCCTCGCTATTTATTATATGCATCGAGTATCTATCACACTATATCCAATCAAATAAAAATATAAACGGAATATCGCTAGAACCTGACGAAGAAATTGAACAGCCCCTATTGCTGACTATGCAACTTCTTTTTTAAATGACAGTAGTGACTTATACAATAATCTTATAGAACCGCTAACCCTTTTTGGAATGGCATCGGGTCTTAAACTAAACAAAAGTAAATGCACTGTGCTACGAGTAGGTAAATTTAAACAAAGTAATATTCATCATAAAAAAGAAATGAAATTCAACTGGACATCAGATGAGGCAACAAGGTTAGGAACAACATTTTACAAACAATGAAAATGAAACAGTTAAAAAAATCGATCAAATCATGGCAGCATCGTAAACTTACACTAATCGGAAAAACACCGTGTTGAAAACGTTTGCCCTCCCTAAATCAATTTATACACTAACAGTTCTCATAAACCCACCAAATAATATTATTAAAGATATAACATCAGAAATATTTAATTTCATATGGGACGATAAACCTGATAAAAATAAGTGAACTCAATTAATTCAATCAGTAGAATATGGAGGTATCAGTCTAACGGACATAGATTCATTCCTGAATGCAATCAAATGCAGCTTGGTTAAAAGATATTTAGAAAATACCAATACGAGTAAATGGAAATTATTCTACCAGAAAATTCTAAAAACATATGGCGACTCCTTTCTTTTTGAATGTAATATCAACAATAATATCTTAGATGAAATTTCAACCAAAAACATATTTCTATCGAATGTTCTATCAGCACGGTGTAAAAATACACACAATTTAGAATCAAAAATAAACAGTAAAACCATTTTATCGAACAATAAAGACATAACTACTAACAAAAAAACGTTTTTCTATAAACATTGGTTTGAACGAAACATAAAATATGTATATCAATTGCACGACTACAGAATAAACGACTTCTATTCGTTTGATAATTTATGCTACATATTCAGAATACCTACAAGTAATTTCTAGATGTACTACACATTAATCAAAAATATACCCATACATATTAAAGCTGTTACCAATACAAATAACACAACATATACTCAAAAAACATTCGTAGAAAACAGAATTGCAAAACAAAACAAAACGAACAAAATATTTTACACATTTCAAATTAAAAACCCTGCCGAAATCTCTAAAGCTCAAACTTAATGGTAAAACCTTCTTGGAGAAAAAGAATTTAATTGGAAACAAATATGTGTCATCAACTACTGATAGCACACTGAGAATTTTTCAATATTAATACATCCAGAGAATCATAGCTACAAATTAATATCTTTTAAATGCAACCTATCCAACACAAATCTATGTGATATGTGTATTGAACATATTGAAACAATAGAACACCTTTTCTGGGAGTGTAAACATATTCAATCTCTATGGAACCAATTGACAAAATTTCTACAGAAACAACAATTAAATGTTAAACTTTCTCTCTCAGACATCAGTTTAGGGGTAAATACCTTCAAAATACAAGAGGTTAATAACTCTGTGAATTACATTATTATATTAATGAAATATTGTATATTCAGCATGAAATACAGAAAACAAACACCTACAATTAACTGTTTTAAAACTGAAGATTCAAATTGAAAAAGAAATAGTCCTCAACAATGATACACTTCATATATTTGAACAAAAAATGGAAACACATGATACTTTAATACTTAAGTCCAGTTTCCTTTCTACCCACTTTATGCAACTCATCTTTATTCATAATTATTATGTTGTTTTTCTTTTTTTTAAACATCTATCACAGACAACCAAAGAAAAAATACATATTAACCTTTTTTATTTAATTAAATGGAAACCACAAGGTCAAAAGAATATATATGAGCATATCTTGTATAACCTGTTTGCACATTATTGCTGCTACATGGTATCACTTTTTTAATGATCATATATATATATATATATATATATATATATATATATATATATATATATATATATATAGGATCTGGCACGAGTTGTCATATCATACCATATTTTATTAAACGAGTTCAGGAACTTTGTTAGTAAGCGAGCCTTATCCTGGACGAGTTTAATAAAATATGGTATGATATGACAACGAGTGTCAGATCTTTGTTATCACATGTTTTTATATGAGAAAATTAAATAAATATTTACGCAAACATAATGATAAATCCAGAATGTTGATCACATTTCGTGACGTCATTTGACGTTGCAACGTCATTGCAGCAAATTAACAAAAAGCGATTGGTCAATAAACGAAAACTAAGCCAATGAAAGCGCTTAAAAATGTTGTTTTACACATGTGTAATATAAAAAAATAGGTAATGGTTGTATTACATGGGAAACAGGGTATAGCATGTGATAAACATGTATACATTGTATGTATTATATTGAATAAAAATATAAAAAAAATAAAATACAATATATGTTCATTTTGGTTTCAAACCTAAGCGAATCGTGACATTTAGATAAATGAGTGTTTTTTACGACACGTGAAGAAAATAGTTGGTTGTTATAAGCAACATCCAGTGGTAAAGATATTCATTCTTATAAACGATATTGTCGCATGCAGATGTTGTCCACTGTTTACTATTGTAAATCCGATGTGAGAGAAAGGCCTTGAACACACGATGATGACATCACTGCTCAAAAGGTCGTACCCATTTCTGCTCTCGTAGCATAGTGTTCTCTCTTTTATATTTCGCTATTTTCATCATTTAAATCTTGTATTCTTTTTAGTTTTTGTCAAGCACGATGAAGAAACGTTTATTTTTAAATTAATTAATACATATTAAGCGGCTGAACACTATAAATTACCATTTTCAAGTATTTATAAAAACTGCAAAGGTCTGTAACCATGCAATGAAACATTGTATTATAAACTGTACGATGAAAACCCATATACCCAATTGTCAGTTGTGTCTTATTAGTAAGGCTACAGTAAATGCGTATTATTTGAATTATTGAATCATTACAGAATGGAATGTATAGCTTTCAAAGTTTGCTGTACTTGTTATTTCAATCTTTGTTAAAATGTCTGGGGGAAATGCACGTTTTGTTTTAATATTTACGTGCACATTTTCGTTAATAATAAATGTGTAGACGTTCGTCGTCTTAAAAATAACAATTGCAAATCACAGTGTTAAATACAGTATGTGTCATTTTTATGAAGATATAAATTATATATTAAAACTTTGATCAATCTACTTTTTTTACATGCAATTCGTATTAATAAGTTATGGTGTGAAATGGTAGCATGTTAGGAGGTAAGGGGTGACGTGAACATCATAATTGCTAATCGGGCAAAAAAACACACCACGGGACGGCTTTGATAATTCTTACGAATCAAGACTTCATTCTTGACGACCTAGTGCTTTTACACGTGTCTCATCATTAAAGATCGTCACGGAATTTGTTCAAGTGAAGGCTTGTGCTTCTACAAACTTACAAAACGAGTATTGACGCAACGCTCGATCTTGTCAAATGCCAAAATTTACTACTTAAACTCTTTGAACATTTTGCATCCAAATACGTTTGTTACACGTTATTGTAATTTAGGTCGCATCAGCAGTTTTCAACGTTCACATTGAGTTGACAGGTTTCCTCTTAATTGTAAATCAATAAATCACATGTAAGCAATATCTGCTCCATTTATTAACATGTTAAGTATTTTTATAAGCCGGAACATGAGTTCGTACTTGATATGAAATACATCTAGTCTAGAATACTTAGTATTCCTTATATCAGCTTATTTACAAAGGATAACTTCCAAACGCGCTTTGTCGTTAAAATCGCCTAAATATTTCAAAATTACACATAACCATTATGTCATCAAATATTTAATACTTATCCCGGTATACATTTTTAATAAAACCACCATGGGCTAAAGTCTGAGGGTTATACGCGGTTTAATAATTCTAATATTAAATAAATTATTGAGCAAGTGAAGTGAATGAGTCTTTTTAGAATTTAGGTGCTTTATATAATATTTAAACTTTACCCAATTTTGAGTTCGCACGAGGGGTTCATTGTAACATGATTGTTTGATTTGCGCCATGGATACCATGTTCTCAAGGGTTATGCTATTTGGTAGCTTTAGACGTCGTTTCTCTTTAAACAAAATTTCCAAAATATTTGAATGCCTCCAATTGCAAATTTGCAATACTGCTCAACAATCCTTTTCAATTTACATTTGATAACTACAAATATCCAAAAATGAATACAAATCTATTTAGGGATTTAATTACCTGAAAATACCAGTAACATTTTTAAATAATTCAATTCAACCTTTTTTGTAACAAACCATTTAAACGCAGCTTGGTATAGACAAATGCCTGCATGTCGATACGTAACATGGACTTCGGTTATGATACGTGTTACCCATTGCCACGAATCACTGTTCGTTGTTACAGGGGCATGGGACGGAAAAATGGGTTCGAATTTCATTGATTAATTATCAAAGTCGCGTATCATTGACATGCGTTCGCGAGATAAATGATGATGTGTCGCATTGTAGAAAAAGATTGATAAAACAAACAGAAGATTACACTGAAAGGTAAGGCAAGGTTCATGTTCTTATTTCACGGATGCGCAAGCTGGTCTGGAGCTCTGTTGGCCGCATATGACATTGAACCGATTTTCGCATGACGCGGCTCATTCTGTTGTTGAGTCTATCGTGTTTAATAAATTTCACAAAAGCTCTCAAAAGGGCTTCATGATACAGGGATGAGAAGAACAAAAAACTTATTTTGTTTGTGTTGGATGGAAGAACGATCGTAGAAAAGAGAGAGAGAGAGCCCACTGTCATATTTTATTAGGCGTTTTTAAGCCAACGATACTATGACGATAAGAACCAAAATGATCTACGTGGGTTGAGAGGGGGGGGAGATAAATTTAGAATAAAGGAATGAAGAGATCAGAGTATAACGTTGCTCAAATTGAAGAAATGCATCTTTCCCACGCACAATTTCGATGCTCCGCAAACTGCTAAACTTAAGATATCAACATACTTAGGTCACATTTGCCAACTGTGCGATCACTGACCATTCGTCTTATGGATCATCTGGTCTGCGGTAAACAACTAGTAAACAATATATGCTTATCACCGGCTATTTAACTTTTCACAATAAATTCACAATATTGGGAAAATGACCCGTTGTGAACTATGATGTTATTGTGCGTTCAGTTGACTGACCTCTGATCGAGCAATAATTCAAAAAATGGTGCCTAGTAACTTGTATAGTCACATTTGTACTCAGGCAGACTTATATCTGTGTTATTTGGTAGAACACATAAACAAACTAAAATCCGTTATTAAGATCACGTACATAACGGTAAACAAAGATGGCACAGCGTGTGCTATTTATTAGTGTTAATTATATTTACAAACAATCCTAAATGCATGTGATGATTAATGTTCTTAATTAATTAAAATAAAACAGAAATCAAACAAAATGTGCCTGTGAATGATTGTTTATTTGTTCAATTTTATTTGCATTCGATGTGACTGTTTTTTAACCGGACGGTGGCTTTTTAAGTCAGAAAACTGCTGTACCTAAGTGTAGAAACAATACCACACTATTTGAACTGGAAACATTTAAATAAGCGGGAAGAATCGTGTTTTTCCTTTGAAAAAAAATATGAGCGAAAATCGGTCTTATGTCACATGTAGGAAGCGTAGGTTCCGAACAGTCTGCTCAATCGCGCAGTATGGTTAGGAACTACGCTGTCCGCTATAAAGTAACGCAAAGTTTCGTGGTCTCATTAGCGGAAAGAGAGCTCCTGACCAGACTGCGTGGATGCGAAGGCTACGGTGGAGGTTCGCTGGCCGCATGTGGCATAAGATCCATTTTCGCATGACGCAGCACATATGTCGTGATTCGGATTCAGTATTACATATGAAACTATTAATAAACAATCAAAATAATAGCATTTATCAAGGATTTTATAAATTGTAAACAATCCGACGGAACATGTTAAACAACTTGCTGTTTTAGCGATATACTAATAATAAGCCTGAATGTGCAGGCAGGCGACTTTTTCGCAAAAACTGCTTTTTGCCAAAACACTAACAGTTACAAAGCACTCATATGTTCAACTGCGTCTAAATTAAATATGGTAAGCATGAGAATGGATGAGTTTTTATGTGTCAGCAATTAATAAACAGCCAATTTAGAGATTTAAATTGTATTAACATCGAATCGGTATTGTTCATCAGTTTTCAGATTAACTGCTTTTAATCTTTGCTCTATAAAATATGAACATGACAGCATCCACTTTCGCTCACTCGTATTTCGAGTTCGGCTAATGCATGTGATAATATTTTGTAGTCGCGATTTGAACTTCTTAAATGCTCACATGGGTCTGAAAGTTGGACATAATTACATGTACATCGCTTTGGACATGTCATTATTTTATGTTTGATGTTTTATGCAGTTTATTGGTGCCAACAGGCTTAAGCTATTACATTAAATCATAAGTCAAATACATGTTATCCAATATATGTGCATTACATTTAGCCTCAATCACTATAAATAATAGTAAAATAAGTTATAAGTTATTCTGGGGCCCTGGCACTATTGGTAAAATAAATATAAGTAGTTATGAATGTACGAAGAACCTTTAACGGTAATCGATACATTTTTGCAGCTACATGAAGAAATGTATGGAAAGTTGTCAGATTTTCAGTTTTCATACATATACATATGTTTATTGAAATGCCGTAAATATGGCTTTAAAGCCATCTATATATGTGTAACCTATTAAGTACAAGTAATACATGATATAAATTAGTTTTTATGCGGAAAACCGGACGTCGATTCATTTTATACACACCCAATAAAGAGGCGATGTTATACCACTAACGTTGCCTTAAGATCTGTCGCAAGTTTGCACGTTTATTTCTATAGCGCTAACCGTATATTAATTCGATATGTCTTAATTATGCATTTCTTGCCTGTATATATGTATATATAACTTTATTTTGTATAATCATAAACTGTGTATTTTGTAAACACTGTATCATGTATGCTTGGTTTGTCCACTTGGGCTTTTGGCCTTCTGGATGGGTTGTTTAATAAACCAATATTTTAAGTGAGAATTGAATCTAATAAACACATTTAAAAAAAGAAATAATTTTGGCAATCTGTGAATGTGTCTCTTTAGGTGTGAAAGTGTTACATTTCTATTAAGAGCACTTATTTATACACGCATGTACACGGAAGGTAACCCAGGTTGATACTTGCGTCAAATTAAATGAGCTCAACTGATAAGCCCTACAGCTGGGTATAATATTCACATGCCTATGGGGCAGTTCGTATCAATGACCGCCATATCTCTGATTAAAATTGCACTTGAAATATCAATTGCTGTATTTTTAGTTACGGGATGGAAGTTAATTTGTATACATGAAAAAACACTGTCCTCAATTCACGTGACATGTGGGACTTTTTTTACGAATAACCTTTGTTAAGTGTGTTTTCTTACTCTTATAAAAAAGGTTAAAGGTTAAAAGTCCGGATTATAGTCTGCTATGATGACGTATGCATCTTCAGCCGACTTTCACATTAACCCCCGTATTAGAGATTGTATACACATCACTCTTTATATCATTCAGTTTCTTTTGTATAATTGGCGGGGGGGGGGGGGGTGATTTCAAACAGATTTCCAGCACATGTTCGACACAATGTTCAGAATTGAAAAAAAATCTTTATCATGTTTTTGAATAACGGAACATATATTGAGCGATTTTAGTTTTAAACATACTATGTATACACGTGAACACTTATTTAGATCAACTAATCGAACCAGAAAAAATGGATAACATTTACATATATTTATTAAATACAATTCACAATTTTTAAAGCGAACCGAAATGTACATAGCGTTTGCGTATGTTGAAGTTAAAAGTTGCAAGACCAACTTTAATGTTCGTTCATCATATTCACAAAGACCGTGTGAACTATTCTTCATTATTTGCTCACAAACCGCCGCATCATGGATATGCTACGGCGACACGCAGGCCAGCTTTAACCGCTTAAGGACAGCGTCTGATAGCGCGTCAATTTCTCGGCGTGTTATACACAAGCTCACTTTTGTTTGAGCAGTTGTCGCCGAAAGGGTTTCTTTTCGGAGTTCATAATTGTTCGGAAAGCATTAACATGGCCGCTCTAGTTGGAACATGGGACTATGTCTCAGCCGAAAAGATGGACGAATACATGACGGCGACAGGTCAGTGCAAATATGAGATTACAGTAACCGGACTATATTTCATAATATGTATAATAAGTGGTAAACGTCAGAAATCAAATAATGCATAACTTGGAACTGGTTTTTCAACAAAAAATGTGCAGGTACATGCGCTATCTAATGCATCCTTATTCAGACTGTCGCTCAATTAGTCGTTGTCGACTCAGGTATTTCTTAAAAGTACCCCGTGTACTAGTTAGTATACTACAAGGTATTCCGGGTACGGAAAATACGCTTAAAGGCACCCGGCCATACTTTGGGGTACTTTAAAGTAGTACCTGAGCCGAGAATGACCAATCGAGCCAGACCGACCTGCATGTACATGCTGTATAATATATTAATTGTGAATAAAATACAAAATCCTTTTTATATAACAATGTATTCTATTTAAATAATTCTTCTTTCACAAGTTTACACCCGCATTTTTATTAGCATAAATGACATATGATGACTATAGTTGGTTGCTATTAGCAACAGTGGTAATAATAATGATGGCGCAGAAGACCGTACGTAATTATAGTCATCTTGTCGCATGGTGTACATTAAATGATGACATTTTTCGGACAGAAACAAGGATACACTTACATAGGAAAAGCCACTTTCACAATACAATTATACAATTACCGTCTATCAGTGGCGGTATTCATCTATAAAATCAGACTATTTGCTCACAATGTTTTCTATTTTGATAGTTTAGTTTTGTTTAATTGTTCTAATCATTTTTTAATTTCATGTATTTTAATATAGTTCGTCATAGGTAACGTTAAACAGCTTAATTAACATCATTATAATATCTGTTTTGTTTTTTCGGCGTGATTGCGTTTGTAGTGTAAGATGCAGTCTATTGTAAAATGCGATGTAATAAATATATTATATAACTTATTTTTGCACATGCTATATTGACAACGTTTATAATTTACCGTTTAACATGCATTTCAAACTTTTGGTCGTAGTTGTTATTAAAGTGAGACAATAGAACACAATCATCGCATGTATTTGAAAACCTTATCAGACTTTGAATTCACTGTGG